>NC_050070.1:207171134-207485320 GCF_009764565.3 Dermochelys coriacea | reverse complement strand
ATCTCCATGAGAAACCGCATCAGCTCTGAATGAGCAGTTAGAATCAAATGAGTGAAGCAGCAGGTAAGATTTTTACCTCACTGCTGGCCCTTTTACACAGGGTAGAAGGGCCAGAATGGTGTAAAGGGGCCCCATAGGCCCTGGATCTGACCACAGAAATGCACGGCGCAGGAACTCAGGTAGACGGCCACAGACTAATCTTCGAGGGCCTCCCTGCCCCATGTGTAAGTCTGAGGGACAGGACGGGTGGGGCATAGCTGAAGCATACAGCACTACATTGATTCTGGGCAGTGCTGCTGGTCACAGGAAGCTGGGAACAGGCTGCTGCAATTTAGAGAGACCCCCAGGGCTGTCTAAAAGGAAAGCCGGGGGCACCTCCTCCAGCGCCCTGGAGCAGCCTAGGAGTGGGAGGGCACAAAGGTGACTCAAAGCTCTCCTAACCTCCTTTCCCTTGGGCTACCTGTTCTGGAGTGCACCTCTAGGAGGCCCAGCACAGAACTTCACCCAGAGTTTGCTATGGTCTGAAGGCTTTGGATCTGGGCTGGGGAGGTGCAGGAAGGGGAAGAATTGCTGACTGTAAATTGAACCCATCACCCCAGGCATGCCCTGTTGGCTCTGAAAAGCCTGTGGGAGGACTAATGTGATTTCTGAAACTCCCCACCCCCTACACTTGCCCTGCCTGCCCTCTGAGGGGGGTAGATGAAGCAAAGGGGAAGTTAATGCTGCCGGGTGAAACATTTCCTGCTGCAAATCTGGGCACACAGATGAGTTTGCTGTGTAGAGTGGCTGCTGCCTGGCTTTGCCCTGTTCCCAATCTGTGGATCGCAGTTGCATGGACCGTCTGGGTGGAGTTGAGAATTCAATGGAGGTGCTTTCCCACACTCCCTCTCCTCCCCCATCACGCTGCACTCCTTAGGTGTGATTCTCCACAGTGCAGTCATCTACACCTGGGCCAAGTGGGTGTAAAAGGCCACCGCTCTCAGCTGGCCATCTTTCACGCTCACTTTGCATCGAGGGACGTTGCTGTCGCTAACTCTCGCAATGTGGTCGCAAGTTGGAGGATATGCGGCATGTGAGAATCTCAGCTTTTGTTTAAAAAAGAGACAGTGGGAGACGAGCCCTTGGGGCTGCATGGGAAAGCTTGAAAATGTGACCCGCACGTAACCCGAAAACTTCAGAAAGCAGAAGGCAAATAAAAGAAAAAGCACCCACATTTAAAAAAAAAATCATGATTTTTAAACCAATCTCAGGAGTTTTTTTGGCAACTGATTTTTTTTTTTTAAACTCTTGGGGCTGGCAAGAGTGAGATGTCCGTGACTACCCAATGGGCAATGCTGTGGAAAGACAGGCCCCTGGTCTTGTTTTTACCTGCATTTGCTCCCCACTGACATAGTAGAGGAGAATGCATGTGCTTGATATGATCCGAGAAGACAAGGGATTTCAGAGTTAGAGCTGAAAAGGGGGCTCAAAAATACATAGAAGTGGAATGGATGCAATTCTCTGCTGCTGTAAATTGGTGCCGCTCCAGCGACACCAAAGCAGGCTTGCCAGTTTTTGGCCCTATATCTGTTACTGAAACCCTCATTTCAAGTTCCTCTTGTGCCTCTAGATTTGCTGAGATTTGTGCCCATATATGCTGCAACCCCATATCACAGGTATCGGGTGGCGGGGGCACGCTGTGTGATTTCATACTGTGTATCGAGGGAGACAGACATGTAGACCTCAATTATCCGTCACGGAACCCTGCATAGTCAATTCCACCCGTGCAAAGTGAGCGCAGAACAGTACTGGCAGTCTTTTACACCTCATCTGCACTAATGTAAACGACTGCAGAGTGCAAAGCAGTGGCTAAGAAGGGCCCTAGCCACTGTTTTTCATGTTTCTTTTCAAGTAAATAGTTTTAGAACTCTTTCCTGACCACATCATTCTTCTATTGATAAAACTTAAAAACAAGATTTGCAAAACCAATTAGTGATTTTGCCTGCCTCAGTTTTTGCATGTCCAATTGGAGATGCTTAACAAGGGGTCTGCTTTTCATAAAGCGCTGCTGAGCAGACATTCTCTGAAAATCAAGGCCCTTGAAGGCGTCTCAAGCTATGCATCCAGTTACTAGTCACTGTTTTAAAATTTAAGCCTAAAACAGTTAATAGGCCCACAAAAATATCATGGGCTAGCTCCTCTGCTGGTATGAATCAGTGTCACTCAATGGAGTTCTCCTGATTTACAGCAGGTGGGGATCTGGCCCATATATTAAATAATATATCCTCCCCCCATGCATCCACACAAATATACATAGGTGCATATGAACTTGTGTGTGTGGATGTCATTGTATTTCCTAAATTATAAAGTTCTGCCTGCGACGTTCAAACAAACTGGCAACATCTGCAGCTGCTTCTAGACAGACAGACAGTCTGATGTGAATTATTTAACACAAAGTGCCATGACCTCTATTAACAAAGGGAGATGCTTCCAGATCTGTGGGCAGCACCCTGGGAAGCAGCTGGATCCAAATCAAACTAACTGAAGATGGGTTAGAATTTATTATACAAGCCTATGGAAAGTTGCCGCTAAAGATGCTGAGAGAGAATGCATGCCAATACAGCTCTCTAGTAGCTTAGCTGGTAAAATCACAGTCATAAATTGTGCTTAGGCTAGTGATCAATAGCAAGGTACATTCACAGACACATACTCTATCTCTGAAGGACAGATTTCTCTAGTGATCTTGCACTTTCAAAAAATAAAATTATATTGAAATTTCCTGGGTTTCCCCCCCACCCCTCTGCAATCAAAAGAAAGAACTGAAAGAAACGTGCACTTCAAGGCTTTAAATCTGAAACTTCCTAATCCCCCGAAGTCCACACTAGACTTCTTGCCTCCATGGAAACACCAAAGCATTCATCCAAGTGATTGGCCTCCAATGAATTTTAGATAAGACAGAATGGAAGGGAATTGATGTGATTTTAATGCAGAAGAAAGCGGTGGAAGGGAGGTCCACTTGGTTCATATTTGAATAAAGCAAACATGACAGACAAAAGGCTGACAGCTGTAAATGACATTGTCAGTACAAAAATTATCAGCCAGTTTACAATCTGTTTGCTTATGTTGAACAAACAGAATGTGTGTGGCATCCTTTGGCTCCATGAATGGCAGAAATACTTGCAGGCTCCAGAGAGAGGCAGATATCTGTTCTCCTACAGCCCTGCCACTATTAGATAGCCGTTTGACAGCCACACTGGAAAAAAGGAAATTCTGTCCTCTGCCTTTTTTCTCCCCTCTTGCCTTTTAAAAAAAAAAAAAAAAAAAAAAAAAAAAAAAGACAAGCACCAAAGTTGGGAATAGACCCTTGTCTTTTTGTATCAATGGTGTGAATTATGTTGGTAGTGTTGCTGGATCAAGCCGTTTACTAATGTGTCTGACATTCCAAGTCTCAAACCTTCAGTTACCTAGCAAGAGTCGCGGTCAACAATCTTCATTTTTGATTCCTTATAGGAAACAGATTCTGGGATTCCCCCCTAAAGAATGGCATTTTCCCCTGCATTGTCTAGCCTGCCTCATCTCTCGCTTTGCTTTGAACTTGCTTAACGTTTAATTCTCCCACAGAATCCGCCCTTCCCACCCCTAAAAATATTAGCTACAAGGAAAAGCAAACAATTATTTAAAGGGTTTCAATGCATGGGGAGCTAATGAAATATCTATTGTCCTCTGAAGATTGGGGTGGAAATCTTTAATCCGGTCGTGTGTAATGAGCTGTGTGGTCTCAGTTTAACCCTCTTCCATTGTAGCCCACAGTCCATATCATATCACAGAAATCATTCTCTTCCTTCATAAAGACTGGGAGAAGTGTCACAGGTACTAATTATCTTCCCACTTTGTTAGTGGATCTCTATTGTGGTGCTTTGTGTGGGATTGTCTCTCTCTGCCGGAAGGCATATGGCTGAATTCTACACCTAATAAAGCTTCACCTTTGAGATCAATTCTATTCTATTCAGGTTCTTATCCCGCACCCATCACCATGGTATCTGAGCACCTATTTGCACTACATAGAGCTAACCAAACCTGTCATTCTTGGAAACAATCGACCTTTGCTGAACTGCCTACTAGCATATGGTAATCTTACATTAAAAAGCAACTGGACATGAATACCTACCTTTGGATTTTTATTTCTACTTTCAGATCCGACCATTATTACATGCTCATCCTTATACCCTGAGTGCTAAAGATAGAAGAAAATCGATCATTTTTTGTTGTGGATCATGTCCATTTCTTTCATGTAGATTTAAAAGGGAAAAAAGAATCTGTTTAGTGGCACTTGGCTTGTTTGATCAGAAAGAAAAAATAATGACAGGTGAGAATGGTCTGTTTGTAGCAGATAAAGGGAGTATAATACAAACAGAAGAATACAACAATTGCTTTTCAGGCAGCCAAGCATCAAAATACATTTACTTCTATGAAAAGTTTATCCAATTATTGCAAACCGGATGACGCTTGCTAGGTTGTGTTACTCTTTTCATTTTAATCTAATTGCTGTTTCTTTTTCTCTGATATGGCAATCGGTCATAAAGAGTTGACCACCATTAAAGCTGTTTGATTTGGAGCCCTGTAGTGTTTGACTAAGAGGGTAAATGCAAATTTGATGAAAGAATAAGGATAAATTTACATATCAGCTTCGGCTCACATGGAGAGAGTAAACATTCTGTTTATCTCAAGTGTCACTTTATGATTTCAGTAGAATATAAAACTGACCTTGGCCCAGTCATTGCAAAAGACCTGAATGAAATATATTGTTGTCTAAATACAATTTACTCAAGTAGAACTTGTCAGCAAACCCTGCATAACTCAGCAAACAGGGTTAGACAGCAGGGTCGCTGGGACAAAATTGCTCTGATAAACTCCAAAATGAAATTCTTGAATGTGTTATAATTGAATGTGTGTGTGTGGGGGGGGGGGGGAGAGAGAAGGAGCTTACCTCAGAAACACAATTTCTTTAATCAGGAGATATTTTAAGATCATGTCAGTTCGTTTTTTTTGTAAGAGATTAAAAGAACAAAATAGTAATAGTCACAAAATTACTAATGCAGTGTAATGTGCAGTACAGAATTATTTTAAACAAAATATCCTTATACTACAATCAGTAGTCAGGGTTTTGGTTTTTTTTTTTTAAAACACAAACACAGCAAACCACATGTATTTTGTAGGTTTTAATAATTTGATTACTACACTGTTCAAGTTTGTAGTGCATCAGATCCCTTGCATCAGTTACAAATAAAATAACTCTGAGATGCATGTTTGTAGCTACAGTAACCTTTTCAATTTCTTTTCCCCAGCTATGTCACACTTCGTAACCTTGGAAAAGAAATATGGACTTTCGGTTGCTAAAGGTGGTTCCTTAGTTTATATAAAAATACTTTAAGACAATTCAAAATATGTTCAGCATTATTGTGAGCCCCCCAGCCAATTTAAAAAAAAAAGTGAAGAGAACCAAGATTTTCTCCTATTGCAATGTAAGCAACGTCTCACAAAAGTATCAAAATGATGAGTGACCTGTTCAATTAATGATGGTGTTTATTTAATAATGAGACAAAACAACTAAACAAACATGAAAGTAATCTGACCTGACGTATTTAATTTTGACAAAGAGAAATGAGAAAATGGAGGGGGGAAAAATCTATTTTTAAAGTAAATAAAAAAACCCAAACTCTTCTACTGGTCTAGCTGGCTTTTTCTCCCCAAACTGAAGGACCTAACATAACTATGTAAGACAGAGAATTAATGTGACACTAACAGAGACAGGGCATGTCTAATTTTGAATTAGGCTGATTCTTTAGCCCACTGAAATTAATGGCAAAAATCCCACCTACTTGTATGGTGCCAGATAAAGCCCTGGGTATTTCTTATTAAATTCACTCAGAATCCATTGAGGAGTAAGCAATCACATTGCCTAGCCCCATTGCTGTTATGTTGTTGTTATTATTGACAGTAACGCCTAGAGATCTCAACTGAGATTGGAACCCCATTGTGCTAGGTGCAGTACAAATACATGCATTAGTCTTTGCAAGATTAAGGCCACAATCAGAGACAGTCCTGAAACAGACAAAGATTGCAAGGAAAAACAGAGGCACCGAGAGGTGAAGCGACTTTTCCAGGGCCACTGACTTCTCTTAAAGAAGCACACAGTGAAAGTGTGTGCTAAAATCCTTTACCAGCCCTGCTGATTTCATCGAAGTTGCATGTGTGAATCAAACAAGATACGACGACCATTGCTCAGTTAGGGCAAATTTTGTTGTTATTCCACAAATGACCCCTTTGAGTTCAATGGCATGATCCATGGAGTAAGTGTTATCAGTATCAATATGGCCCTTAAATATTATAGGTGAAATTCTGACTCCATTGAAGTCAATGATCAAACTTTCACTAACTTCAATCAAGCCTGAATTTCATCTTAGATTTTTTGGTATGTTTTCTGCTTACTAGTATTATGCCATAGTTATAAAATGATGATAAACGTAATAAATTTAACAGTGTCCATCATTCTCATATGGTCTCTTTTTGTTATTACTTCAGTGAGCTCCTTGAAAATACCACTTCACGGATAGGGAATCCTGCAGTCCTAATGCAAATTCCCATTCAACCTCATGGGACTCTTGTCTATACAGGAACTGCAGGATGGGACATACAGGTTTATGTTGAGGGGGCAGTTAGTAAGATTTCATACAGAGCAAATGCATGCGCACTATAAGGCTCATAAGAACGTAAGAATGGCTATATTGGGTCAGACTAAAGATCCATTTAGCCCAGTATCCTGTCCTCTGACAGTGACCAATGCCAGGTGCCCCAGAGGGAATGAACAGAACAGGTAATCATCAAGCGATCCACCCCCTATCACACATTCTCAGCTTCTGGCAAACAGAGGCAAGGGACACCATCCCTGCCCATCCTGGCTAACAGCCATTGATGGACCTATCCTCCATGAACTTATCTAGTTCTTTTTTGAACCCTGTTATAGTCTTGGCCTTCACAACATCCTCTGGCAAGGAGTTCCACAGGTTAACTATGCGTTGTGTGAAAAAATACTTCCTTTTATTTGTTGTATAGCTGCTGCCTATTAATTTCATTTGGTGACCCCTAGTTCTTGTGTTAATGAACTTCTTCTGTCCCTCTCTTATGGTTGCTTGTGATACATGTGACAGAAGCGATGGGTTCTTAAAGCCATCATTCTTAGAATAGCTAGTACAGCCATTGGTCTGGATTCTGGATCTTTGATGTCAGTGGGAGTTGTACCACTGGAATCAATTGGAGCTGTATCACGTCCCTGGGGGTTAGGTTTAAGATGCCATTTGGAGACAGCCTCCCAAATATTTTCACTTTCTTTTGAGAGATGAGTCCAGACCCCTCTAAATAGACTGAGGAGGAATGGATGGAAAAAAATGTGGATTAACCACCCTCCCACCCCCATGCCAAAACACAAAACAAAAACCTTTCCCCAAATGCTATTTCCTCACCAGTGCTCGCTCAAATACAGTAGAACCCCTATTTTTCTCACTAATTGGGGATTGAGCTCAGAAAATTGGAAATCCCAAAATGACACTGCATCGCTTTCTTCTTGTCCTTCAAACTACTGGATAGCGATTTCCAGTGCACTGAAGGCCATCAGAAGGGGTGTCGCCTTGTTCTTCATCAACATGATTTTATGAAGTGACCTTTTCCTGTTGGGAAAGATGGCGTATGTAAATGGTCATTGGTAAGACTGAAGGTTCTACAGTATTGGAATGGGATCTGTGGGGTTTGATCAGGGAAGAAGAAGGGTTCCTTTCAAGTCACTTGATCTCTATCCCCATTTATAGGGATTAGTGACACTTCCAAGAGTTTCAGAGTAGCAGCTGTGTTAGTCTGTATCCGGACAAAAGGAAAGGAGTACTTGTGGCACCTTAGAGACTAACAAATTATTTGAGCATAAGCTTTCATGAGCTACAGCTCACTTCATCAGTTGCAGCTCACCAGGGAACAGGCAGTACAGTGGGAAAACAAGGGATTTTAATCAAGTCCTTGACTAGCGCTTTGTTTTATCATTTCAAAGGTGGTAAAGAAAAGAGCAAACCATTCATTTTGATGGGAGCAAAACTGGGTCCTTAACAATGCATCAAGAATTTCTAAAATCATATCCTCGCCGTGTATTGTCACTACTGAATATTGATTATTGAATATTTAATGCTGGCTTTTATTTGATCACACCACAGGCTGCAAGAGTCACAATCTTGTTTCTGCACTGAGAAATGATCCTGTACACCAATACAGTTTTGTGGGTCATGTGTTATACGAAGGAGTGAGTCTTTTTGGGGAGAGAAATGAAATGCACAAGCTAGCATAAACAAATATGGTTCCCATAGACATTCGGACTCGTCCCCATGCACAGATTAGTATTTGATTTACCGTAGGCACGGTTACATCTCCCTCTCTCTCTATATATATAACCTAAAAGGAAGATTTAAGGAAGCTCAGTTACAAATCTACTCTTGTGCAAATATATTTTAAAAAGATGAGCAATGTAGTCCACCCTTCTACTTAGATTTAATACACCACAGGGTCTATTCTGATTTTCAGGCATCAGAATTCATGCATTGAAAATAGTCCCCAAAGTAACAGTTGCTATGATCACAATGCAAGAAGTAACTCAAGTTGTTACAGTGGTCCAGCAGTAGGCTTGTGATTAGAGCTGCCTGGAGGATGAAAATTCTATTTTGTGACAACTTTTGAGGTTTCAAAATGTATTTTCATTCCCCAGTAGAATGAAACCAAAATGTTTGGAATTTTTTTTTTTTTTGGTGATACAAGGTTGTGTAGAAACAGCTGTTTTCAGACCAAAAAATCTCAGGATTCTGTCAGTCTCTCGGCCAAAGCGACCAAAGAACTCGAAACCTCAAAAACCAGCTCAACAAAAACTTGGTTGAAACAGATACATCTCAAGAAAGTGTTGTGTTTTGATGTTGACAAAATAGCATATTTCAATGACATCTGATTTTGTGAAAAATCGTTCCGACCAGCTCTACTTGTGATGTTCCAAAGCAATGGCCCATTTAAATCAGCTTAATTCAATTGCTTTTTTGCACAGCTCCCATTTAAAATTAATTATTGCTATTAAAGTAGTACCAATTGAGGTCAGGCCCTATTGTGCTAGGTGTGGTACATACACAGAAGTGCTAGTCCCTGGCCTGAAATGCCCATAGTCTGTGGACTCTATTTTGGCTTTTTGACATGCTCTGAGTCCAGGATATCATGTAGCTGCCCGGTCCCTGGAGCAGACCAGGGACCGTATTGTGACTGTCACAGGCATAAGCTGGTTTCAGGTTTCTCCCTTGCTTGGAGGAGAGGAGGAGGGGAATCCACCAGCCCCATTCCTCACACAGATTACTGCCCTTGCCAGCAACTCAGCTCTGCTGGCTAGTCGAGATGAAAAAAATAAATGTTTCTTCACCAAAAATGCTGATTCATTGAAATGGAAACTTTTCACGGAAATTTGTCAGAACTGATCTTTTTCAACAACAACAAAAGTCGATGAGTTTCAAAGTTCCCGAAAACAGAACAGTTCAACATTTTTGAAGTGAACAATTCGGGTTTTCCAGTTCAAGACAACTTTTCATTTTGAAACGGAAGCTACTGAGAGTAAAAAGATGGGAAATGGTCAAAATCAGAATGAAATATTTTGAAATCAAAGTTTGCCGGACCCGATTTTTGGGAGGTTTTGTTTGGCAAAAAAATTTCAAGGTAGATTTTATCCGCACAGGAATTTTTTAAAAAGTATTTTGAAAATTTTCATGGGGCAAAGCAGCTGTTGCCCATCCAGAGCTGCTGGCCAGTCACAATCCACATCCTAATGTAAAAGTCTCAACTTTGGAGCTGATGGCATTTGTTTCTTACAACCCCCCCCCCCCCCCCAAAAACCCAAACCTTTTGGTTTACTAATTTTCAACCTTCAGGCCAGAGCCTCAGCTGAGGAAATCAGCTTGGCTCCATCCACTTCAACAGAGCAATGCCAATTTATGCTAGCTAAAGATCTAGCTTTCCTATTCTTGCACTGGCCTCTATCAAATCCATGCCTGACTATTATTTCCCCCCAACTTTTCATATTCTCAGCATACAGGCGATGTTTATTAGCCCATTTCACACACAATCCCACCCTTCTACCTACCAGCACTGCAGGCTGGTCCACTGTTAGCAAACAGGTTCATGATTCTGCAAGTCCCAGTTCGGGAACAGTTCCATGAGATTGACCTACCACAAACTGGTCAGATTTTACATTTTGATCTCTCTAGTCATATTAAATAGACAATATTTCTCAACACGTTTCCACTCGGTCAAGAAAATCTTCTGTAAGCAGAGACACAACGACAGCTGTTTCTGGAAAGCTGTACGGTAGCTGCTGTGCATACCAGTTCTTTTGTTTAGCTAGTGCTTTGTAGAGAGCTGATTCCTGAATAGGAACATGTTAAATGTAATGCTGAGAAGTGACTGCATAGAGGGGGATCATGTACTGGCTGTGTGCGGGGGAAGTTCATTGCAATATGATTTTATTGAACTAAAGCCATGGTGAAAATCAAATTAAGGTTCACATAAACTTACCCATAACCAGGACACTCAGAAATTGCATCTGAACTTCTAGCTTTAACCCTCTGAATTTTAGGTGAATTTCCAGAATATGTTGCAAAAGGGAGTTTAATATTCAATGGGCCAGATCCCACCCAGAGTTTATGTAGGCTTCTGCTGGTGGAAATCCTGCTGAAGGCTCCTAGTTTGCTGGAAGACTAGGGCATTGCAAGAGCATGAAATGTAGCCCATAATTTCTCTTCCATGGTAGTGTGTGTGGGGTCCATATAGAGCTAGCGCAGCCTCCAAAATAATACTAGTCTGGGAATTGTTTGTGGTATGGACAGCCAAGACAAGCATTGACCAGATGAGCAGGTTAAAAATGGCTCATTATTTTTCCACAAGAAATGTCAAACATTTTCATTTTTTTAAAAAGTTTCACCAGAATTTTTTTCAGATTTTCAACAAAAAAGCTAAACCCAAACCCCACTTATAAACCCATTTTTTAAAAGCCAAGTTTTTCATCAAAAGCAGATTAAAAAAACCCAAAACCAAAAAAGCGTTCCATTTCTTTGTTTTCTGTTTTTTTGGGGTGTGTGGGGCCGTGTGGGGGTGTGTGGGGGTGTGTGTGCATTAAAAGTGGCAAGTTTGGACCAAAATGAAGATTTTTCCACATTTTGGAGAAAAAGGTGCTTTTTGGTAATAAAAATGAGAACATAAGAACTGCCATACCGGGTCAGACCAATGGTCCATTTAGTCTAGTGTCCTGTCTTCTGACAGTGGCCAGTGCCAGGTGCCCCAGAGGGAATGAACCGAACAGGGAATCATCAAGTGATCCATCCCCTGTCACCCATTCCCGGCTTCTGGCAAACAGAGGCTAGGGACATCATCCCTGCCCATCCTTGCTAACAGCCATTGATGGACCTATCCTCCATGAACTTATCTAGTTCTTTTTTGAACCCTGTTATAGTCTTGGCCTTCACAACATCCTCTGGCAAGGAGTTCCATACCAGATTTGTTGGCATGGGAGCGTCTTCTCAGCAGTCATCACCAGTGGGATTCCTAAGGAGATCAGGATGTAACTTACAAGCTGGTGGAAACCAGTAGAGCCTGTCCTTTCTTGGAGTGGCTCTCAACCCAGTTGGGATCCAAGATGGTGCAGAAAGAGGTAACTACACCACCTTGCACCAGCATCAGGGATTCTGACCCTGATCTTCCAAGTGCAAACCATTCATTTTACCAAAGTTCCAAGGGACAGATCCAAAGTTCATTAAAATCGATGGAAAGACTCCCACAAACTTGGGATCAGACCCCAGATACAGGGGACCCCAAATACTATTGGGACTGAGGACTTTACATTTTAAAGACTCTCTCTGAAATTTGTGAAGTATCAGGGGGTAGCCATGTTAGTCTGTATCCACAAAAACAACAAGGATTCTGGTGGTACCTTAAAGACTAACAGATTTATATGAGCGTAAGCTTTCATGAGTAAAACCCCCACTTATATATGTATATTTATGTCTGAATCTGTAATTTTCATTCCATGCATCTGAAGAAGTGGGGTTTTTACCCACAAAAGCTTGTGCTCAAATAAATCTGTTAGTCTTTAAAGTGCCAGTGGACTCCTTGTTGTTTTTCTGAAATTTGTCAATTCCAGATTCTTAGATGGTGAAAATCAATGTAATTCCATTGGCTTCAATAGAGCTATGTCAATTTATATCAGCTGAGGATCTGGCCCTAAATATTTTAAAGCCAGCTGAGAAAACAACCCCTCAAATGGTATTATTGGATGTTACTTTACAATATACTGTTAAAAAATATTCACTTGCTCTATAGGTTGGAGATTTCTTTCCAAGCTTTCCTAGCTAGGGTATAACCTCTTTCCCACTCCCTCCCCTGGATGAAAAATCTGGTTATAATGGAAATGCTGACACCACCTCAATTATAGTGGTGCTATTGGGCTCTGGCGTAATGAAGGAATTTTCTCCTTTTTGTACTATGAATACTAATTGAGGCTAGGTTTTAATACAACAGCAGTACAGTAAAATGGTGCCATCTAAAGGAATTGAAAGCAAAAGTATGCCAGTCACCAGTGAAAGTGACAAAGACCATCTGAGTTTTTTTTATCTTTTCTCATTCTTTAAAAAACAACAAACAACAACAAAACAGCCCACAAAACACTATTTTCCAGAAGATAAATTCTGGATACTAAGATGTTCTGGATAAATAAAAGCCCAATTGGCACCCCTTAAGTGATGTGTCCACGCTCGTATAGACAACATGAGACGGGCACTTTAGAAATATCGATACACACAGGTTAGAGTGTGTCTTTCGGCCCCGTCCTGAGGAAGAAGTAACGCAGAGCTGCACTGCCTCAGGAGTAGCTCCAGGAGGACTGTGACTCAGAGGGGAGTCTGAGCCACAATTCCTCCCCTACTTCATCTTTGCCCTAGAGGGATAGTAAATTATGGCTCTCCCATGTTACCTCAGCTGCACTGGTCGGCCTGTTTAGGGAACCGAGGAATGGATATATGTAGGGCCCCACCAAATTCACAGTCCATTTTGGTCAATTTCATGGTTATAGGATTCTAGTAAATAGTAAATTTTATGATTTCAGCTATTTAAATCTGAAATTTCACAGTGTTGTAATTGTAGGGTCTTGACCCAAAAAGGAGTTGTGAGGGGGTCCCAAGGTTATTATAGGGGGTTTGCGGCATTGCTACCCTTACTTTTGTGCTGCTGTTGGTGGCGGTGCTGCCTTCAGAGCTGGGCAGCCGGAAAGCAGTGGCTGCTGGCTGGGAGCCCAGCTCTGAAGGCAGCGCCACTGCCAGCAGCAGCGCAGAGGTCAGGATGGCCAGGTGTGGTATTGCTAGCCTGACTTCTGCACTCCTGCCTGCAGAGCTGGGCCCTCAGTCAGTAGCCGCCACTCTCTGGGCACCCAGCTCTGAAGGCAGTGCAGAAGTAAGGGTGGCAACACCATGTCCCCCTTCAAATAACCTTGCTGCCCCCCTGCAACTCCCTTTTGGATAAGGATCCCCATTTTGAGAAAAGCTGGTTTCCCCTGTGAAATCAGTATAGTATAAGGTAAACGCACACAAAAGACCAGTTTTCATGGGGAGAGACCAGATTTCATGGTCCATGATGAATTTTTCATGGTCGTGAATTTGGTAGGGCCCTAGATATGTGGCAATGCCTACTCTGAGTCCTCCTGCTCCAAATGTGGAGAAAGTGGGCAGGCCCAGAATCTTGGAGACCCTGTCTCCGTCTGGATGAAAATTTAGGGGCCTTATTCCTCTTTAGCTCTGGCAGCAAAAGGGCATTGTCCTTCTGAGGTAGAAATAATTCGTTCCGACACAGGTATTGTGGATAAAGCCTTGAAAAAGGAGGTTTTGTCTCCAGTCAGCAGTTCTCAAGCATTGCAACCTCCTTCTAACAACAAAAATTACTATGTGACCCTGGGCAAGGAGGCTGGAGCCCAAGCCCTGACACCCTGGGCTGAAGCCTTTGGGCTTTAGCTTCAACCCGGGAGGCGGGGCTCAGGCTTTGGTTTCAGCCCCAGTCCCGAGCGAGTCGAACATTGGACTGGGCGACCCCATTAAAATGGAATTACGACCCACTTTGGGGTCCTGACCCACAGTTTGAGAACTGCTTTTCTCTAGATCAACATTTCTGGGTATATTTCCAGCTGTGCAAAGTCCTGGCCACCCTGTTTGTAGGGGCAGAGTTCATCTGCTGCTTTGTACCCACATTATGAATTGTGGGTGCAAATCTGAAAGGCAGGTGAAGAGCCTACAGACTCTTTCAGAGGAACTCTTACCTCTAAATTACAAACCTCTCCTTTCTGACAAGCCATTCTTCTGAAGCTTTACCCCCAGATATTGTTGCTGACCCTGTCGGGATTTGAATTTGTGGTTGCTGAGAATTTGAAGCGTGGGGCATGGCTTCTACGCCAGCCATGCTGCTGTTGCATTTGGAACCAGGAAATATTCTGAAAGTTGCAATGTGAAAAAAAACAAAAACCAAAAACCCATAGGAAAGAAAGATTTGGACATGACTACACAGACCTCAAAGAACAAGTCCTTCAGATGCATCCACATTATGCGCAAGGCACGGGAGACAATGCACCTAACATGCCTACTGGTGTGCAAGGTTGGCAGTTGAAGACCCTGCAGAACTCCCAGAGGAACACATGGACCTCCTCTCCAGCATGGTGTTGAATTCCCTAGTGACTAACATTCACATAGATAATGCCAAAGAAAGCCTAGCTTTCCAGATCTTGTTTTGAATGAGTTTCTCATGGTCTATATCCCGGCACCTACGTATCATCTTCAGCCTAGGAATGGGCAATGGAGACATGACAAGCGTACTGCTCTTCTGGGCCAGCCTTTGTAACATCACAACCGCCCTTGATCTCAGAAAGGAAATGAATCCACAAAGCTGGCTGGACTTCAAAAGTTCATGAATGTATAAAGCTTTCAGCACTCCCTAGAATAGCAAACTATCCAGATACAAGGCCAATGCACTGCTGGATTAGCAGAACATTAGAGTTACTTGATGACCATGACTATTGACAACCTGAACCCAAGTCATCCCATTTCCCCACATCAACCATCCGTCCCTTAAGGAAAAATCTTCCAAGATATTTTACAAATTCATTCCTTTTCTATAGGGTCTTTTTGGAGGAGGCTTATTCTATACAATTTAATAGAAAATTATAATCCTGCTATATAATTCAATTAAAAAAAACCATATAGCAGAGTTGTCAATCGAATAAATTTTTCCATTTTGAGCTTGTCAGAAGGCTGCTCTCTTTCCTCCTGGATGAAGATTTGGTCACTATGATCCATGTGCTTGTCATCTCTAGAATGGGCTATATTCATGAACTACACAGCTGCCTGCATCCTCATTGGGCACCTTTCAGGGGCTCTCACTTCACTCCCAATGCGAACTCAAGGCCTTGCTCTAGATCTTCAAAACCCACCAATGGATCAGGATCCTGCTACATGAGAAATCGCTTCTCTGGTCATGGCCACTGTCAAGGTTCCTTCCCCACTCTGAACTCTAGGGTACAGATGTGGAGACCTGCATGAAAGACCCCCTAAGCTTATTCTTACCAGCTTAGGTTAAAAACTTCCCCAAGGTACAAACTTTGCCTTGTCCTTGAACAGTATGCTGCCACTACCAAGTGTTTTAAACAAAGAACAGGGAAAGAGACCACTTGGAGACATCCTTCCCCAAAATATCCCCCAAAGCCCTACATCCCCTTTCCTGGGGAAGGCTTGATAAAAATCCTCACCAATTGGTACAAGTGAACACAGACCCAATCCCTTGGATCTTAAGAACAATGAAAAAAATCAATCAGGTTCTTAAAAGAATTTTAATTAAAGAAAAGGTAAAAGAATCACCTCTGTAAAATCAGGATGGTAAACCCCTTACAGAGTAATCAAATTCAAAACATAGAAAATCCCTCTAGGCAAAACCTTAAGTTACAAAAAGACACAAAAACAGGAATATACATTCCCTCCAACACAACTTATTTTACCAGCCATTAAACAAAAGAAAATCTAGCGCATTTTCTATCTAGGTTATTTACTAACTTAACAGGAGTTGGAAGGCTTGCATTTCTGATCTGTTCCCGGCAAAAGCATCACACAGACAGACAGAACCCTTTGTTCCCCTCCCTCCAGATTTGAAAGTATTTTGTCCCCTCATTGGTCATTTTGGGTCAGGTGCCAGCAAGGTTATCTTAGCTTCTTGACCCTTTACAGCTGAAAGGGTTTTGCCTCTGGCCAGGAGGGATTTTATAGCACTGTATACAGAAAGGTGGATACCCTTCCCTTTATATTTATCACAGCCACCAAGACAAGTTGCATTCCTCTGGGATAAAACAGCCAATGAAACCTAGGACAAAGCCTGTGAAAGATGGAGATTCTCAGTGGATGGATTTCATTCACAGAATGAGCAACCATGGGAAATTACACTGAGCCAAAACCTGACTGCCATGAGGACATGCTGCAAGACCCATCTCTATGCTAATGCTCTCCCACCATAACCAAAAGGTTAAAAAAGTTAACTACAAAATCAAACAAGTATTGTTTATTTAAAAAAGGAGTTTTTCCTCTAGTGAAGGCAAAGAGAAAATTCCTCTACTAAAGTATACATACCATGGCGATCTGGACATGAATTCTCATTTACGCTAAGGTCCCTTTCCACTGCTCTGACAATAATTTATACCCACTTTAAGTTCTCTGAATGCTGCCAGAGAGGTGTAAAGGGGCTTTCATGTAAATGATAATTAGGTCCTAGATCCAGTTTGTAGGTTCATCATTTAGATACTGCTGGATCTCACCTACATCTTTCCATTGTCTAGAGCAGGGAAAAACACCAGTCATTATAGTGATGACGTACAGTGAATGCCTCTTTACAGAAGCTTCATATGTGTGGCTCAGCTTCACAGTGGGCCAGATTCTCTCCCGAATCAGGGCTAATCTCAGTGCAGGAGCATCAGGCAGCTGGCTCTGGTTCTCTGGTTCTGCTACCAGACAGCTCTAAGTTGTACCACTGATGTAAAGTCCTTTATGCCACCTAGGCCAGTGATGTGTTGCCATGGCTTGGTTCCACTTCATCATGACCTGCCACCTCCCCTTCTTCCCTGACAAGCCTACTGTCCCAGGTTGCTGGGAGAGGCATAAGTGTAGACCTAGATGCTGCAGAATAAAGCCCAGCAGAGAGCTATGTTATACTAGGAATTCTTGGATGGACATTTGAGGCCAGACTGTGGTCCATTTACGCTACCTGAAGGGTGTCAAAGACCTTAATGCATAAATGCAGTGATACTCAGTGGTTCAGGAGCCAAATTAGCGATCAACATTACCCAAAAGAGCCACAGCCGTGTGAGTTCATTGTTTCATTTACTATAGCACTACTCATATTTAAACAGTGTGATGGGAAATATTTAGTTTATATATACACATTATATATAACTGTCACAGCAAATAAGTTAATAACTTAGTGCAAGTAGATAACTTAATCAGTTAACAACACAGTAAAAGCATCCTGACTGGTTAATAATTAAATCACACAGCATTTTAATATCATGTGCTGCAAAGTTGCAGTCTGCGTATCACTGCCTTAATGCAAACTAAATTGGCTCTTTTCTCTTAAAAGCCAATAGTAGAGAATTTTCCCCCTTGACTTTTAACACTTTTAAAAGATTCCTTATGCACATCAGAGGTACTCTGTGTGCATTGGCCCAGATCCTAATGCTACAAAAATCACAGTGCTGGCCTAGTCTGTGATCCTTAAGTACAAGCAAAGTAGGGTAGAAGTCCCTGGATTCTATTTGCTCCTCATTTATGTGCCAAAGGAATTTGTTGGGCACTGCGGGGACGGACTTATAAATACTTCCTGTACTGTGTTTCTACAGTACCTAGCACAATGTGGTTCAGGTCCAGAGCTGGGATGCCCAGGTATCATAGATAAATAATAATGATGCATAGAAAAGTCTATATGGAGGCACTATGAGCCATGCCTGAAACTGTCCTTTGCAGCTTCTATAAACAGACACTAGCACGAAGACCAAACCTGAATTCCCTGTCTTAAGTTCCTGACATTCAAAATGTTGCACTCGTCCAAAAATTCTCTCCTCGTAAGTAGCTAACAAGCCCAAACTGCAACAAAAATCAAACACAACCTGACACATTGCATGCTACGAAATAGGCAGCAGACATGGGTTACAGAAGAATCATAGGAATCCTTTACTCTGAATTCCAGCCCCATTAGGAAGGCCCAAGCTTTTGTTTCTGTGATTAATTATTTTTTTCTCAGGGTTTCACATTTTTACAGCTTTTTTTCCCTCTCCACGTTACTCAACTTGAAACCGATAAGACCACCCCACAATAAAGACATAATGCAAAATGTATATGTCATTAATCACTTCAGTTACCTTTCAATCCAACGCATTCTCTTTGTTGGACTCTTCCCTTATGTTATTGGAAAAATAAACAGACACATATTTATAACAGCCCTTTAGGGCAAAGTCAACAGTTGCATTTACTTTCTTATTCATCATCTTCAGCTCCAGCTAGATAGTCTTTAAAACTCTTCCAAACACTACAAAGAAATAACTGTATTTTCCAAAACAAATGATTTGGATTACATATGGCATGATGATAGATGTAACTCAAAAAGTTATCTTAACATTGTCCCTTGGTTTCTAGGCACTGTGAGTTGAAAGCTATAGCCTAGGTTGAAACTAGTCTTCAGATTTCTGATAGTCATGTTAAGACATGCTAAAGCCTGTTCTATAGAACAACTAATACATGCCTTGGGTGCATAGTGAGGCTAAGGGCATGGAGCCCTGGGCTTTTAACCACTCAAACCATGTATTAATGGATCAGTAAAACAGGCAAATATACCTTAATTCTATTTAACACGTCTTAATAGACTGCTGCAACCTAAATATAGCAGAGAGCTCAAAAAGTGAGGAAATACCCGAATGAAGGTTGTTAGCTAATGCAGTAGGTTCCCCTTGTGTATGTGTGTTCTGATACAGTCTTTAATTACATGTTCACATGCTATTTTTTTCCACAGGACCCATGCCTCATTCAGGACACAGGTCGCACCTCTTCTGGGAATGAATTACGGTGGTGTAGCTAAGGACACTGCTGCTGCACAGGTTGGAAAGGGTGAAGTGAAAGAGGACGGAGATTGCAGGAGGAGAAAGGAGGGTCTCATGGCCTTGGAATGCAGCCCTGGAGAACTGGGTTCTATCCTTCTGCCACAGACAGTATGGCCACACTGCAATTGCCGCATATAGAGACATGACTGAGCTAGCTTCGATCTAGCTAATGGCTGCAGCCATGCAAGCTTGTGCCCAGGACAGTGCGTGGGTGAGGCTAGCCAGTGCAACCACCCAGGCTGCCGTGGCTTCACCACTATTGTTACTCACACTAGCTAGATCAATGCTAGCTCAGGCATGTCTACACATGCTCCACCTCGTGACTGCAGACATACCCAGAATTCCTATGTGATGCTGGATAAGTCACTTAAACCAAACTTTTAAACAATGGGTTGTTAATTTGTTCCTCATTTTCGAGATGCCTGATTTGCACAAGTGCTGAGCACTTACAGGGAAACTGCTTTGAATCTATGAAGTGCTGTATAATATTATGCACACTGCGAAATCAGATGCAAGGCATCATAAAAGAGAACTGGATAAATTCATGGTGGCTAAGTCCATTAATGGCAAAAGCTGGTCTTGTAGGGAAGACCTAGACTGGGACACTAGAGATCTGTGTTCCCGGCTCTGTCACATGTTCCCTGCCGTACCTTGGGTGAGCCACTTAAGGTTGGAGCCTCAGTTTCCCATATAGGACATAGGAAATATCACACTCATGCCCTTGTCTATTTATATTTTAAGATCTTCAGGGTAGGAAATGTCTCTTACTGTATATATGAGCAGGATCTAAACACTGGTCCTGATCACTGTTAAGTCATGGGAAGTTTGTATTTAACAACTACATTATGATGTAAACATTATTTAGGACAGTAACAGGAGCCAGCTACGAGCAGCAGCAACCAGCCAGAGTCTGTCCCATCCCTTGCAGCCTGCACTCTCACTTTTCAAAATGGAGGAAGACCTGTGGTCTGTGCAGCCTTATCCTTACATGGCATGGGAAGCTATTCTGCATAGAGCCACAAGCTGTCCAAATACAAACAATCCAGGCAGCTCCATTTCTCCTCACTTGAGATGGGGAGAAAAGGGTTCAGACAACATGACAATGGTTTATTTATTAAAGGGGTCCTTGGAACGGGTCCTTATAATGTATTATGCATGATTAGAAGTTGCTACCCCCATCAGGCTATTGAGAGATGCCAGGATTCCACATTGCATTGTTGGGCTCTCCCCACTGCCACCTTTGTTTGCTCTCAAGTATATATCTATCATCTGTCTTGCTTAGCAGAGTTAAATAAAGATCAGCTGTGACTGTAAAGCTAGGTATCTTCTTCTTCCAGGGCTCCCTACAAACCCACAGGGACAATCGACTGGCTACTAAGTTATTCTAAATATTTTTGAATGAAAGTGTCAGCTGAAGATCCTCAGCATAAAACATATCTACAAAGACTGTTTGCAAAGCAAATTTACCCTGGATTTCTGATACCTATTTAAAATTACAACAGTTTACATTAGAAACAAGCTCAAACAATTAAGGTAAAAGATAAATAACTGCATACAGTTTAATTTTTCAAAACGCAAACATACATCTTTCATTGTTCCATTATTGGAGTATTAAGCACAACATAATTGCACAGTGCATTTTCGCTGACTTAGAAGCTCTGAAGTTAAAGATTATTTCATAAAAGTCAGGCCTGTTTATTTCCCTCCATTATGCAAATCATTGTCTGCATGGACTCGGAATTACCCGAGGACCCCTTTAAAGTTAATTTCGATTGTGGTGTTTCCAACATGAACACAGCGACTCTCAACAATCAGCCTCCTGCACTCCGGCCCATCAAGTTATAATAGTTCAAAGCACAAAACTGTAAGCTGATGGAAGCTTTGCTTGTGTCCCTCCATAAACTGCTCAAGACCTCTTCTCTCCCATGGGACTCACTGCATGATCGGGAACCACATCCTGTCCTGGGGCCAATCCAATGCCCACTTAAGTTACTAGGAGTTTTTCAGTGCTCTGAGAATCAAGCCCAAATGGCAGGGAAGCTACCTATAGGACAGTCTCTCCCAGGATACATGGAGTATGAGCTCTTGTAATAATAGTGGAACATTAGGGCCAGATGCTTAGCTAGAATAATAGCTCTTTTGACTTCAGTGGAGCTATGCTAATTTACACCAGCTGACAATCCATCCCTTAAAGTTTTTCAGTTATAGAGTGAAACCCTGGCCCTATTGAAATCAATGACAAAATTCCACTGACTGCAGTGGGGCCAGAATTTCACCTATATCCTGCAATTCAGCTGAGCATTTTACAAGTGCAAGTACCACCAAGGCTCAGGAACCAGACGATGACAGTTAGTCAGCACTGGGGACAATACAGAGCCAGAGGGGGCATAACAATTCCTTCCCAATGCCCCAGGTTGCAAGGGGAATATCATGTTGCCATGGGCGGCAGGTGAACCCCACACTTTTGGGGAGAGTAGCCTGCTGGCCCCACCCCTTCTGCCTGAGCAGTCCCTCTCCCTCGTGACCAGAGGACCCCTGGGCTGCCAGCGGGCCTCAGCGCCAGCCTGATGCCAATCTCCGGGCTGCCAGTAGGCCCGAGCACCAGCTCCAGCACTGGACCGCTGGCCTGACCCCCTGGCCAGCCTGAGCCACCCCAGTCCCTGGCGACCTGCTGGAGTTGAGCTTCCACCGGCTTCAGGGGAGAGGGGGAGCAAGGGCGGGGCCTTCTGGGGGAGCATGAGTGGGGCCATGGCCTGGGTTACGGGATGCTTAGCTTCCCTTGACCTATGGTACCCGCTGCCCATGCATCTTGCACCATCCCTTTAGATGGAGTCATTGGCACATCTGGTGGCCCAACATTGGGGGAAAGGCTGGGTCCTGGCTATTTAATGAATTGATTTCAGCTATCAAAAGAAAGTCTAAAGCACGTGCAAGGATTACTTCAAGAGGTACGTTTTAAAAGTCACCTTTAAAATAGCTATTGTGAGAACAGAGTGCTGTGATGTCTATTCAACTGGCATTGAAGTTGTGTAGTGTTCTGATTTATGACTATGAATACCTATCAGATAATACTAGCCATCCTTTGATAGTCTCACAAAACGCCCTAGGGAATTCTCCGATTGCTATTGAAGAAGCTGGCTTTAAAACAATCCATTTAAAAGGAGGAAATAATAGGAAGCTCAGATGCACTGATCTTGTAATTCTTGTACTAGAACTACAGTCCAAAAGGACCTATTGCATCAACTGCAGATATGGCAAAGCCTTTGGAGTCAGTGAATTTGCCTTTGGAGAACATATCAGGTCTGTAGTAAGAAACTGAGTACCTTTCCCGGAAGAACAAGAGTCCAGATCTTCCTAATAGGAGCACAAAAAACTCATATGAAGAGGGAGAGAAAAAATTGGGATGGCTTACCTTAGAAAGGAGACTAACAAGAGAGGACATGGTAAAGTATATGTAATAATGAATGGTCTAGAAAAGGAAATCAGGAAGCTTCTGTACTCCCTGTTTCATAACACCAGAACAAGGGGACATTCAATGAAGGTAGAAAGGTTAAAAGGTAGAAATTCAGAATCTAGAAAAGGAAATGCTTTTTCGTGCAATGTGTAGGCTGTGGAACTCACTGCAACAAGAAATCACTGAGGCCACACCTTAGCAAGATGCTGAAAGCGACATTATATGACTAAGAATATCCCGAGTTGTAATGATCAAAACTAAAAAATTTTGAGAGGGATATAAAACCTCATGCTTGACAGCTTAAGCCAATCTCTAATTATTAAAGATCCGGATGAGAGCTAGTGTGGAATCCAAGCTCTGCATAAGCTTGAAAGCTTGTCTCTCTCACCAACAGAAGTTGGTCCAGTGAGAGACATTACCGCACCCATCTTGTCTAGCTAATTGGGAGACAGATTATCCCTATATTCCAGGGCAGAAAGTTTAAAACAAACATAAGGAACAACACTGTCAACCTGTGGAACCCATTGCTAGGGGAGTTGTGAAGGGCAGAAGTATAACTGGGTTCAAAAAAGAACTAGATAAGTTCATGGAGGATAGGTCCATCAATGGCTATTACCCAAGATGGTCAGGGACACAACCCCATGCTCTGGCTGTCCCTAAACCTGTGACTGCCAGAAGCTGGGACTGGATCATTCGTTATCCTGCTCATTCCCTCTGAAGCGTCTGGCACTGGCCACTGTCAGAAGACAGGCTACTGGGTGAGATGGACCACTGGTTTGACCTAGCACGGCCATCCTTGTGATTGGACGCTTTATGTTTTGAAACTGTTCTTTGACCAAAAATTCGGGTTTTGCTTAAAACACATTTGTTTTTTTAAAAAAGTGTCTGTTTCTTGAGGAAAAAATGAGTGTCTGAAAACCCAAGTATTTTGCCCCAAAACTGAAAGTGTTTGTTTGGCTGAAAGCCAAGATATTTCTCTTTGGAAATGCTGCTACAGTGCCTCGGAGCCACGGTTCAGTTTCCTCAGGTCCCCTTTCTGCTCTATGAGGCTCTCTGACTAGATTCCATGTCTCAAGCAGCACCACAGCCAGAGGCTCCCACCGTGGGAGATGTTGTCTGACCAGGGAGCCTGGCCTATAGGGGAGAATGGGCTCATATGGCAGCTGAAATACATATCCCATGAGGCACTGCAGTAGCAGCGCTGAATGGAAATATTTACGTTTTTTTCTGTCCAGTGCTATTGTATTCCAAGTTGTCCAAAGTAGCCCTGTAGATAAAATTGCTTATGAACATAAGGAGAAGTTGAAGGTGGGAAGACTGTAACAAACTGGATATGTTTAAGTTAAAAGACGTGTGAAATAGGGCCCTTCAAGGCTCCTGCTAGAGTCACTCAGGTGGGCATAACATCAAGCTGAACCATTCTAGACATGGAAGGAAATGTTCGTAGTTCAAGTCACCAACATGTGTTTTGATTGATTAATGTTACTGGAGTGAGGGTGCCACCCCTGTTGGGATGTTATCTGGGGGACATTGAACAGCGGCTCAGGTGAACTGGAGGTAGCAAGCTTCATTACCATGGCTCCCACTGCCCCTCACGGTCTGATGGAACCTACCAGGACACTATGGGCCTTTGTCATTCTGATCCTAGGGGTGGGGTGGGGGGAAATACTGCCCAGAATGAGCCAGAGACAGGGAACCAAATGACGCGACCACTCCCATCATCATCGGCTGAATCGTAAACAACATCTAAAATAGGAACCTGGGGTTCCTGCTGTCATCTCCTCTCTAGTGTCATTTCCCCCCCCTCCCCAAAACTTATTTTCTTTTTCTGCCTCCCTGTTTAAGAAGAGTCTGGCTTAACCATTTACAACCCTGCTGAGAAAGGCAAGCTAAAAGCGATTGTGACAGCAGCTACCTTGGCCAAACCCAGGGACTGACCTTGGGATCTCCAGAGACAGAGGAATGAGTCACTATAGCTTGAATTAAATAGCCAAACTCTCTAGTCGGGGGCTGTAACAGACTCGTGTCTCTTCTGTTGACAGGGCACAGAGACGGACACATTAATACACAGCGATCAGTGGGTGAACACTATGTTTTAAACAGCACAATACTGGCACAAATTGGCCAGGTCTCATAGTGTCTGATAAGCTTGTGTTTTGTGTTGCCCAACAGCGAATTCATAGAAAAACAGTAAGAATCAGAGACAGGAGCTGCATCTTTTGAGATTCTTTTTTCTGCCCTTCTTCATGTGTTGGTCTTGTTGAAATCTGACCCTGTTTCCTTAAAGACAAAACAGCAACAACAACTCCCGACTGCCTAAACTAACCTTTTCCTTTCCTCCTCACACAAAAAAGACAATTAATACCATCTTTAGTAGCTACTAAAAAGACTATCAGACAGGGATTTCTTTCCATTAAAGACTATAATGCCAAAGAGAGAAATATCAGAATATTGAAATGAAAGCCTCAATTTATTAAGTTTCAAATGCTTTAGCATAGCTGTTCTCTCCCTCGTGTTTAATTAAGGGTTAAAAAAGGCTTTTAATGATGGTTGTTACAAGGAGAGTCACCAGTGATAACACAAGACCCTACCCTACACTGACTTGTTTAATGTTATTATACTAAATATAATAACATAGTGGGAGGGATAGTGGTTTGAGCATTGGCCTGTTAAACCCAGGGTTGTGATTTCAATCCTTGAGGGGGCCATTTAGGGATCTGGGGAAAAAAAATTGGGGATTGGTCCTGCTTTGAGCAGGGGGTTGGACTAGATGACCTCCTGAGGTCCCTTCCAACTCTGATATTCTATGATTCTAAACAAGGCATCTCACCCATTGCTGGACCTGAAAGAGCCCCCCTATCATCACAACAGTAGTTGTGGAGATGTCCATCCAAGCATGCTTGCTGGGAGGACAGAGGCGAGCTCAGTTCCACCAATCAAGAAGAATACATGGGATGTATATTTCCCCTCTCTGATGCCTACCGAAGTATCATAACTAGAATATGAAGGAATAATGGACTTTCTAAATGGTGATCTAATTTCTCCCCTTATTTCCACACTTTCCAGGTGAGAGAGTTCTCAGGATCTCTTGCAAAAACTCAACTCATGCTTCTTTAGTTTTAGAGAGACAATCCAATACTGGTGGCTCCCCTGGGTACTTGGGAAGGTCAAGCAATTCTATACCCCTTAATGCCCATCTCTAGTTAACCCAAACAAACAGTCATACAAAATTTTCAGGTCAGTTCTTGGCTAACATGAACGAATCCCATGGTGGGGATGGAAGCATTTGCATAAACTCTTCGGTCTGAAATGGCTCTCCTTGGGGGCACCTGTGAAAATACTTGTCTAACCCAACTAAGCTTTCGGCATGACAACTCACCTGGGTGCAGAGCCAAGATCTTTTATGGTGAACAGAGCCCTAAGTGAGTCACACCTGTTTTTTTCTGCCGCTCTCTTTTGAAAAGTGCCATGAGTGTTCAGGTCTCGGTCAATAATATTGACTTAGGAACCTTTTGCATGTATCTTGTACCCACACAAATTGTATCCCATGTCTTGAAAGATGACTTCCCGGTACTGACTGATTTTCTGGATCAAGTGTTATGATAAAGATTTTGGATATGAAATATTTGAAACATTGACAAATATATTTTGCTTCTATTATTGATTGCAAAATGGGGAAAGTAAAATCAATTCTCTAACATGCAATTCATACTTGAAGCTTTCATGAATACAGGCTTTTGAATTCTATATCACAGGGAATTTATTTCCTTGACGGAGAACATACTTAGCTCAGGGATACCAAAGATACTGTATGATGTCCATTTCATTTCTGTGCTATCCCTCTCTCTTTTTTTTAATTGTTGGCACCTCTATTGTGGAAAAAATAAACACTGGTGAGTAGAACTGGTCAAAAAAAAGGGATAATGTTCATAAAAATTTTCCACAAGAATTGTCTCATTTATCGACATTCAAAATCTAGATGAAAAACTGTGGAAATTTAAACATTTGATATTTTTCCAATGAGTTCTGTAGCTGACTGAAAAAGAAAAGGAATTTTTTTTTGCAGATTTTCATCAAAAAATTATGTATGGTCTTTCACTGAAATTGTAATGAAAATTTTTATCAAAATTGTGAATTTTGAAGCCTTTTGACCAGCTCTTTCGGCTCACTATGAAAATCCTGTGGTAGACAGAAAGAAATGTGGAGCTCACCATTGCAATGTTGTCAGTCATAGGCTGACAGTAATGAGCTCTGTTGTGGTATATCAGGCACAGAGTATCATGGTGAGGCTCATTGTTTTGGAATGATAAATGTCAAGGATTTGATGGTGACCACCGTATATTGATATAGAGACATTCACATGGATGATTAAATTGTTTTTGGAAGAGAGAGAAACCCTCCTGGCTTCATGGCAAAAGCCAATCACTATCAGACAGGGTTAGGGAGAAATTTCTTCTCTGGTGAGGTCATTCCATAACTGTCCTTTATAGAGTTTCACACCTTCCTCTGAAGCGTCTGATGCTGGCTGCTGTTGGAGTCAGGCTATGGAACAAGAGAGACCAATGGCCTGCACTTCATGGGAACTGCCAGACCGCAGCACTACTGAGCAGGGGGGAATCTAAAGAACACCACAGCTTCCCTGTGACTTTCCCAGTTCAGGTCAGGACAGTCATAGTGAAGCTACACAGACTGTGCCCCAGGCGAAGTACCTGATTTACTGCCTAACCTCCTACTCTAAGGATAGTCTACAATTTAAAAAGTGCCCCTCTTGGCTGGGAGAATCTAGGCCTCCTGCTGACAGAGAAAATGGTGGAGAAAGCAATCTTCCAGCCACCTGCCTACAAGAATTAGTCTGGCCAGTGGTCAATAAACCTTCCCTTAGAGCGAGCATTCCCACCAACAACTGCCCTTTCTCCACTCTGCCTTGCCAAAGTGAAGTTACTGATCAGACCATGGCCTGCTGGCTCCCAGAACTCCTGAGCTCTGTCAGCATCTGAGACCTTTCCCAGTCAGTCTTCACACCTAGATCCAGAAGAAAGACTTCTGGTCATGCTGACAGAGGGGCCAAATATCAGTGTTGCCGATACACTATTAGATTGGTCACTGGTCCTCACAGTGCTTCTCATCTGCTTTTGGAAAAGTGTGGAGGTAATTAGAGACCTTTGAACTGGTTTCATTCACTCTACTTATCACATTGTGATATCTACTTCTTGTCATCAAGAGTGTCCTATCACTTCTTAGCTACATGAGTGTAAAGGCCAGATTCTGATCTCCGTTACTGCAGGTTGAAGCCAGAGTAGTTATCAATGAAGTCAACTCAGTTACTTTGTATTTACACCAATTTTAGTGCAATCTGTATCTAGCCCTAAGGGTGATAAAACCAACCAGAAGTAAATAGTGTATGTTGATGAAAATAAATACTCTACTATTTAATTGGGATGCTATTTTAAAATCAGATGAATCATATTTTTGGCCACAAAATATAATCTCAAAGATTTTGCAGGTGTTTAGCTGTAATCCTACCAAACCTTGACTTCTTTGCTGTTCTTGTCTTTCAATAGCAAAGAAAACTGGAAGCGTCTCTTCTGCTACTTTTGAACAGCTGTTATCGTATGTTACTCCCCCCCACCACATTTGTATAGTCAACATATTCTTCCAATTGAAAAGAAACAACAGTAGCAGTTCTAAAGGGAACCTTTGTTTCTTTCTTTTTAAACTTCACAAACAGCTGTGTTCTTCATAGCTGAAACCATCCCACCAGTAATGCACTGGGACAGAAAGCAACATCTGAATTATCCTGCAGCTGGCCAGGTGGTGTCTTATTACAGCAGTTTCTAAAAATCATATCACTCTTATGAGAGGTTAGACACCTTCCTCTTGTACAAAGCATTTAGGGGGTCGGTTCCTCAGCTGGCATAAATTGCATAGCTCCACGGATGTCAATGAAGCTTCAATGACAAAGCTAGCTGAGGGTCTGTCCTGTAATTCTTATTTTAAGAAGGGTTGCACTGGCTGGTTTATACAAACAGTAGGAGGGCTCATGAACTCTGAACCTTTTACAACCTAAAATCAAATGGTTTGTTAAAAGAGCTTCGTCCATTAAATTTGAATGACCTCACTTTGCTATGACATTATGAGGCAAGGCCCTCAGTGGGTGCAAATTGAAGTCACTGGGCCAGATCCTAAACTGGTGCAAGTCAGCTTAGCCCTGTTGCCTTAAACAGAACTACATTAGTTTAGCCCAGCTGATTATGTGGTGCACAGAATGGGATAATTTACTTTGCCTTTGGACAGCTACAGGGATTTTCCACTGTATTTTCCACTGAATGCATCCGATGAAGTGAGCTGTAGCTCATGAAAGCTTATGCTCAAATAAATTTGTTAGTCTCTAAGGTGCCACAAGTACTCCTTTTCTTTTTGTGAATACAGACTAACACGGCTGCTACTCTGAAACCAGGGATGTCAGACTTTCAGGGAAGAGAATTTTAAAGTGTTACTGGAACTAAAATTATATTTAATAAAACCCCCTTTTTCATTACAGCCACATTATTCGTGTTCGTGTTCACAAAACGGAGCTACTAAGGAAAATACAACAATAACAACTCAGTATCTAGACAGTCCCAATGCCTCAACCGTAACACACACACACACAAAAGCAATGTGTCAGAGCCTGAAGACAAATGCTTCTGGAACAATACTGAGACACAAGCAAAAAGGGCAAAAGGTCGAAAGTTATTTGGGTAAGTCAGTATGCTTTCAGTAGTAATACACAGTGGTCAAAACAAAACTCTAAAGGTCAGTTTTGTCTCCTATTCTGTCCTGCCTACACCTGCCTCTATGGCTTAGCCCGTACAAAAGAACAGGCAAGTGGTCTCCGCAAAACCAATACCAAACAGGCTATTTCCTGTTGTAAAAAGAAGTCTGAGCGACATGGAATTTGTACCAAAGACATGGGCATTTTCTCTCTGTGGCAGCCCTGAAATAGCCACAATTTTATGGGTGTTTCCCGTTCACATGGGTATGTAAGAGCAGAATCCTGCATCTGGGGCTCCAGCTAAATGAGTGAAGTCTGGCAAAGCAGCCATCCCACATTGATGACTTTAAGCGGTTTTACCATTAACTGGGTGTTTGGCAGAGTGCTGCCAACACTCATCACAGAGCCATGTAGGCAGGTCCCGCACTGAAGAGGTCATCTGAAATGGATATCAAAGAGCAGCAGTCAGATTTGGGGCTTTCGGTTTTTATATGAGCTACAATATTTTCATCCTTTTCATATTGTTGGGGACAGTTGTGTTTTGTTTTTAAAGGCGCATGGCACGTGGACAATGAGCGTGCAAACAAGTAATTGCATGGGTAACACATGCAATCAGGATTGCAAAATGGATGATTTGCTTGCAAACGCACTGGCCTGAGGAGAATAGCAAGCAGGGCACTGGCAGACAATGGTGCGTCTGTGGAGACATGGGGCTTTGACGTAACATCTGTATGTGTAGGCTGAGGCATTGGGACTATCTAGATATCGATATATGAACTCTGCATCTTTCTTTGTGGGCCCTTTGGTGACTTTTTGCACTTCTCAGGCAGTGCAGAAGGGCAGAGAGCAGCTGAATTTGGGCAATTAAAGATTCCTCTAGTACGGGGTAGCTCTCAGCAGGCCTGGCTCTTACATCGTCTGTCCCCCATTTTGGATCAGCAGCGTTGGGGTACGGGCTGAGTGCTGTTGTGCTTGGGAATTCTCAGATGGAACAGAGTCCCTTGGAGGCCACTGCCAGATAGTTTAAATTAGAGCAACCCTTAGGCTACTCAAAACTATGCCAGAGCCAGGGCAGATAAACTATGAGAATTTGGGAGCCATGGCAAACTCCTTGAAGGATGTCCTCCCTTCTGCATTAAGTGGGTCTCAGTGTACAAGGGGCTGTAATGCAATACTCAGACCAATGACGCACTCAGTGGAACTGTTTTGGGGTGGTGGTGGGGAATATGAAAAAATCTGAGACAGATATTGCAAGTTATTGCCATTCTGCAGGCTTAAAAAAAGTAATGATTTTTGGTGTATTCAAACTGGTATTAAATTTTTTATCAAAATATGTTGCTATTTTTGAATATCAGATTTCAAAAAATGTGAAAGTTTTTGGTTTTCCATTCCTCCCTCCACAGTTTTCCTTTGATTCCCCCTGCTGCTCTTGCCAGTGAAAAAGTAGGAAATGGGATGGCACTTGTGGGGGTAGGGGTGCGGATGGGGGGGAGGTGAGCAGGGTGCTGAGAACTTGTGAAAATATGGCTACTACATTTCAATGCCTACATGAGAAGCTGAGCTCTTTTGAAAATCTGTCTGAAATTCCAAATGCAGCAAATCACGCATCCCAAAAAATAAAAGAAAGAGAAACCAAGGTTGCTCAATTGAGATTTTCTTCCCTCCAGATCGAAACACTCAGTGTCTTTCTCTCCCTAAATCAAGACGACCACAGCCGTGGTGGCAATCTGATCTTTGCACGAAATTTGTATCAGGAAAGGGAAGGTGGTCCATCACATGGGAATATAACTATTCCAAGAAACCACTTGAAAAGTTACAGGATGATAGCATAGTTGAAACATCTGTGAATCATTCCACAGAGTACCCGGAGTTCAGTGTTGAAAAGTCCAAAGGAGCTGGAGAAAGAGAGATACCAATGAGATTATACCATTGTCTTGTCCAAACCTCCGTGACCCATCTTCTGGATCAATTGGCTGCTGTAGCCAAGACTAGCAATAACAAGAGAAGTAATATAATTGGGAAATAAGCCGAATGCCAGACAGTAGGAATCAGAATCAAAGAAATGTAGGCTGGAAGGGACCTTAGAGGTCATCTAGTCCAGCCCCCTCCATTGAAGTAGGACCAAGTAAACCTAGACCATCCCTGACAGGTGTTTGCTTCACCTGATCTTAAAAACCTCCAGTGATGGGGATTCCACAGCCTCCCTTTGAAGCCTGTTCCAGAGCTTAACTCCCCTGAGAGTTGGAATTTTTTCCCTAACATCTAATCTAAATCTTCCTTGCTGCAGTTTAAGCTTTTTACTTCTTGTCCTACCTTAGTGGACATGGAGAACAATTGATCACCATCCTCTTTATAACAACTCTTATCATATCTGAAGACTTATCAGCTCCCCCCCACTCCCCGGCCTTCTTTTCTCAAGAATAACATGCCCAGTTTGTTTAACCTTTCCTGAGGTCAGGTTTTTCTAAACCTTTTATCATTTTTCTTGCTCTCCTCTGGATTCTCTCCAATTTGTTCACATCTTTCCTAAAGTGCGGTGCCCAGAAATGGATACAGTACTCCAGCTGAGGCCTGACCAGTGCTGAGTACAGTGGGACAGTTGCCTCCTGTGTTTGACATCCGACACTCCTGTTAACATGCCCAGAATGATATGCCCTTTTTGTAACTGCATCACATTGTTGACTCATATTCAATTTGTGATCCACTAATACCCCCAGATGCTTTTCAGCAATAGCAACACATAGCCAGTTATTCCCTGTTGGGTAGTTGTGCATTTGATTTTTCCTTCCCAAGTGTAGTACTTTGCACTCATCTTTATTGAATTGCATCTTGTTGAAATCAGACCAATTCTCCAATTTAAGGTCATTTTGAATTCTTATCCTGTCCTCCAAAGTGCCAGCAACTCCTCCCAATTTGGTATCATCTGCAGATTTTATAAGTATACACTCTACTCCATTATCCTAGTATCAGACTCCGGCCAAACTCCTGCAGGACCCCACTAGTTACGTAGCTGCAGTTTGATAGCGAATTATTGATAACTACTCTTTGATTACTGTCTTTCAACCACTTGTACACCCACCTTATAGCAGTTTCTGCTAGACTACATTTCCCTGTGCATGTATCTAAGAAAAAGAGATTCTATTGTTGAAGAACATGGCCTGGTTATTCTTAGCGTCTCTATGCTAAATGAGTGATTGTCCAAAAAATGCTTGCATTAGATAGTATGCGTTAGATCCCCATCTGGTGTAAATTCATCGCCTATGCCAGTCTACACCAGCTAAGGATCTGGCTCGTTTTTCTCTCAGGAAACTAAGGCTATATCTACACTATGAGTTAATGGGGTGATTCCCCTGCTTGCATACACATGTTCATGCTAGCTCTCATTGAGTTAGTGTAAGCAGCTATGGTAGCACAGGTAGCTGCTTCGGAGGCATGGCTTAGCTATGCTGAGTACACAGCCACTGGCTTCTGGCCAATTTGTATACAGCACCGATAAGCTGTGCCCACTGCAGTTGCCTATGCTATCCCCGCTACACTACTATTTAACTAGCATGAGTATCTGTATGTGAGCAGAGGATTCACCTCACTAGCGCATAATGTAGATGTAGCACAAGAGTCAATGGGTACATTGGCTTCAAAGGGTTTAGAGTTGGGTCAATGGTAAGGGCTCTTGAAAATCTCACCTTACAGGTTTTCAAAGATACAAATGCACTGACAACAGATTTTTCCACCCAAAGAGTCCCACAACTGTCCAAAAATAGGGATGAGCAGGTGGAGGAAATGCAGGAGCCTCTTGTTGTTTAAACCCTAACTCAATTGGAGGGAGGTTTGGGTTGATTTCCCTGGTGGAATTCACTCCTTCTTTGGATATTGCTAACACATTCTGGAGGCTCAGAGAAATATGGCTGAAGAACAACTTTGGAATGCACCAAACAAATTCACATGGATGCCTCTACTATAACTCCAAATAAGGCTCTTACTTTCTTTTCACCTTCCAAAGTTTCAGGGAGAGAACATGAATACCTCAAGCAAAATGCACACAGTATAAATTAGTTTGCCAAACCATTATCCCCTGACACGGTTGTGTGCTAATGCGATAGATTCCACAGTTCTTCATCCTTCAATGGAAATTGGGAGCCAACATACCTTTGTGGATCTGGGCTATAGAGTTTATTCCAGGGAAAGGGTGAAAACATTAGTGGGAACCTCTTGGTAGAACACTGGAAGCATGTCTCTGATACAAAATTTCCAGTTAGAGTTGGTTGAAATTTTTTCTGCTGAAAACTTTTCCTCTTGTAAAAGGTGCTTTCATCAACATTTGATGAGAAAAATGTAGATTTCAATTAAGTTTTTTTGATGTTCCAATGTAAACTATCTGGAAATGAAAATTTTCTTCCAAAATGTTGAGGTGAAATGAGTTAATTTGGACACGATGCCTATGCTTTAATCAGAAACTCTGACATTTCCAATTTCAGAATTTTTCATTTTGCAAAAATTTTCATTATGTTGACTTGTCCTGCTTCAGAATGGCAAGTAATTTAGAAATGTTGAAATTTCCTGCAAAAGGACAGTTCAGTTTTTCAAATTCCTCTATATACATGCAGCAGTGTTCAAAGTGTCCAAGGGGAATAAGAGTATATTCAGCAACTGATATATAGCTTAATAGACAGATCACAGGTTGAACACGGTTATCCTTTCATCTGTCCTCTTTACTTCTTGTGACAGAAAGCAAAAGATTCTTCGTTCACCAACCAGAGTATAAAATTTTCTGTCTCATTTTTACAGTGAGCCTGTTCCAAACCCTAGTGAAGTCATACGAAAAGTGACTTCAGGTCAGACCCAGCATTAGTATTAAACGAAAACCCTGATTCAAGGGTGTTTAAAAAAAAAAAAAGTCAGTATACTTGTGAACATTTTTAAAAGAAGTGAACATTTTTCATTTTGTTTGATGTTTTCCCATGAAACTTTTCAATAAAAATTTCCCATAAAACCCATTCATTTCAGTGGGGGACCCACTTCTCTCCCCACCCCATCCCCCAGTTAAACATGATTCCACTTGGAGGAGGAGGGGCAGAAAGCAGGAGGAAGAGAAGAAGCAAAAAGTGAAAAGAGAGTGAGCTTTCAGAGGAACATGAAAAAATAAAAGAACAAACTATTTGCAGTTTTAAAGTTTCCAAAGAGGTTTTGTCGAAATCCCAAATGTCTTTACTCTATCCCTGTAACTTTAACGGAAGCTTTGCTTGGCTAGAAAAAGGAGGAAGAAATGACTAAAGATTTGGCACTTGGAATTTTGATTCTTATTTTATCCAGATCAGCTGAGCCATTCTTGTTGAAGAGCCTGGGTTCAATATTGTCCTGATTTACACCTTGTTTAACTCCAAGACAAACAGACACAATCTGATTCCTATCAAAGAGCTTCTGAAATAGAAAAAGAATTAGATAGCTCTGAATAGTTGGGAGCTATTATAAACGAAATTAAGACTAATTTAATCACGACTGGCAAGAGAACTGAAGCACAGAGAGACCAAAGGTACATCTACAATACATACACTACACAACACAGGCATAAACAACAGTATAGACAGTGAGGTACTGCTTAGATAAGAAAAGACACACCAGCACCCTTGTGGTTATGTGCTCTACATGGCACAAGCAGTGCTTCCCCCATCTACACCTAGCAGCGTAGCGTTCTGGTGCCAGAGTCTTTCCCCGCTGCAGGGACAAGCTCTGTCAGTGGGGAGAAGCTCCAGCAGCTTCCTGTAGTTGAGCTTTCCTTCATTGCCTTCCCCGCACTGCCACTGCCTTTCACTGATATGTGTACCTCCACGGCCTACTTTTCACTGCACTGTGTAGTTACACGGACCCGACACACTGCTGCAAGAATTTGTATGTGGTGTAGACATAGCCTAAGTGACTTTCTCTGCATCTTAGGTCACAGAGGAAGTTTGACTTGAATGGTGCAGAATCAAGCCCATTACTCTAGTATAATACTGCCACTCATAAATAAGTAATTGAGTTCTTATGATCACAATAGCCATGTTCTCTCAGTGGATGACCATGTATTTTTTCTGCTCTTCGTTCTCATCACTGTAAGTATTTGAAATAAAATTTCTGGATGTTAAAAAAAAATGAATAAGGTTAACAAAACCAGTGGCCTCTATTTCAATGCCATTTCCCTATATTCAGAGCCAGGGTGATCCATGTGAAGCTCTTTTTCAAACTGCCAAGAGAAATTTACATTTTCTTCATTGTTGCATTTTCCAATAGTCTAGAGAAGAATTCATACGTTAGCCGATTTTCCAATTGCCATTGGTTATTTGACTCCTAATTTGATTGTGGATGTGTGCTTATGGCTTCGCTCTTGTTTAGATGAAAATCATGACTGTCGTTTTGAGAAGGTTAGCCAGGTCGGTTTTAGAATGTTGTTTTTACATTAACTCACAGCCACAATGGGCCCAGTTCTACTCCCATTAGATCATTGGCAAAACACCCATTGGCTTAACTGGCAGCAAGACTGGGCCCTACAGCAAAAGACATCAATACAGCCTCTGATCAGGTGGAATGGTATTTGGAAAAAAAAAAATCCATTCGCTTTAGAAAATTGCATGCTAGTATTCTTTTACTTCGCCTTATAGTTTCTTGAAGATACGAGAGAAATCAGAGCATGTTCAATTGGCAATGTGCAAAGGGTTCTATCCCATATCAGGGCCTTCGCTTCCATATCTGATTTAGGGTGGATCCAGCTATGAAACCCCTGCAATTTAGCGATATGGGTATGGCAGGATGGTCATAATCCACTGATACTTGGTAGCACCCCCGGAGGAGTCCTGACCCCAGGTTAAGAACCCCAAGCATAACATAATTAAATCAATCACAAAAAAGTGTGTGTGTGTGGCGAGAAGGGGCCTTTTTAGAACCTGAGTTTCAGTCAGCAGAGCTTTGCAAGTCAATATGAATTACAACTAGCGTTGAGCATATCATGGGATCAGGCACTTAAAGAGCATCATTTAAAAAGTACTGTAAATACACATTTTAGCATTGTATGGAAACAATATTCATAGCACTTGAATGTATGTTCAGGGACATCAGTGTTAAAAGCAGAGATAAAGGCACATAATTAGGGTTATCTTCCCAAGGAGTCAGGGATAAGGAATTTGAATGCCAACAATTTGAACTGTGTTTTAAATAAAATATTTTAAACCGGATCCTCAGCTGGCATAACCACCACAGCTCCACCGAAGTCAAGAGAACTATGCCACATTTTGCCAGCTGACATCTAATGTTCCATTATTCTTTTAGATTCTCTGGATTCGCTTGGTGCATCGGAAATCCCAGGCATAAATGAAGGATGGCGTCAAAGTGATGGAGAGAACTTCTGACAAAAATAATTAGAGTGGAGTTGAAAGGTATTGGCCATGCTGCAAAAAACTATCCATCAAAAGCCAATATAACACAGCTGAGTCTTTAGCATAAGCAAGGGAAATTAGTAGCTGAGATCATCAATGGGAAAGACTTCTATACTCCTGACAGACAACTGGCACTGGCTCAAGTACTTAACAAAGAATGTCTCTCAACTGGAACATCCTGTAGATTTTGAGCAACATGCTATGAAGGTTGAGAGGGACATAACCAGTTCAGAAAGGGATTTTAGTCATTTCCCCCTGAGACATGAAAACAGAAATAACAGACTCTAAATTCATTTGCACTCCTAAGACATTGGCAGCTTGTTCACTATAAGAGAACATGGTCACTTCTTTGGCATGAGGACAACCTGCTTGTGTTTCTTGAAAGCACCGAACTGTGCCGTAGTTTGTATGCTTTAAGGCCAGCAGCTGTATTCTTCCTCTTGAGCATGAATGCACTTATCAAGGTCGTCGTGAAGAGCCAGGTAAAAACTAAAATACGCTGCTCAAATGGATCTGAATTGGCTTTGCAAGTGGAGCAGCCTAAAGAGCTGCTACCATAGAAGGTGATGTTCAGAAGATGTCTGTGTTGAGTTCTCAATGTGACTGGATAGGAGGGTCGATGCTTGTCTGAGATGGAACTTCCTGGGTGACAGCGTCAGAGGAACTGAATGATGGAGAAAAGCCAGGGGGGTGAATGCCAGCTGTCTGAACTCACAAAGCAGAACCTTTTCGTTTCCTGATCCAGCTTCTTACTGTGAAGGAACCTGTCTATATTTGAAGGGTTCAATCTGATTCACTGAGTGTAAATGCCAAATCGCACTCCATGTGCCAGGAACAGTATGGATCTCCAATCAATATCAACTGGAGCTCTGCATTTGTGGACCTCATGGTCTCCTAATCATTCCCTTCATTCCCCCACCAATTTTACCTCTATGGAGCTCCTGATGCAAGGCTAGCTTTACTGGTTTCTTGTTTCAAGGTTTCTCATCTGGGCTTCCAGACAGTGTGCTACTCAGTTATACTCATCTTGAATTTACAATGAAAATCATCCTATCTGGCATGAGCAAGGCTGGTCCTGCTTCCATTGATATCCATGATCCTGCTTCCATTGATGTGCATGGCAAAATGCCCATTGACTTCAATGTAAACTGGAGAGAGTCCAACACAGGAAGCACAAGTGTGTTTGTACAGGGAAAACAAGGCATGGCAGATAATCCATACAGATTTCCCACTCAGGATTAATTTAGATATTAGTTTTCAAAAATTGCATCTATCAAAAAATGATCCTGTAACTTCATGTGCTGGACATGTTCTCATGTTAACTGTGACCAAAGGGTGAGAACCCACAGGACATCAACATGGATTTTTGTATTAGGAAAAAAGTTACAGGTATATCAGTATAATGAATGACACTTTCCTCCTGGTTGCTGCATGAGATGAGCTACCTGTGGAATGGCTAAAGTAGATGGGTACCTTTGAAAATGTTATGCACTACGTCATTTAGAAGCATAAACACCCTTTTCAAAATCCATAGGCCCATATTTTCAAAGTATTTAAGCACCTTGAAATCAATGGGAGTTAGGTGCCTAAATACCTTGGAGATCTGGGCCTTAGGAGCCTAAAACCCATTGAAAGTCAACATTTTGGTTGATCCAACCTATTTCTTTGTCTTTATTCTGCTTGATTTTCATTATGGTTTTTAATTTAAAGTATATTAAGAACGAACAACATACACGTTCACTCACTTTCAGGCAATATAGAACATTGAAGTGGGAGTCAAAAAGATTGGGATTCTATTCCAACCTCTGCCGCTGACCTGCTATGGGACCTTGGGCAAATCACTTACCTCTCTGTGCCTGTTTCCCTGCCCAACTTTTGTCTATCTTGTGTGGTTAGGTTGTAAGCTCTTTGGGGCAGGGATTGTGTCTTTTTATGTGCATGTATCTTGCCTGGCAAAATAACGAGCCACGCTTGGGCAAAAACCTTGAGTTACTGGTCTAATACGCAGATTGGAAGCCCTTTGGGCAGAGACTGTCTGTGTTTGTACAGTGCTGAGCAGAATGACAATCCATGACTTGGCCCCACAGGTGCTACTGTCACTAAGAAATACTAAATACACTTATTTCAATATTTTAAGCTTTCAGGCAATTAAATGTTTTTGATGACTCATGTTAAATAAGAATCGTAGGTAGCAACATCACCAGTCACAGCCTGAGCAAGGATTAATTTTCTTTCTTGGAAAATGTCCACCATTCAGCTTGCCACTGAAAATAATGAGGATACCGTAAAGTAAGCAAGGTCCTTGACAAGTACCAGAGCATGTAGTAAATGAGGGACAAATAACCAGTTACCATAACTCATGTAATATAGACAATAGTTTTGTCAGATAAAGTGTATGTGTTGTTGCGATTGTGGTAATCCTGAACCACTGAATTCAATGATACCTTTTTCATTTACTTCAATGAATGCAGGAATAGCTCCCTAATGGTCTGTTACAAACTGGCCCTGATATGATATCATCGTATTCTGATTGTTTAAATACACTGAAATCCAGTATAATGTGGTTGCTTTTGTACCTGTGGCCCAGATCCACAAAATTGTCTCTGCACCCAAGTCCCATTTATTTCAATAGAAGTTAGGAGCCTAAATAGCTCTGGGGATCTGTGTCTTTGTTCCTAGAAAAAGTCTAGTAGAGACAGTTGCACCTCTGTCTGTTCTACATATTTAATCAACCATCCATTAAGGATCCTACAGCTTCAATCACAAGCGCAGATCAAGAACAATATACAGCTCCTGATTTTCAAAGGCACTGAGTGCACAAAGATCAACAGAAGCAACAGGATCTGCGTTTGCTCATCCCCACTGGGGCAATATTAGCTCTGATCCAAACTCTGTTGAACTCATTGGAAAGACTCTTATTGACTTTGATGGATTTTTAGATCAGGCCTTTCATAACTGTGGGTGGCTGAAGGGAAATGCAATCTGAAATTAAAAAAAAATACTGTTTAGACTGTAAACCAACGGTTTGGGACTTAACGTGTGTTCATGAGTCACATAGTGATGTGTAGGCTAACAACTAAACTATGTTGGTAAACCACAAATCCTCTGAATCAATATTGTTAAGTTGACTGTACTAATAATGGCAAGTCATACAGTAAGTATTGTTACTCAGAGGAAAGTAGAGGGTTTTTTAAACAAAGCTGAAATCAAGCATACAAGCAACATACTTTGAAAGCAAGAAAACATTTAGCAAAGCTGCTTACAGAACTACAATATGTAAGGCAATCTTTGTGCCCCTCTAGAAAGACAGTAAATAAAACTTCTGTGGGACAATCCAAAAGATAAGGGCACCTCTGTACGTATCAGCACCATGTTTCCTAAAGATAACACTGATAGCCAGGTAAGGCCTGATTTTCCAAAGGGCCTTGGCCATTTTTCAAGGGTCAGCATTCAAAACTGGAGCCAGATTCTTAGTACAGATCTGTAGCCCACTACGTACAAAATAAGGGGCTGATTTTCAGGGTGATGAGCAATTCACAGTTTCTATGGAAGTCTTTGGGGGCGGACACTTAAGATCTGATTCTGCAAGTTGCTGATCACCCTCATTGCCCATTGATGGCACTCAGCAACTTGGTGGGAGACACTGAGTGCTTTGCAGGATCAGGATCTGGCTGTTCCAGTGCCATGTCATACCAGCAATAATTACCCCAAAGTCCCCATTTCAGTTGGGAGTTCTGTTGAACAAGGGTTTGTTTTGTGATGGCACCTAAGAGGCCTAGTCATGGACCAAGGGCCCTCATTGTGCTAGTGCTGTACAAACACAGAACAAAAAATGATCACTGTTCCAGAGTGGGGACCCAGGGATTCTGGAGCGGGATCTAAATTGGAAGAGAGGAGGAGGGAAAGAGAAGTGTGGGAAGTGAGTGAAGAGGTAGCAGGAATAGAAAGACACTAGAGGTGGGGTGGAGCTAGAAGCAAAATATAATGAGGGGTAGGAAACCAAACCTAAAATCACCCCTGAACCTCAGCTCAGAATTTGAGCCGAATCCAACAGGGTACAGATTCTGGTTAATTAAACACCCCCTTCCCACACCTCCAGCCTTAGAGTCATAGAAGATTAGAGTTGGAAGAGACCTGAGGAGGTCATCTAGACCAACCCCCCACTCAAAGTAGGACCAACTAAATCATCCCAGCCAGGGCTTTGTCAAGCCAGGTCTTAAAAACCTCTAAGGATGGAGATTCCACCACCTCCCTAGGGAATCCAGTGCTTCACCATCCTCCTAGTGAAATTATTTTTCTTAATATCCAAACTAGACCTCCCACACTGCAACTTGAGACTATTACTCCTTGTTCTGTCATCTGCCACCACTGAGAACTGTCAAGCTCCATCCTCTTTGGAACCCCCCTTTAGGTAGTTGAAGGCTGCTATCAAATCCCCCCTCACTATTCTCTTCTGCAAACTAAATAAGCGCAGTTCCCTCAGCCTCTCCTCGTAAGTCATGAGCCCCAACCCCCTAATCATTTTTGTTGCCCTTCACTGGACTCTCTCCAATTTGTTCACATCCTTCCTGTAGTGGGGGGCCCAAAACTGGACACAGTACTCCAGATGTGGCCTCACCAGTGCCGAATAGAGGGGAAAATCACTTCCCTCCATCTGCTGGCAATGCTCCTACTAATACAGCCCAATATGGTGTTAGGCTTCTTGGCAACAAGGGTGCACTAGTGACTCATATCCAGCTTCTCATCCACTGTAACCCCCAGGTCCTTTTCTGCAGAACTGCCGCTTAGCCAGACGGTCCCCAGCCTGTAGCGGTACATGGGATTCTTCCCTCCTAAGTGCAGGACTCTGCACTTGTCCTTGTTCAATCTCATCAGATTTCTTTTGGACCACTCCTCCAATTTGTCTAGGTCACTCTGGACCTTATCCCTACCCTCCAGTGTATCTATCTCTCCCCCCAGCTCCCATGGGCCGGGAATGGCAAACAGCAGCCACTGGGAGCTGCGGGAAGCTGTGAAAATGTATACCAACTGTCTGGTGGACGCAGATTGCCCATCACTGACTTAGGCACTCTGAAAATCCACTAGACACCAAACACCTTTGTCAATAAAGCCCTAAATCCCTTATCAGGGAGCCACAGGACAGTGGTTCTCAAGCAGGAATCTGGGGCCCCCTGGTGGGCCCAGGACAGCTTTCAGGGGGTTCTCCAAGCAGGGCCAGCATGAGACTTGCCGAGGCCCAGGACAGAAAACCAAAGCACCACTGCATGAGGATGAAGCTCAGGGCCCTGGGCTTCACCCGGGGCTGAAGCTCAAGCCCTTAGCTTCACATGGGGCCTGTGCTGTGGTGCCCGGGGCAGTTGTCCTGCTTCCTACCACTGCAGCAGTCAGCTCTTCTTGCGACTCATCCTGGGTGCGCTGGGGCAGGGCCCTCTGAGCCTGTGCAGACAGACAAGGCCTTGTGACTTTGGCAGATCACCAGGGTTGATGTGGATCTCAGAGGATTGGTGGGTTCTGGACCAGGAACTCCAGTTGATTCCATGGTGGGGCAAATCCTACCCCTCCATAAATGAAGTTGGGGGAAACTCCAAGAGATGAGCCCCTTAGAGTTTTCCTCTTCAGTCCTCTCCATAGCATCTTCTGGGGGAGAAGGGAAGTCAGAACCCTCTAACCACACTGCCTTCTGTTTACCTACCACAGAGCTGAAATCTAAACAAGCTTGCCCCACCCTAACTTAAATACAAATTTATTTCAAAGTCATTACCAATCCCTCATTAAACAATGCTCCTGAACACTACTGCCGAAAACCTCTCTTCTCATAGATCGCATTCTCAGTCGCTCAGCTCCCCCAGTACATTGTTAATTGCCTGTCAAATGCTCCCTCCAGTGGACAAAGCAATTAAAAGCTAAGGGCAATTTTGCAAAAGTGGATGCTTAAAGTTAGGATCTTATTTATGGATCTAGATGCCTACACAGGGATTTCAAGTCTGAGGAATTTAGGTGCTCAAATTCCAATTAGATTTCAGTGGGAGCTTAGCAACTACGCCCAAATATTCAAAGATATTTAGGCATTCAAGTACCTTTTGAAAATCTGGCCTCTAACTGCTCATGTGTCTTCGACTATCCCAGTCCTAAATTATAAATGGCTTGATTTTCAGAAGTGTGGAATGCCTATAGATGCCACTGAAGTCAATAGGAGTTGTGGAGACTCAGCACTTCTGAAAACCAAACTATTCCCATTTAAGCACCTAAATATGGCTTTAGTGTTGGGATTTTCAAAGAAGACACCCAAGTCTAATTGAATTCCAGTGGGATGTGGTTGACTAACGTTGACTGCATTTGTCTCGACTAGGAAAAATGGTTGAGGTTAGCTTGGGTTAAAGATAACATGCTAGCTAAGTCAGACCTAAACTCGTCTTTTTCCCCGATGTAATGTACAGCAATGCCTTTAGCTGGATTTTAGACAGTAGATTTGTAGCCTACTAGCTTAGAATATAGGCCTAGTTAAAAAAATCAAGCCAAAACCATTACCCTACCTCTAGGGAAAAGGTCATGTTTAGGTTGGGTTTAGCTAGCATGGACTAGCTATGCCTGATCTAAACTAGACCACTTTTCCTAGTCAAGACAAACCCTTAGACTTCTTTGAAAATGTCCTCCAAGGGATGAAATCCTGGTTCTATTCAAGTCTGTGGCAAAATGCCCATTGATTTCAAAGTGGCTCAGATTTCAACCTAGTTGCCTAATTTTAAGGTCCCGAATTTGAAAATAGTCCATTTTTTTAAATTCATACAGTAAATATTTTCAAAGCTGTCTGTATTTCCTGCAAAACAAAGTTTTCCTGAGTAATACTATTAAAATGAAGAACTGGAGAAGATTCTCTCTCAACACCTATTTTAGGAACAGAATTGGCCAAGGTTTTCAAAAGTGACTCATAATTAGGGGTGCCTCTCCTTTCAAAGATCCAATAGGAGACAGTTATAAGAGGCCTGATTTTCAGAAAGGGCCCAGCACCTGTCATTTGCAAACGAGGTTCTTTTAAGGTGTGTCAATTTGGGTGCCCAAAAATTGATCAAAATCAGTGATCACTTTTGAAAATCTGGTTTCAGGGTAGCAGCTGTGTTAGTCTGTATCCACAAAAGGAAAAGGAGGACTTGTGGCATCTTAGAGACTAACAAATTTATTTGAGCATAAGCTTTTGTGAGCTACAGCTCACTTCATCAGATGCATTCCTTTTTTTTTGAAAGCTTATGCTCAAATAAATTTGGTAGTCTCTAAGGTGCCACAAGTCCTCCTTTACTTTTGAAAATCGTAGCCAGACGTTTACACCATCGAAGAGATTTATCACAAATTGATGCTCTTTTCAGAGAGACATTATTATATATATTTCTTATCCTACCAAAAAAGAGCACTTGATCTGAACATCACTGTAACATCACTTGAACATTCTGCTCTCGAACAGGGGGTAGATGTGGATAAGCATGTCTCCTACCCCTAACATAACCAACTTTTCAACACCCTCAAATTCATTTAAATGCCACATCAACTTAATCCTTTGGTTAATGAACAATGGACAAACTATTGTTTAGGAGATTTAGAGACTAGTCAGAAAGAATGCACACTGTCAACTTGTTTCTTGGTGTTAGGAGTAAGTCAGTAAGAGCACAGTGACCTACAAGCTGCCATCCAAAACCAGCTTTTCTGTAAAACCAACAGCCAGGCTCCAGCTGGCTCTTTTTACACCCCGTACTTACAGTTCACTTTAAAATAGAAATTAGGTCTACTGCTAATAGGCTGCATCATGGCCCACCTTACACGGGGCCAGAGGGTGACTGGTAACAAGTGTGAAAAATTGGGACCCCTTTTTCGAGGGTGGGGTGGGATAGCTGGGTATATAAAACAAAGCCCCTAATATTTGAACATCTGGTCACTCTGCAGTGGCACAAGGGAATCAGAGGGCTGTAAAGCATCTTCGCTCTCATTTGTGCCAGTTACACGCATCCTGGCAGGGGGAGCAACCTCTGACCAAGTTGCTATGCCTCCCCCACTACTACAGGAGATGGGGAATGAGCGAAGAGTTAGCTCTGCCTCCAACATGCCCCTCAGCAACATGTCAGGCAGCATACACTGTGCTGGGTCTATCTCTGGGTTTACTCCCTCCACAGAGCAGTGGGGAAGCTGGGCTGCATCAGGGGCAGTGCAAATTGCTTCCCTATAGGCAGATCTATAGGCAGATCTCTATAGGCAGATCATACAGGGCTCAATCCTGCAAGGAGCTGAGCACGAAAGCTCATGGGATTTGAGGGTGCTCAGCACCTTGCAGAACAGAGCCCACAGTCATGATCTAGCCACATAACCCTATAAATATCATCATCTTTCCTTCCTTATAAGACTTAGGAAGGACTGCCGTCTGGTTAAGCCACTGGACTGAGATTCAGGAATGCGGTGGTGCTCAGCCTCTAAAACTTACCGGGCTGAGCGAGGGCCTTTCGAAGCTTATCCAGGGACTTGCCAAGTCTCCATATAGAGCTAATGGGGGGGCGGGGGAAGGGAGGGAAGAAGGAGAAAAATGCACTAATTTTTTAAAATCCCTTTTATATTTTTTTTGAAATTTCATTGAAATTACAGTTATTTGTCCCCTCCCTGCCAGCGCTAGTCCTAAAGCTTGCTGGGGATTCCCAGAGAAGGGGCCCTGAAAATGGGGAATTATCTTTGTTGATTAGCCACGGGAGCCTCAGCACGTGGAGAAGGCAGGAAAGAGACCAGAGAAGCATTTCTGGGGCAGGCGGATTTATAAAGAAAATAGTTTGAACCTGTTCAGAGGCTTGGAACGTTCCAACAAGTCCAGGGAGGTGGATTCACGGGAAGGGTTGGGGAAGTGCTCAGAGATGCACAATAAATTCATTTTTCACATGGCACTGCAAGTTATCACATTATTCCTCAATTCACCACATGTGTCACCTCCAGATGGGTGTGGTATTAGATAGATAGAGTATGAAATACCATTAACGATACACACAATTTCTTGTAGACTGCTCAAAAATACTGCCATAGTGCTTAATCCAGTCTGGCCTGGGTTTATAGACATGTGAAGTTCATATCTAGATGCAAGGTTTTCCAAATTTCTGTAAAGATCAGGGGAAAAAAGCAAAGTTTCCAGTTAGGAGATCTTCTCTGCAGCCAATATTTTATAGTGGTAAGTCGTCAGCATTCAGCTCTACTGAATATTCCCATGAACCGCCCCCTGTTTAGGGCTATTCTGAATGAACGATAGGGAAAATTGGCATCTATTTTTCAGCAGTGTGGCCTGTGCTCATTTCTGGAGACACAAAAATCCTTTCTGAATTATACATGCATATTGATTCTACCCCACTGGTAGATGAAGGAAATAAAATGTTGCTTTCAGGAACTTTCACCGAGCTGCTCCAACATAAGATCCGAGTCTGTGTGTAGGACAGGTTGAAAATTTTCCATCAAACCTTTTTTCAATGAAAACTTGGGGTTTTGAATAAATGAATATTTTTGTGTCAAGTGTCCACGACTTTCCATGACCTTTTAAATTTTTGTACCAGAAAAATCAAAATCCTCAAAACTGAAAACATTTTTTTCTAGTTTATGGCTTAAAAATAAAAATCTTTCATTTTTCCAAGGGTTTTTGGTCATTGTTCAGTTTCTGAAAACAGATTTTTTTTTAAATGAGAAATAGAAATTCCCCCCTTCTCTGACCTGCTCTGTCTGCACAGTTGGACCACTGCATTCACATGCATTTAATTGCAGGATCAGGGCCTATATTATTATTCTTGGCATCATGGATTCACAGAAACAATGGAACTCATTCTGTTAAAACAAACAGCTACCGTATTAGTTAAATCAAACCCCTTTCAAACAGGCCGATCCTGACATCAGAAAACACAGTTTTCCTATTAAGTCGGAAAGCAATTATCTTGGATTAGCATCAGATCAAAAGGGATTACTTCAAGTATTGTTTTCAAAACCGGTAGGGTTGGTGGAATTATTATACCATAATAATGCTGCAAGCACTGAAAACTAGTTACATTTATACAGGCTCATGAGGGGATAGCGGCATGACAGAAAGCCTATGGATTTCCTCCCATTACTGCTACTACACTGTGACCTCATGTTTTTTGACCAATGATGTAACTGCATGTAAGAGATTAAAATGCTACACGTTATTAATTAATACATGAAACACTTCCAGAGGTTTAGCCTGGATCTGCACAGCCAGGCAAACGTGAGCAGGGTTGTCTGTGGTACTGAATATTTTATGAGTGATGGGTTATAACCATTCAGGTATTCTCACTTGGTACCCTATGTTCTTATCAGCAGCTCTTCAGAAATTGTTAAAAAAGTAAAGACTGTGTTGTGGAAAGAAATGCATGAATTCACACACACACGTTAGGAAAATATTGTCTGTATACACCTGGACAGAGGTCTGATGCTGGAGCCGCTTCTCCCACTTTGTGCAGTTTATTCAAGGGCTGGTAATAACAACAGCCCTTGCACTCAGGGAAAGCAAATGTGGTAGGCTGAGTGGAACTGGAGAAAGGGGATGATGTTCCAGGAGGCACCTAGACTGGTAAGGGACTAGAGGCTCAGGAATATAAACATCGGGCTTCCTGCTGATACTGATAGTCCAGGGCCTCAACTTGAAACACTGGCCTGTCAGTGAGGGAGAGTCTCAGCTGATGCAAACTGCTGTTGTGGCTTTCGCTTGAATTCAATGGCGCTACGAGACCGGACTGCAGTGGAGTATGATCATTTATGCCGTCGGAGGGGGCTCAGCCCCATCAGTAAAGCTGAGCTTCCCTCCCGCTCTGTTTGCTGGATCACTTCTTGCTAATCTCCTCAGCGGATGCCCCAAAGAACATGGGGCCATGGTCCACCCCCCCCCCAACTCCATAGTACCTGAGTGCCTCCCTAGTATTAATACAACAGGGTGACTGAACCTGTGTGCTCTCTGCCCCCGTGGCTGTTTGTGGAGGAAAGGGAAGGTGGTGTCCATGTGAAGCACAGTCCCTCCCTGAGTTGCCATGGCTTTCCACCATCAAGATCCTGCACCTCGAAGGCGCAACATGTGTTGGGGAACATGCAGTGATGAGCTGCCAAAATCTTAACAAAGGGTTCCCTCCTCACACTGCGAGGGGGTCGTTGCCCATCCCTGCCCCCTGGGACTCCTGCCCCATCCAACCCCCCAGCGTTTCTTGATGTCCCCCCCTCCAGGACCCCTGCCCCATCCACCCCCCTCCCCTGTCCCCTGACTGACCCCAGAACTGAGCAGGAGGGTCTCATGGGCCTCTGTAGTGGGTGCCCACCCCACCCCAAGAGCCAGAGGCAGCTCCCAGGAGGCATCCAGCAGGTCCCTCTGGCTCCTAGGGCAGGGAAGCGTAGCTGGGGGAGGAGCGGGGGCAGCCGCCGCTCCCCACACTGATCACAAGCTGGAGCACCCGTGGAGTCGGCACCTAAGGCGCCACTTTTGGTGGGTTAAATTTAGAAGCCCTTTTAGGACAGAGAGAACAGAAGGTTGGGCATCATTAAGAAAGGGATAGATAATAAGACAGAAAATATCCTATTGCCTTTATATAAATCCATGGTACGCCCACACTTTGAATACTGTGTGCAGGTGTGGTTGTCCCATCTTAAAAAAGATATATTGGAAAAGGTTCAGAAAAGGACAACAAAAATTATTAGGGGTATGGAACGGCTGCCATATGAGGAGAGATGAATAAAATTGGGACTTTTCATCTTGGAAAGGAGACGACTAAGGGGGGAATATCATAGAGGTCTATAAAATCATGACTGGTGTGGAGAAAGTAAATGAGGAAGTGTTATTTACTCCTCCTCATAACACAGCAACTAGGGGTCACCAAATGAAATTAATAGGCAGGTTTAAAACAAACAAAAGGAAGTGTTTCTTCACACAACGCACAGTCTACCTGTGGAACTCTTTATGAGAGGATGCTATGAAGGCCAAGACTATAACAGGGTTCAAAAAAGAGCTAGATAAGTTAGAGGTCCATCAATGGCTATTAGCCAGGTGTCCCTAGCCTCTGTTTGCCAGAAGCTGGGAAGGGGCAACAGGGGATGCATCACTTGATGATTCCCTGATCTGTTCATTCCCTCTAGGGCACCTGACATTGGCCACTGTCAGACGACACGATACTGGGCTAGATGGACCTTTGTCTGACCCAATATGGCCAGTCTTATGTGCTCCCTCCAGCCCTCACTTTGCAGTATGTTTTTGGTCATACTGTTTTGATGGACTTCATTCTTTCTTTGAGACAGAGCATGGTTTAATGGATCAGTCTCTAAAAGACTAGGAGTAGGACTCAGGAGATCTGGATTCCAGGCCAAGCTCTGCCTCAGACTTGCTGTGTAACTTTATGGAAGTTATTTTACATAACATTTCAGATCCCTCCTCCATCAAATGGGAGGTCATAATAGTTAATTACAACACAGGAGTATTAGTGTATTAAATATATTAAAGTTTGCAAAGAACTATGAGATTTACAAAGTGAATGTGCTATAGGACCGAAGTGCAAATTATTATTTTTATGTCACAAGTGTTATATTTTAGACTACATGATAACCATAAATAAAAATGCCCAATCATACCATATTTCCCATGACAACATACAAAATATATAAATAATCTCAAAATATAGCATAGGCCTCTCTATTCCAGGGATCTGAGGTTGCTAGGTTCTACAGAGCACAAGTTGTTTTAGAGAGCCACCAAGTGGACAAACCGAGCATAGCCGCACAAAACTAGAGTTTTCTGTAGCACATTTCCATAAATCAAACATTAAAGGGCTATAAAAAACAGTGATAACAATCGTCATCATCTCCTTAAAATTAGTTCTTGTAGTTCAATCTTTTTATTGGGGAAAAATAAAATGTATCTACATTATAGGTCAGACTGTGATCTCCCTTAGTCATATGGGTGAGCAGACCCTCACGTGAATAGAGCCGGTGTCAGGATACTGTTAGCAGTTACGGATAGCCCTTTGGAAGCCAGCACCCTAGTTACTTAACCACACCTCATGTCCTGGGTGATCTAGGATAGGAGAGTTAGGTAGCTTGATTGGGTTTGGAAGACTAGAAGGGATCACATACACTGTAGGGAGCCTGCAGAGATAATGAGGTAATCTGGGAAACCCAAGGAAGAAAGCAAGTGGTATAAAAGGCTGGCCCAGGAAGCGGGTCTCAATCCACCTACTGATGTACTGTGTTGTACCTGGAGCTTAAGAAAGAAATAATAATAATAATAATAATAAAGACACTGGGTTAGCAGGAGCTGAAGTTTGCAGTGTGATTTTTTTCCCCCTGCAAATTTCCAACAGTTAGCAACATTTTCAGATTTTCTCCATGAGCTTTTGCAAAAATTTTCCATCTTCATTATCGAATGTCTTTCTAGACACCACCAGCAGCTAGCCTGGAGTCCGAAAGCTTCACTTTCATGGAGAGTCTTTGCACACACTTAGTTCTTGTTTAAATCAGTTTTGTATTATGCGTAACATCCAAAAAGCCAATGAAGCACCAGATTAGTTCAACAGTGCCTTGTCCCACTGAGTTCAATGGAACTACTTGTGGAGGAATGTACTGCTCAATGTGAATAAGTATGTCACAGTCTGGCCCAAAGAAGATAAGGATATACCTTTCTGTGTTTGGTAACAGCTCATTATAATGGTTCCGTACAAATCTTATACACCTGTGCATTTTTGAGGCTGTGATAAACAGGAAAAGTGTAGTCTGATCTTCTTGAGCATTTGCAGACCAATAATATTGTTAACTTTGAATTAAGGTTCCTTCTCTATATGTATAACACAATGAGCACTGTAATTTGAAATACCAAAGCATTTAAAATAATATCACCACCTTGCTCTCACATGGTGCTTTTCATCAGTAGAACTCAAGCTGCTTTACAAAGGAGGTCAGTATCATTATCCCCATTTTACAGATGGGCAAACTGAGGCACAGAGCTAGTGACTTTCCCAAGATTGCCCAGAAGCCAGTGGAAAGCTGGGAAAAGAACCTAGCTCCTTGTGTAACAATGCAGTGCTCCATCCACTTGGACACACTGCTCTGAAGAGAATTAAGTACTGAAGGATGGTTGATAATTATTCAAATACATTCAGTTCATCCAGTCCCTTAAATAAATGTACATGGGTATCACAGTGTATTTTCCAAAAACAGCTTTAGCTCATATTCCCATACTGTCTCTGACTATAGCCCCCACTCCCTGTTTGAGCCTTACATTATATACATTTGCAGTATAGGCCCCAAGCTCTCACAAGCCACAACTTACATGTCCCATGAAAGGGGGGTGGTTTTGTGTTTAAAGAATTGCATTGCACTGGGACTTTGGAGACCTGGACTAATCCAAAACTCTCACCGACGTCAGTGTAGCCAGGATTTCACCCCTGGATTCAGTTCCCAGTTCTGCCACAGTCTTGTTGTGTGATCTTGGGCAAGACACTTAATATTTCTTTGCCTCAGTTTCCCATCTTTAAAAAGGGGTTAATATTTCCCTACATCACTGCGAGGGATAGATTGCTGTGAGGACATCTTAATTAAGGTTTATGAGATGCTCAGATATTACAGTAATGGTGGGGGTGGATCATATAAATAATCTAGATAGATATGGCCCACAGATGATTTTCCAGTTTGGATGTCTATAGTTTGCCAGAGATACTAACTTTTTGTCTCTTCTCTTCCTTTTAGGTGGTGTATGGGCCAGAGTTAAGGTTATTTTTTAAATGTCATATGTTGCTGTATGGTGTATCTTTGTTTAAGAGATTGTATGAACTGAATCTACTTGTAAATTTACCTACTTCCTTCTGTTTCACTCCCATACTTTTAAAATGCTTAGATGTTTTCACTGCAATATTCCTTGGAACGCACACACAGTGGCAGCCTTAGCATGGAGTCACTAAAATTTGATTAATTTTCTTTTTTTTTTTTTAAATACAACGACGACTTTAGAGCAGGACCCCAGATAAGCTTGCCTCTGTTCCCAAATAGTGAAGATCAACACAAGGTCCATGGCTCCCGCAAGACTCCTGAAGTCTGTAAGGGGCTTGCACTTACCAGATCTTGAGAGACGGTAGTCATAGCCCTAGCCTAAGATTTACAAGACTAAGGTTCAATTCCCTGATCTGCCACAATTCCTTGGTGAGACCTTGGACAAATCACTTAGGGGAATGGAGACACAGAGACTGTCTATAAAGTGGGGATTGTAATACTTCCCTACCTCACAGGGGTGCTATGGGGATAGATACATTAAAGGTTGTTTCATAGTAGCAGCCGTGTTAGTCTGTATTCGCAAAAAGAAAAGGAGTACTTGTGGCACCTTAGAGACTAACACATTTATTAGAGCATAAGCTTTCGTGAGTTACAGCTCACTTCATGCATCCGATGAAGTGAGCTGTAACTCACGAAAGCTTATGCTCTAATAAATTTGTTAGTCTCTAAGGTGCCACAAGTACTCCTTTTCTTTTATTAAAGGTTGTGAGGCACTCGGATACCATGGTGACAGGTCCCATTACAAGTACCTTGGCTAAATAGTGTTGCCCTGAGGTGCTCATAAACTTCTCAGGTTTCAGAGTAGCAGCTGTGTTAGTCTGTATTCGCAAAAAGAAAAGGAGTTCTTTTTACTTAGAGACTAACAAATTTATTTGAACATAAGCTTTCGTGAGCTACAGCTCACTTCATTGGATGCATTCGCTGGAAAATACGGTGGGGAGAAATTATATACACACACAGAGAACATGAAACAATGGGTTTTATCATACACACTGTAAGGGGAGTGATCACTTAAGATGAGCTATTACCAGCAGGAAGCGGGGGGAAGGAGGAAAACCTTTTATGGTGATGATCAAGATGGGCCATTTCCAGCAGTTAACAAGAACTGAGAACAGTGGGGGGTGGGGTGGGGGGGAGAAATAACATGGGGAAATAGTTTTACTTTGTGTAATGACCCATCCACTCCCACTCTCTATTCAAGCCTAAGTTAATTGTACCCAGTTTGCAAATTAATTCCAATTCATCAGTCTCTCCTTGGAGTCTGTTTCTGAAGTTTTTTTGTTGAAGGATAGCCACTCTCAAGTCTGTAATCGAGTGACCGGAGAAATTGAAGTGTTCTCCGACTGGTTTTTGAATGTTATAATTCTTGACATCTGATTTGTGACCATTTATTCTTTTATGTAGAGACTGTCCAGTTTGACCAATGTACATGGCAGAGGGGCTTTGCTGGCACATGATGGCATATATCACATTGGTAGATGCGCAGCTGAACGAGCCTCTGATAGTGTGGCTGATGTGATTAGGCCCTATGATGGTGTCCCCTGAATAGATATGTGGACAGAGTTGGCAATGGGCTTTGTTGCAAGGATAGATTCCTGGGTTAGTGGTTCTGTTGTGTGGTGTGTGGTTGCTGGTGAGTATTTGCTTCAGGTTGGGGGGCTGTCTGTAAGCAATGACTGGCCTGTCTCCCAAGATCTGTGAGAGTGATGGGTCGTCCTTCAGGATAGGTTGTAGATCCTTGATGATGCTTTGGAGAGGTTTTAGTTGGGGGTTGAAGGTGATGGCTAGTGGCGTTCTGTTATTTTCTTTGTTGGGCCTGTCCTGTAGTAGGTGACTTCTGGGTACTCTTCTGGCTCTGTCAATCTATTTCTTCATTTCAGAAGGTGGATATTGTATTTGTAAGAATGCATGATAGAGATCTTGTAGATGTTTTTCTCTGTCTGAGGGGTTGGAGCAAATGCGGTTATATCGTAGAGCTTGGCTGTAGACAATGGATCGTGTGGTGTGATCTGGATGAAAGATAGAGGCATGTAGGTAGGAATAACGGTCAGTAGGTTTCCGATATAGGGTGGTGTTTATGTGACCATCGCAGATTCTTCTCAGATTCCAACTTATCCTTCTCCTACAGGGTTTGTTTTTGGGTTTTTTGTATGGCATATTCCACAACAATTTAAAAAATGGCAAGTTAAGTTTTGGGGGTCTGTTTACAATTAAAATTTTTGAAGCAGCTTTTTGTGATGTGTTTCAAATTCTGAGCTAGGACAGAGAAAAGTCACCTTGCTCCTTGATTAGCTGAGTTTAGCCCATGTGCTCCAGAGGGTGGCAGCAGCCATTTTGATTCATTTTCTCAGCCCTGTGCATCATAAAAAAATGCACCCATGACAGGATTCGCTAGCCCTGCTATCTTCCAAAGGTGCTAGATGGGGTTGCAGGCCATCAATCCTTCCTCAAATGAAAGGATGGGGAGTAAAGATCCATGGAGGAGTGTTTGAAAGAGGGCCTGTGGTAGTGGGGATGGAGGGTCTGGTGGGGGCCTCCATAGATATGACTATGCAGAAAAACCCCCCAAACCAAAATACCCCCCCTTGGAGACGAGTCTCAGATCCTGGTCTACAGACTTAGGTTGTGTTACTAAAAAGAGCTGTGCAGACATCCCAGCTCAGGCTCTTGTAGGCCTGGCTTAACATTAGTAGTTGGACATGGATGAGGCCTCATTTCTTGGGAGACAGGATGAGGGAGGTAAATGGAGCAGCAGGCTGGAAATAGAATGTCTGTGCTAGCTAGGATAAGGGGGAGCACCCAGGGAACCACTGACAATGGACAAGATAACAATGGATGAGATAAGCCTGGAATGTAAGATGATGTAAAGAGTAAGCTGTGTGTGGACAGAGCATGCTGAACAAGGATTGGTTCCTACAAGGTGACCAAGCCAATCCAAAAAAAGTGTCATGCAACGTAATGCGTAAATGTACATGAAGGAAGAGATTTACTGTGTAACTTTGGATGTGTGATATGCCCTATACCCTCTCCCAATGCTTCAGTTGATCCACTCAGTGTAGCTTTGCTTTATGCCATACACGACTGAGTTCTTGGGGAACTGAGTGGAAGAGGTCTGGGGGGAATCCCAGCAGCTCTGGTGCCTGGGTACAGGGCTGGGTGTCAGAGCTTGAGTGGGAATGTCTAGATGGCTATTTTTAGTGCTGTAGTGCAAGTTTGAGTCTGTAGATCCAGGCTCTGAGACGTGCTGCTGTGGGTTCTCACTCCCAGCGTATAGACATACCCCAGATGTCATGAATAGTTGGATAAATTCCACCCTTTTGGGTTCTTTTTTGAACTAACTCAGAAACTTTACAAACTCGACCATATTGGGATGGTTTTCTGTGAATTTTGAAGTGTAGCTTTCCAATGCAAGGGCTGGTTTGCAGTGCACTTGTATTTATGTTGCCAAGGAGGGGATTTTGTTATGTCCCCTCTGTCTTCTCTTTGCCAGACTAAACAAACCCAATTTTTTCTGTCTTCCCTCAGATCATATTTTCCAGACCTTAAATCATTTTTGTTGCTCTTCTCTGGACTTTCTCCATATCTTTCCTAGTTGAGGCCTAATCAGTGTGGAGTAGACCAAAATTATTTCTCATGTCTTTCTCACAACACTCCTGTTAATACATCCCAGAATGATGTTTACTTTTTTTTGTATGTGTGTGTGTGTGTGTGTGTGTGTGTGTGTGTGTGTGTGTCAGTGTTAATGTTACACTGTTGACCCATATTTAGCTTGTGATCCACTATGACCCCCAGCTCCCTTTCTGCAGCACTCCTTCCTATGCAGTTATTTCCGATTCTGTATGTGTGCAACTGATTGCTTCTTCCTAAGTGGAGTACTTTACATTTGTCCTTATTGAATTTCATCCTAATTACTTCAGACCATTTCTCCAGTTTGTCCAGTTCAGTTTGAATTTTAATCCTATCCTCCAAAGTGCTTGCAACCCCTCCCATCTTGGTGTTGTCTGCAAACTTTATAAGTGTACTCTCTATGCCATTATCTAAGTCATGATGAAGATATTGAACAGCAGCAGACCCAGAACTGATCCCTGCGGGACCCTACTCGTTATGCCCTTCCAGCTTGACTGTAAGCCACATACTCTCTGGGAATGGTTTTCCAACCAGTTTTGCACCCACCTTATAGTAGCTTTATCTAGGTTGCATTTCCCTAGTTTATGAGAATGTCATGTGCGATAGTATCAAAAGCCTTACTAAAATCAAGATATACCACATCTACCACTTCGCCCCCCATCCATAAGGCTTGTTACCATGTCAAAGAAAGCTATCAGGTTCATTTAATATGATTTGTCATTGACAAGTCCATACGGACTGTTACTTATCACCTTATTTTCTTCTAGGTAATTAAGCAGTCAATTTGCAAACATTGGCTTCATTATCTTTCCAGATACTGAAATGAAGTTGACTGGTCTGTAATTCCCTGGATTGTCCTTATTTCTCTTTCTATAGATGGACACTATATTTGCCCTTTTCCAGTCCTCTGGAATCTCCCTCCTCTTCCACGAATTTTTGAAGATAATCACTAATGGCTCAGATAAATCCTAGAATATTCAAGGAGCTGACTGAAGAGGTATTTCATCAGGCCCTGGTGACTAGAAGATATTTAACTTGTCTAAGCAATTTTTAACTTGTTCTTTCCCTAGTTTAGTCTCTGATCCTATCTCATTTTCATGGGCATTCACTATGTTAGATGTCCAGGCACTACTAATCTTTTTGGTGAAAGCCGAAACAAAAACAGTCATTAGCACTTCTGCCATTTCCACATTTTCTGTTACTCCATTGTCCCCTCCGCATTGAGTAACGGGCCTACTCTGTCCTAGGTCTTCCTCTTGTTCCTGATGTATTTATAGAATGTTTTCTTGGTACCTTTTATGTCTCTAGCTAGTTTAGTCTTGTTTTGTGCCTTGGCCTTTTGAATTTTGACACTTATGAACAGACTTAGTAGAGGTGATGGGAAGAGGATTTGGTTCCCTGCAAACATACATTGAAAAACAAACCAAACATTGAAAAAAATAAAGTTTGTTGGTTTTGTCAAAAAAAAAAAAAAAGTCAAACCTAGTTATTTGGCAAGAAACCCACACACCCGAATACCCGCCCCCAAAAATGTTTAACACCCCACCAAGGAATGTTTCAAAACACAAACAGAATATTTTTAGTTTTTGTTTGAAACTGATTTTTCAACAACTCCCCACCCAAAAGCTTGGTGAAAATGGAAAGGCTTTTTCCCCCAATCAGAAAAAAAATTGGCGAGAATTATTTAGCCAGTTCTATATTTTTGGTTACTTTGAGTTTGTCTCCCTCTTAGCCCTGTACATTTGGAAGCACAATAAACAAGGCATCTGGTTTTACTTCCAGAGTAATATAAAAATGTTTGCAATCAATTTTAAAACTCTCAAACATGTTTAAAGTAGCTTCTTTAACTTATCTGGCAGCGACAGAACAGACGATGGCATGTTGTATAAGTTTTATCAGTACTAATTTGAGATGACCTCACCAGTAGGGCTGGTGGGAAAATAAGAATTTCATATAATGAAAAACTGAGGTTTCAGAATTTGCCTTCATTCTCATCAGGATGAAACTGAGCCCTTTCGCACTGTTTTTTTGTGAACACTGTTGAGACATGCCAGAATAGACCAGTTCTAGTTCTTGATCTGTCTGCTTCAGAGCAGGGTCTTAAACTCTTCTACATTCCAGGCAAGTGCCCTAACCATTGAGCTACTGGCTGTTCTAGCAGTGCTCACAGACTCCTAGATTTTAAGGCTGGAAGGGATCATTGTGATTATCTAGTCTGACCTCCTGCACGACGCCGGCCTCAGAACCTCACCCACCCACTCATGAAATAGACCCCTAACCTCTGTCTGAGTTACTGAAGTCCTCAAATCATGGTTTAAAGGCTTCAAGTTATAGAGAATTCACCATTTATTTTAGTTTTGACCTACAAATGACCGTGTGCCATACTACAGAGGAAGGTGAACCGCCGCTGTTAGGGTTTTTGCCAATCTGACCCAGAGGAAAATTCCTTCCCAACCCCAAATATGGTTATCAGTTGAACCGTGAGCATGTGGGCAAGACCCACCAGGCAGCCACCTGGGAAAAGATTCTCTGTAGTAACCCAGAATCCTCCCCATTTAGTGTCCCATTACTGGTCATTGAAGATATTTGCTGCTGGCAGTTGCAGAGCAGCTATGTGCCATTGTAGGCAGTCTCCTCCGACCATCCCTTCCATAAACATAGCAAGTTCAGTCTTGAAGCCAGTTAGGTTTTTTGTCTTTACTGCTGCCATTGGAAAGTTGTCCTAGAATTTCACTTGTGCTTGGGTCAGTGCCTGGCTAGCAATACCAGAGGCATGCAGCAGGGATGGGTTTTGTTCTTTGCAGCAAAGCAATGAGAATTTATATTCAACAATTCAGTTCTTTTTATTTAAAACTTGCCACAGCACAGCAACCCCACCTGCTGGGAGCTGCAGCCAGCCACTGCCTGATCTTTCCTGCAGCCCAGAGCCCTGCGTTCCAAAATAGTCTGACCTGTGGTCTCTCCAGCCATACCTACATCATTGCATAGCCACACCCGCTCTGCAGAGGTGGGGCCATGCCTCCCCACCCCAGCAGCAGCCCTGGCCTTACAGAGTCCTTTCACTCATTACCATTGTGCCTGGCCCGGGGGAGGGGGGGGAAGGGGAAGAGAAGAAACTCCTTCCTTGTCATTCCCTTGGGCACAATCCAGTCATGAGGCTGCAGATAAAGGGCATTGGCCCTTGGCAAAGCAACATGATCCATTTGTTATGTGATAATGGATGTTAACAGGTGTACTGGGCCACATTTTACTGTACTATTGCAGTTATTGGTGTATCTTGCCATGATAATATCATCACACTACCAATGATACTCAGAGGCTGGTAACTTGCATTCAGCCCAGCAATGGAGAAAATAAAAAGTTACCCGGAGACAAAGCTAATAGAATTACAAAAGGCCCAATCCTGCTCGCACTGGAGACAATGGCAGTTTGTCATTAACTTCAATGGGACCAAGACGAGGCTTATCATGGGCCTGATCCAAGACCCACTGAAATCCCTGGGAATTTTTCCAAGTGACTCCAATGGGCTTCAGATCAAATCAATAGGGTATGATGCAGCTCCCACTGAAATCCATGGAAGTCTCTCCTTTGGCTACAATGGAAGCTGGATTGGTCTTTCAGGAAATTGGGGGTCATAGACTGAGGAGCTGGAGACAAAGAGGATTTAATTTAGGGTCTTCTAATATGGTATGGGTGGAATAGTCTATTAACTGGAAATCTGTCATTAGCCAAACTGATGAGCTAAAGTATTGAATGGGAAATTTTAGATTTGAAATTGTGTGCATTAAATTTTGGGGAGGTGCTTGGAACTCTGGGTAAGTGCCAGAGGAATGGAAATAAATAAAATTGCTAATTAGCCATCATCCCTCAATTAACCTTCCCAACTAAACTTCACAGCAGTATTTTCCTATTTCACTGTAACATTTAGCCGTTCACAGATTTCTGCAAGGGCAATCCAAGCAGTGTAAAGTCATCTCTATTTTGTTTCCTTACTAAAAAAGATTCATTTGGCCCAAGCTTGATAATGAATGTCAGTCTAATTTTTATTTCAGAAAAAGCAATTTTCATAAATGGTGTTCTACTAATGGATCATGATCACATATAAACCCCATAGCAAATTACTCTTAATCCAGTTTGTCTGTATTGTGTTACCTGAGGGAAATAACATCAAACCTTTCTCTCTCCTAGCAAACTGTTCACCGGGACTTCTCCAATATATATTAATCCCATCATTTATCTTTGTCAACCGAGACCAAAAATAATTTGTGGAAGAGTAAACAGAAGCGCATACAAGCCAGGAGCTGAGCATTATTAAATAGTAGAAAGCAGGTGTTCTCGAAACCAAGCTCAATTTTATTGCAGAAACTTGGGTAATTCTCCTTCTGCATCTGTGCATAGTAAACAAGAGTTAGAGTCTAATATGTTAGAGAAAACTGAAATTTCTTCACCCAAGGAGTGATGTAGGGGTAATAAAATATTCTATGTCACTCCCTCCCCCCCGCCCCTGGTTTTTACTACAAAATATATTAATTAGTTAATTAAGTGTCAGCTTCTGATTTCCTTACCCATGAGGAGTACTTTTCTCCACAAATAGAGCTTGGTGTCTTTCTGTTGAAATCAGTCGGCTTTGGATCAGATTGCTATTGATTGCTTTGCAGTTTTTCAGTACCCAGCAATTCCACTCTTCCCCTATCCTACTCCTGACCTGAAGGTAAACATGGTTAAAAGACTAGCAATAAGAAGGGGTGTGTGCCCATGTTATGTCAATGTAGGATGGGTCTGTTGAGCACAAAGCTGAATTTTCCCGACCTGGTCCTACCTAAGGAACTCACGAGTTACATACCTTAATTCAGAAGCTTTATGCATCTTAAAGGCTCAGTTGTTGCTTTGCCACAAGCCCTGAGTAAGAGGCAGGCCCTAGGAATCAGATGCGACTTGGAGTTACATTCTTGTCTCCTGTTCTACTCCCCAGGCAGCACAACTGTGGTGGCTGCCATCTTGGCAAACACACTGGCAGTTGAAGCTGGGACTTCCAGAGCTAAAAGCATGAGCTGCTACAGCTTTTAAGATGGAGCTGTTACAAACTCTTATCCTCTGTGGGCACTGCCCCTTCCTTACTCAGAGCTGCTTGCTTTCTTGTTCCCAGATTGCCCCTTCAGGGAGTGTCTGCACCAGCCCATACACCGGGCACAGATTCGGAGATTATAAAGCCAGAAGGGACCACTGGGATAATCTGATTGGCTGCATAAGGGTTTATGGTTTGTTATTTCTCCATCTCCTGATTTCCATTGACCTCCATGGGAGGTGAATCTGGCCCATTGTTAATGTTGTTTAACAACTGGCTGTTTACATTTTTTTAAAATCTTTGCCTACTTTCAGTTGGTTTGTCTCCCCCTGACTGTCCCAGATTTTTTTTTCCTTTGCTCCCAGAAGGTAAGCATACAGCCTAGGTGCAGAAAAGTAAATTACACACGTGCACATTAATATATATTTTTACAAGTCTTCTAGTTTGACTAATTTAAGAGGTCACAATCAGGAAAACATTTAAAATATTATTTTCATTTTTATGGCACCCTTTTTTATTATTTTTGCTGAGATCAAAGGTACATTTTTTAAAATAAAGAGAGCTAAGAAACACTGACTACCAGCACTGCTCTAATTAGGGCATCTGACCTGCTCCATGCTGCAGAAAGAGCTATTTTTTGTTGGGTTTAAATGGTGCTTTCAATGGTACTTCATAACGAGGTTCATTACATCAGGTACTAAAATGTAATAGGGATCAAATTACCGACAGTAGCCACTGATCTAAAGGCAATGTATTATCCCCACTGCCCGCAAACTCCAGGTAGCTTGACACATCTCATAACTTTATCTATTCACCTGACAACTAGAACATCAAAATACCTCTCCGAGAAACAAAAGCCACAGGATTCATAAAGTGAGCTATAAAGAGATCGTGTGGAATGCACGTTTCCACACTGTTGTCACTGGCATTATAAGTCACCTGCTAAAGAGTCCCTGGGAGTACCAGCTTGTCAGAATATCACATTAGCTGAAAAGTTATGGGGTGCCAAGCTGCAGAACCTACCAAGAGCAACAGCAGGTCACGAATTGATCATTCATGTCTTTGGACAGTCGTTCATTCTGCAGTTCAATTTAAAACTCCCGCAACAACCCCCAAAGACCCTGAAGTTAAGTAAGTGAGCAGTTAACACAGCCTATGGTACACACTTTGCATTTTTTTGGGTATAAAGACCACTTTTATTTAATAAAGTCCAGCAGTAGATTGACCAGATGTGCAAGCCATGTACTCAGCTGGTGTCAGTCTAGGCAGCTCCATTGACTTTGGCACAGCTACAGGTATTTATGCCAGCTGAGAATCTGCCAAAGCCTCAATAAGAAAGTATTGTAATGTGCAGCCTTTTTGTAGCCTTTCATGTATTACTACATTAGCCACTTCTTAGGGGCAGTAGAACTGGGTGAAATTGTTCCACCAAGTAGGAAATCCACAGAAAAATGCAGTGGGGGGGGGGACTGAAAGTATTCATACAGTCAGGTCAAATTCAGCAAATAGTTTTAGAGAAATACAAATAAACAAAAAAATCAAAATGGTTCACTTCAACATTTTCAAAACAAAATGTTTTGATTTTTCATTTCAAAACATTTACTTTTGAAATTGGGCAAAATACACTGGAAAATGTAACAAAATGAGAAACCTCCCCAAAACCTTCAGGTTTTTGTTTCATCAAGAACAAATAAGCCAAATATGTTTTGATTTGGCCACAGAACTTAAACAACAAAACAATTATTTGTTTAGCTCTTATGGGCAGTATTACCATCTGCAGGTGTTCAAAAAATCATGAGTCAAGCCCCCAAAATCACAAGATTTTTTTTTAAATGAGGTGTTGGCTACTTTTTCTTTGCCTCCTGATGCTGAAACCTTTAGGGTTCACATTTTCGAGCTATACTTCACAACTCTGAGGGACAGAAACTTACTTTTTTAAAATGTAAATTGAGATTCTAATGTAACCACATGACTTCTTAAATCCCTAACTCTTGAAAAGCCTCATACATTGATTTTGAGAGGCGGCAGCTCCGTATGTGGAACCAAAATTGTCACGTAAAAATCCACATCAGGCATCCATTTGGACACAGTGCTATTTTTAGGTGCTAGCTTGAGCAGAGCTAGCACAGGTATGTCTACATGAGCTGGGAATCGCACTTCCCAGTCCAAATGAAGATGTACATGCAGAATGTGTGAAGCATGGCCGTGTTGGGGAAAATAAACTGTTCAAGCCCTGCTACATTCAGTGTATCAACAAACATTGGTGGGCATACATCTTGCCCTGTGCATGCAAGTCGGACCTATGGGACAGATTGTTCCATGTAGTTTGGAATGATTGTTTGCTTGAAAGAGGTGACACCTTGCTGAATGAGAAGGTGTTTTGAAATCTCTTGCTCTCCCTAGATTTCAGAGGTCAAGGCCACCTGTGTGGAGACTGTTTGCTTTTCAGCCCCTTCTGAGCACCCCTGGAAGCATGGCTCCTGTGTTCCTATGGGCTCACAATAGCTGGCTTCCACTAAACCCCTCTCGATGAGGAATGGCGGGTAGGTCAGATTACAGGGGCAGAACCAAGCTACCCCGGAGAAGATGGTTCTATTCGGAGCTTTCCTATCGGTTTGCTGGGTGGCCTTGGGTGAGTCTTTCACCTGCTTTGTAAAGTGGCTTGAGGACCATTTAAAAACAAAAAAGTGTCATTTCACACTGATAAACTGAAACTTGTTTCAAAAAGTCTCAAAACAAAACGTTTGTGTGGCTGGGTGGAGGAAAAACATCTTCCTCCAGAACCTTGAGGACATATTTTGGTTCCATCAGCCTTTGAAGACAGACTGTCACAACCGGACCTGCCCACCCTCACCCAAACATGATAAATGGGTTCCAACTTTGAAACAAAGGAGATAATCTCAGATTCATGGCAGTATCTTAATTTCCAGTTATGTAATCCCCAATCCCAGCCCAAACACTAGATCCAACCAATTCTGGACACCTCAGTCTGCAACACACTAGACTGGACAATGGCAGAGAAGTAAGAGGCAATATTTAACTCCAGATTTTCCATCTACCAAATTAGATCTTGAATTTCTTTCCAGTTCAAACTGAACCCCTGGACAGTCTTTTAGTACCTTCCTTTATAACAGGCTGGTTTGAATATCCAGACATAAATCATCATCCTGGGTAATGCAGGGAGATAAGCCACTAAAGAACCTAGAAATTATAGTAATAATTGACTTAACACCGCTTTGCCCCTGAGAAACTTCCCTCGTGTAACAGATTTGGTCATTTTAATGTATTTCTCAAGTTGACTGCAAACTAGTATAGTCCTATCGCCAGAGGTAACTGATTGCACTACTACACAGGGCAGGCATAAGGATTATAGGCAGTATTAGTAAAATGACTTGTTGGGATGCATGCAAAACTTATTGACTTGTTGGTTGTAAAATGGGGCATCATTGCCACAAGGGGTCACAAGGCTGAGAGATAAGCAGCAGAGCTGGTCGAAAGCTTTCCTCGACTGAACGTTTTCCGATCAGACTGTGCCATTTTGTCAACGTTGAAACTTTCCACAAGCCCATGTTGATTTGGCTAAGTTTTGTTGCAGTGTTATCAGACCAGAACACTCAATTTTCATTTTGCAACTACTTTTCGTTTCAGATTTCCTATTTTCATTTAAAAATTACTTTAAAAAAAGGTAGGATTTGGAACAATACATTTTGATTTTATCAAGGTATTTTGATTTACCTGAAACAATTCCCCCCCCCTCAAAAATTCCATTCTGTGAAAAATTTCAAAGTTTTGGAACAAAACCCCCAAATTTTGAAATGTGAAAAGTTCTCTCAGACTGGAAACTCTGAACAGAATTAAAACAAGGCCAGGACATTTATATGGGAGAACAAGAGCATTCGGATTTACCATGGTTGCTAACCAAAAGTTTTGGAAGGGATATAAACCTTCACACTTCAGTGCGTAAGGCAGTCTCTTGCTGTCGGGAGTTAGGAGAAAGCTTACTATGGGGGACTGTGCACGTTCCTCTACACTGCAGTATTGGTCACTGCTGGAGACAGGATCCTGGACCAGCTCTAATCTGGCAATTTCTGTTTCAGTTTCTATCTGTGTTGCGGGGTGGGGGGGGATCCCTAGTTTCCTTTTATATCCCATCCTCCTATTGCAGAGTTGCAGTCCAGTTGCTTCTGCTGGACTCCATATAGCTGCTAAAGGACCATAGAGGACTTGTGCCTCCTGAAATGGGGGAGGGGGGCACTATCTAAAGGGAAGGACACGAGACCGCCTGACATATCTCCCCTGCCCAGCGTTGCCACGCTCTCCTCACCCTAGTTATCTGTGGGAGTGGCGGGGGGGGACTCTGCCCTTCTCCTACTGTGGCCTCCCCCCCTGCAACAGGTTCAACTCCGGGCCCGGATGGGGAGCAGGAGGGAGCCACTTCTCATGCCGGCTGAAGCTGGCCACACTGGGTCACTACTCTGTGTGACGCAGAAGCTGCCTGCGAGAGCCAGGCTGGGGAGGGGGCTCCTGCCCTGGCCTGGCTGCCCGGGACAGGGGCCATGCATGCTGGGGGCAGGCACAGCAGGGAAAGGACAGAGCCCCTTTCCCTCCCTCCCTCTGGCAGGCCAAGCAAAAATCTGGGGGTGGGGGGGGAGGCCCGATCCTGCATGCACCCCTTCCGCTGTCCCCATGCAAAGGACAGTTGGTCAGAGACGCTGTGAATCGGGGGGGGGGGTCACTAAGACTCCTACCCCTGAAGAGGTGCGTGCCTATGTGCTGCAGTTCCCCTGGAGACACTTCACAGACATTAACTACTTAGGCACTGCTGTTCAGAGATACTGAGCACCAACTGCACCCCTCGAAGTCAATAGGAGCTGTGGCTGCTCAGCATTGCTTGCCCTTTATTTGAAGGCCCAAATATGGACGTAGGGGCCTCACTTTAAGCCCCTGCATTTGAAAAATGTTGGCCTACATTCTGGGTGCCCAACTGAAGACACTTGGGACTGCAAGATGGGCACCCAAAATTAGATCGGTAATAGCTAAGTAACTTGACCAAGAGAAGGGGTGTCAGATTGCAACTGAAGAATTCTTTGCTGTCAGCCCTCTGCTTTGTACCCACTTGCCCATACAGCCTGTCCTGCTATTGAGCTGCCACTCCTGGCAGCTAGTGGATGCAATAGCTGCTTAGCAAAGGGAAGGCACATTGGATTTTCATCAGCCACAGGCTGGGCAGCACTGTGATAAGACAATCTTGTACCCTGATAAAAGGGAGTATCCTGTGGCTAAAGATATTTTTACAGTCATTTGGAATAGCCATATTAAGCATGTAAAGAACCTTCAGAAAAACTGTCCTTCTGAGGGCCAGGCTCCAGTAACTAAGAGTAATCCAGACAATTTTCCATTGTGGACTGGCTGCATCAGCTGTGCCTGGATTACCTCAGGAGTGATAATATATTGTTCAGAATGCTGAAAGCCATCAAAGGGCCATTAAACACCACCACAATGCTGTGCGTTTGGAGAAGGAAGGTGTTTGGGGGATCACCTGCCATCATCTCAAATTCTTGAGTTGATTTTTCGATTCACAGTGATCTAAAAACTATATTTAAGGTGGGAAAAGGGTAGCGGCTAACCAGTTGGTGAAACTGCTACCTACCTACCTATGGCCATATTGTAACTATCTGTCTCATTTTGAGACCATAGCAAGTCTTTGGACTAATTTTCCAAACTTGCCTCTTAACTATGGTTGCCTCAGTTTCTGAGCGACACAAACACATGATCTTCAGAGGTGTGGAGCACCTACAGCTCCAAATGAAGTCACTCTGCTCAGTGGCTTTGAAAAATTAAGCCAGACTCATGCCTCAAGTTGGATACAAAGAGATATGAGAGTGGCTGCTTTAGACCAGAGTTTCTCAACGACCTGTCTGTGGATCAGCGCCAGTCCCTGAGATCTCCCTGACACAGTTTAGGAAGGCAGCTTTAGACAGGATAGACCATTCATGTTTCAGGTCACTAGATGGCAGTGTAATGCATACTTTGCTCTGAAACTTTGCATTTTCAGAATGTGGTGGCCCCTACAAATGCCTTTGAGTGTGACTCAAACCTGCATCCCCTTGTATTTTAAAATACCAACATACACTGGAAAAAGGGGCTCGCTGCCCTTCCTGCCCACATTTTAAGTAGTGAACAGTTAGAGTACGTTATCCCCGTAGTTGGGTTGTACCACGAGGGTGCTTTGGAACAGAGTGTTGCAGGGTATGTAAAATAAAGGAATTAACAAGAAAGTGTCTTTTTGGTAGAAAAAGTAAGGTTAATGGGCAAGAGGGAAAATGTGGAGCCTCTGAAGATCTGTGAGAGAGAAACCGATCAAGATAAACCCCATCAGAAGCTATCATGTTTTGTCTGCTCAAGTGGCATATGCCGGTGGCTGGCTTCATATGAATTTGCTGGGAGGGTGGGAGTTTTCAGCATAGTAAAAAAGAACACACAAGACTATGCAAAGAATACAGGAAACCTGTTTCGCTGGCATATTGATTGCCCTTTTCTAAAAGATGATCAGTATTCAGGTATGTGAGATGCAAACCTAGAGCTATACACTGACTCATCGAAACAACAATGCTGTACAAAGCAAATGGGATAAAAAAAGTATTTTATCCAGTGCAATGTTTTACTATAGCCCGTAACAATTACGTATGCTTCAGTAGCACCAAGAGACCACAACCAATACTTATTGTTCTAGGCCCTGTACACAGCAAGAACAGTCCCTGCCCTGAAGAGTGTACAGTCCAACTAGAAAAAACAGTCCTCTTTGCAGACAGGGAACAGAAGCAGAGAGAGAGAGAGATCAATATGACTTGCACCAGGTTACAGGGAATCATTGGCAGGATTGGGCCTGCAATCCACCCCTGCTGAGTCCCAGACTAGCACCTTAATTAGACGGGTAAAATTTTTCAGCCAAGGCAATTTTTCTCCAACACACCCACCCATTTGGTCGACTGAAATGTATCGCAAATTTGTGATGAATTTACCCAACTGGCTCAATCAACATTTTTTAAAAAAGAAATCCGTTCAATTTAAAAACAACTTTCAATTTTATTTTGAAAAAGAGGGTGAAAAGAGTGAAGCAAAACATTTCATCTGACCTAAGTCAAAAGGTTCCTTGGTTTGCTGGGTTTTTTGTTTTGTCCTCGCCTCCCCTCTCCGTTTTTCAGTTTGGCCAAACGGAACAAAAATCACTTATTCACATAGCTCTAGTCTTAGTCACAAGGCCAGTCTTCCTTTGGCAGGGGCAGGGGCGGACATCAGGAAGGAAGATGGAGAAAAGGAGTTGGAGATAGGAACAGGCTAGCAGGGAAGGGGTGGTATAAAATGAGCAGAAGAGGAGGAGGGGAGCCAGCCTGGGCAGCTAATGGACTGGAGATTCATCCCCACATTACATCAAATGAAAAAAAAAAGCACTGAATTACTGGACTATAATTCCAGCTCTGGGTTCAAGTGATTGAATAAACAACTCATGGTGGTTACATAATGACACCATAATGTGACTGCATAATCATATGCTTTGCTTTTGTAGTTTATGAGGTTCCCAGGAAGGTTGGAATTATGGCCCCACAACTCAGGTCTCTATTGTTTATTCTATGTGCCTGTAGCTTCCTAATTCATCTGGGCTTATGATTTTTAGGGCTGTTTTAGCATTTGTCTTGCTGTAATCAAATGCTGTGCTTAATGCATGTGGCACAAACCCAAGTAAGATTAGCATTAAATAGGTCAGTTAATTACTTTTCAAAGGCTCATTTTCCTAGAACTCTGGTCAAACACTCCAGCCTCCTGCTTGCTTTTGTTGACCTTGCAGGAATGAAGTGAGCTGTAGCTCACGAAAGCTTATGCTCTAATAAATTTGTTAGTCTCTAAGGTGCCACAAGTACTCCTTTTCTTTTTGCGAATACAGACTAACACGGCTGCTACTCTGATTCCTCTGATTTGTCAACCTTTTCCTGGTAATATCAAACACAATATTCTGAGTGCAGTCACACAGAGCCTTATAGAGAGGGACTATCATATCCCTGCTCTGAGAGATAAAGGCTTTGTATATCCAGCCCCAAATTGCCACACCTTTTGTTGCTGCTATAGTGGTACTGCAAACTTTGGTCTAGTTTTCCCTCAACAATCACCCTCATCTCTGAGCAACGCTGATACACATTTGGATTAGACTAAAGTGTATGATTGTATTACACTGACCGCTTTCTATTCATCCACCAATTTTGAAATTCTGTCAAAATTCAGTCACAGGAAATTATTAGCATGCTAACGGGCTGATCCTCTAGCATGAGTTTATTGGCTGGAATGTTCATTGCAACAGAGAATTCAAAGTCACTCCTGAAGGATATTAGCTGAGAATGGATTTAAAAGGGTTTTCCATAAGAATTCCCACCAGAATTGCATTCATACAATCAGGGAGCCAAACCATACCATGTGACTTAGTAAAAATTCAGACTGTGCCACTGAATGCCTATTGAGTACTCCCAACAAACTCTGCAGGTGAAACTCTGGCTCCATTACAATCAATGGCAAAATTCCCCACTGACTTCAACAGGATCCATCAGGATTTCACCTCTTGTGAACAGGCTAGAGAACAAGGACCATTCCCAGATATTATCTGGCAAACAATTCCGAATGACAAATCTGAGAAAAATCAGGATCTGCTCATGGACAGTGAGTGAATAAGAAAATGACAAAAACTATCAAATGATTTGTAACTGCTAATTGTTTTGCTACAGTGGGCCAGATTGTGCTTCCAATTACACTAGTGAACATTACTAATTATTATTATTATTATTAGTTATGATAACCACAGTGTCTAGGAACCTTGGTTATGGAACAAGACCCCATTATGTTATATATTACTTAAAGGGGACTTGCAAAGGAGGACAAATGTGCTTAGGCACTTTTCTTCATTCTGAAGGATAAGAAAGGTCTGAATGATTATATATTTATTCATTTTTCTTGTTTTTCATATTAGAAATGTAGTCCCTGTTCAGGCTGGAAGATTCTCTGATGACTGGATAACTACTGCTGGTTGGAAAAAAGATTCTCTCTTTGGGAAAAGTTTTGATTTTTTCCCTCAGAAATCTGAAAAATGATTGTTTTGGGGTTTTGGCAAGCCAAAACCCCAACATTTAAGCTGAAAACTATTGAAAACCAAAAAATGTTCAAGTTTTTAAATTAAAAGTCTTAGAGTTTTTGGTTTTCTAATGGAACCTCAATTTTTTGAGGCAAGTACACATTTTCTGTAAAAAATTTCATCTTGTCAAAATCCCATTTTGAGGGGGTGGGGGGGCACGAAGACAGACATGTTTAGAAAAACAAAAAGTGCTGACTGAAAATCAACTGGCCCTATGGAGAACGAGCAAAATGGTGACATCACAGCAGCTTAAGTTGAGCTGTGACGAGAGGAAGGGATGTTTAGACAGACACTGTTTTTATGACATTAAATGACTAATGGTTCAAGAGAAGGGAAGTCAGGAAAGCTGTTCCAATACTAACAGAGACTGATGGGAGAATGCCTGTGGGAAGCAGTTTTCCACCCGCAGGTTACATCTACACAGCAGCTAGGAGATGTAATTCCCAGTTAGGATAGGTGTACATGCACTAGCTCTGCTCCAGCTAGCACATAAAAACAGCAGTGGGTTTGTGGTGGCACAGGCAGTGCCTTGGGCTAGCCAATGCAGTACAATCTCACCCAACACCTTGGGTGCATCCTTAGGCAGTTATCCAAAGCCGCCGCATGTGTCACTGTGGCCACGCCACTAGTTTTAGGTGCTAGCTAGGATGGAGCCAGTGCATGTGCATCTACCTCAGCCAGGCATTACACCTCCCACCCGCTGTGTGGACATATCCTTAAGACCTCAGCTTGGTGATCTTTTTTGTTATGTTAATGGTAATTGGTTTTGATAAAGACCAGCTCCTGTTGATTTCCCGCAGCTTTATTTCTGGTGAGTCACCCCACCAGCTGACCTGGGGGGAACAAGGTCTCCCTAGGTTTATCATTGTGTCTTTGGAGGGAAAGAGAACGTGACAAGCCAAGGTGTGAGACAGGTGAGAAGAGGGATAGAGCACAAGGAAAGGCAGAGAAGAGACATGTATGGATACAGGATTGCTTAGGAATCGCTTCAGAACACACTGAAGTCACTGGAAAGACTCACATTGATGCTGATGGGTGTTTGAGCAGGCCTTTCACTTTTCCTTGGCCTCAAAAATTCTCTTCTTGGACACTGCTAGGTGGGGGACAGAAAAATCAACCATACGTCTACATAACCCAGCGCTTTTACATATGAAAATGCAATACAATTGGAGTATAAAATTGAGTGGTTTTAAGGGATGAGTGCACAGGAACTTAGCCACACAATGCCTCACAATATTAATGAGAATTGAGCAGCTAATTCTCCACCCCCCAGATTGGAAGTGTAGCCTTGTCTTACCCATTCCACTCACAAACAAAGGAATCTAATTACATCATCATTTTATTTAATTTGGTTTCCAGCAGATTTTATAGCTCTGCCTACTCTGAGAAGGGTGGGTTTGCAGCATTTATTCTCTCCAGATGTTTGCCTCATAGTTGGTAACCTCATACTTGCATGGGACTTCTACTGTATCTTCCATTGCAACAGCCTGATTTACCACTAGAACTGGTACCACAAGAAACAGCTTCCCCATCCATCATGCAGTTCACTCACCACTAGGGACGCCGCCTCCTGGCCACTCTGGGGATCAGTTATCTTTCCAGGTCCAGCGCCCCCTTCTGCTGCTCACCCTGCTGTCACTCTCTTGCTCTCTGTGACTCAGGATGCTCTACCTTCATGGCTTAGCCCTCCAGCCAGGTCACTATTGTCCTCTCTTTCTGGGGTAGCAAAGTCTCTCCTTACAAATGGTCTCGGGCAGTCTTCTCATTTACTACCCTGCTGGTGCGGGGCAACCCAGGACCAGCCTACTCCAGGTTCCAACTCAGGAACCCTCTAACCAGCAGCCAAGATCTGCACCGTCGTAAACCTTGCTGCCTTTTCCCTGAGTCTTCCCTGCACCTTCTGACTCCCCTGGGTTTGCCAGCCCAAACTCCCTTCTTCTAGGGAGTAACTACAGACTAAATTCTGTAGCCCCAACCACACCTCCCTTCCTCTAGGAAGTGACAACCAGCTCCCCAGCTTTATAGAGACCCCACCTGTTGTCCCGAGCTGGGCTTCATCATTAAGGTTTTCCTCTCAGCCTAAATAAACTCCCAGCTTGCAGCCTAATAGGTTAATTGGCCACTCTGGCCATCAGGGCAAGTGGAGGGAATACACTTACACATACAGTTTTTGAAATTTGGAATTTTTTCCTGTCCCTAAGTGCAATGCCAAGTCAAAGCCTTGACAATTTTCATGAAGTGAAAAAAGGTTTGGATCAGATCAACCAAAACATTTCATTTCATTCCGAAGTGTTTCATTTTGATTTCAACCCTTTAAAAATATTTTACTTTATTTTACTAAACAAATTTTGAAACAAAAAGTCATTTTGATCTGAAACATGAAACTTTTCCTTTAAAAAATGTCACAATGGCAAGTTTTGACAATTTAAAAACGTTGGGGTTTTTTTTTCAATTTTTGTTTTTCTGTGGGTTTTTTTTGGGGGGGGGAACAGGAAGTTTGGCAAAAACTGAACAGTTTTGGTTTTGCTGAATTTCTGATGAAAAAAACATTTTGTGAGAAAATTCCCAGCTCCATTTATCATGGTATTACTTCAGTTTTATGCTAGTGTAACTCCACTGATTTCAAGAGTGCTGCTCAGAGAGTAATGTTCTGCTGTTCACCATGAGTAGAGCGGCCAAAAACTGGACTTTGATGTCTCTTCTCTTCATTTTCCAGTCGTTTGTGTAGTAGGAAGAGGCCCCGAAATGTAAGCCCCTGTATCAGAGGCCTGGTATGAGGCCTGAGGCCTGGGCTAAAGTAGTCAAAACTTTGCTGATATAAAGCAAAGTTAAGTTGTGAGCAAGAGGCAGGCCCTGCTCCCAGAATCTGGCAAGAACAGGGCTGATATTGCAGAAACATATTCCTAGGTAGTGCTAGGCATAAAAATATATATGCAAACACATTCCAGAAAGGTGGTACCAGAACACCTCGATACCAAACACATTCCCCAAAGATAACAGGAAAACAATGACCCATCCTAAAGATGTGGTCAGGATGACAGCATGATGGATAGAGATGTTTTGATTGAACCAACATGTACAAGGTCATGGGTGGCATCCAAATACGTCGGCGGTAATACGTAACTTGTTTGTATCTGTGTATAAAGATGTATCTCAGAGGGAGTATCTTTGGCTGGCCTAGGGGATAATGGAAAGTCCCGCCATTAACTGAGTTTGTCCATTGCAACGGGCATACATGTGTTAGGGTACCTGGAACCATTGAGCTGGGGCATTAGGACCATGCTTCGTTGATAATAAACCTGACCATGTTCCTTTGCTACGAACCAAATCTGTGGATTTATTGGGCAGTTCGACTGGAGCCTGCTGTATGGGCTATCTGGCCAGAGTCAGTACACGCACGCAGCCAAACATCTGACCACAGTTTGCTTTTATTCATTGTTTCATTCCTACATTCTTCTAAATCACTCCCAGCCAGGACTTAGGAGCAAATGCGTTAGGGGTTAGAGTGTGACCAAACCACATGCCCAAGCAGATAAATAAGAATCTTCTTAAATTCCTATGCAGCTTACCTGGACCTTATACCTAAACCTGCAGGAATAAGCAGTACTAGGCACCTGCTTATGCCCTCCCTAAAGTCGGCAAGGGGCAGGGAATGGGTAAAATGAGTGGGGAGGGATGGGGAATGGGTGGAGCATTGGCTTCAATGCAACTGAGCCAGGGTGGGGGAGGTTGTAATTTCCTGATGATACAGCCCATCCCCAAAAACAAGGGGAGAAGGGAGCAGGGAGAGAATTGTGTCTGCCCGAGATACAGTTCCTTCCCTGGGTTGCTCCCAAAGAGGTGGGACTGGCAGTATTTGGCCCAAAGAAAGATCAAACTGGACCCAGTAAGCAATGAGAGGTGAATGGTAGGTACAAGGGCTAATTATGGCATTTGGCATTGCATGGAATCATTGAAATGTAGGGCTAGAAGGGACCTTTAGAGACCTTCAAGTCCGGCCCCTGCGCTCAGGCAGGACCAAGTAAACCTAGATCATCCCTGACATGTTTGTCCAACCTATTGTTAAAAATCTCCAGTGATGGGGGTTCCCCAATCTCCTTTGGAAGCCTGTTCCACTGCTTAACTACTCTCATAGTTAGAAAGTTTTTCCTGATATCTAACCTCAATCTCCCTTGCTGCAGATTAAGCCCATTGCTTCTTGTCCTACCTTCGGTGGACATGGAGAACACTTGATCACTGTCCTCTTTATAATGGCCAATAACTTATATGAAGACTGTTATCATATCCCCCATCAGTCATCTTTGCTGAAGACTAACTGTACCCAGTTTTGTTTTTTAACCCTTCCTCATAGGTCAGGTTTTGTAATTCTTTTATCATTTTTTTGCTCTCCTCTGGACTCTCTCCAATTTATTCACATCTTTCCTGAAGTGTGACAAAGCCGTGGCTGGGATAAGTTAGTTTTGGTTGGTCCTGCTTTGCGCAGGCGGGTGGACTAGATGACCTCCTGAGGTCTCTTCTAACTCTAATCTTCTATGATTCTATCATCTAGAATTGGATGCAGTACTCCAGCTGAGGCCTTCACCAGTGCCGAACAGAGTGGCACAATTACCTCCTGTGTCTTACATACAACGCTCCTGTTGATATATCCCAGACTGATATTAGACTTTTATGCAGCTGCATCACATTGTTGACTCACGCTCAATTGGTGATCCACTATAGTCTCTAGATCCTTGGCAGCAGTATTACCACCTATTCAGTTATTCCCCATTTTGTAGTTGTTTATTTAATTTTTGCTTCCTAAGTGTAGTACTTTGCACTTGTCTTTATTCAGTTTCATCTTGTTGATTTCAGACCACTTCTCCAATTTCTTGTTTTGGATTCTAATCCTGTCCTCCAAAATGCTTGCAACCCCTTCCAGTTTGGTGTAATCCACAATTTTTATAAGCATACTCTCTACTCCATCATCTAAGTCTTTAATGAAAATATTGAATAGTACCAGATCAGGAATGACCCCTTTGGGATTCCACTAGATACATCCAATTTGACAGTGAACCACTGATAACTACTCTTCAAGTACAGTCTTTCAACCAGTTCTGCACACACCTTGTAGCAATTTTATCTAGACCACATTTTTTAGTTTGTTTATGAGAATTTCATGTGGGATTGTGTCAAAAGCCATATTATTTCAAGATATTTCACATCTACTGCTTCTCCCCTATCCACTAGGCCAGCAACCCCGTCAAAGCAGGAAATTAGGTTGGTTTGGCATGATTTGTTCTTGACTAATCCATGCTGGCTATTCCTTATAACCTTATTATCCTCCAGGTTCTTACACACTGATTGTTTAATCATTTGTACCAGTATCTTTTCAGGTATCAAAGCTAGGCTGAATGGTCTATAATTCCCCAGGTCCTCTTTGTTCTCCTTTTTAAAAAGAGGTACTATGTTTGCCCTTCTCCAATCAGCTAAGACCCACCTTACCCATCCTCCATGAGTTCTCAAAGATAATTACTAATGGTTCTGAGATTGCTTCTGCTAGTTCCTTAAGTACCTTAGGATGAATTTCATCAGGTTCTGCTGACTTGAATACAACTAACTTATCTAAATAGTCTTTAACCTGTTCTTCCCCTATTTTGGCTTGTGTTCCTTCTCCCTTGTTGTTAATATTAATTGCGTTGAGTATTTGATCACTGTTACCTTTTTTAGTGGACACTGAAGCAAAATAGGCATGAAACACCTTAGTCTTCTTGATGTCATCAGTTATTAGCTCTTCTTCCCTGCTAAGTAGGGGACCTGCACTTTCCTTCATCTTTCTCTTGCTCCTAATGTATTTAAATAACTTCTTACTGCCTTTTATGACCCTTGCCAGGTGTAACTCATTTTGTGCCTTAGTTTTTCTGATTTTGTCCCTACATTCTTGTGTTAGTCTTTTGTACTTCTCCTTAGCAATTCGTCCATGTTTCCACTTTTTGCATTTGTAATACCATGAAATATAATGTCCTTCTCGTTTGCCAAACACAGGCTATTGGGCAGCACGTCAAATCTTCAGATTTCTAATAGATGCCTGATATATAGAATATCATTACCACTTCGTGCTAGGTATTGTATCATTTTACTCCATGCAGCACATATGCAGCTGATCAAGTTTCCCTCTTCAAAACTATCCACTTAGTATTTGCTAACTTGCTTCTCTTCACCTCAGTGCAAGAAAAATTAAGAATGTGCTTGTTTTGTTTTGTGTTTTAAAGTGCCTTCTATCACTGTATTTAAACTTTTCCAGTGAACCGTCTACGTAATTATGGAGCTCTCTGAGCTAACAGAAAAAACATAAGAAGATCCAAAGGCTGGAAGTTAGAAAAATAGAATTGGAAATAAGACATCTTTTGAAAAGTGAAGGTAATTAACCAATGGAACAACTTCTCCATGGATGTGGGAAATTCATTGTCACTTGACCTCTTTAAATCAAATCGGAATGTTTTTCTACAAGCTACCTTTAGCTCAACCACAAGTTATTAGGCTCAGTAATGTCCACTTATGTATAAAGAGGAATAATTCCCATCATTGCAGGAACCACTAGGTGAAATTATCTGGCCTGAGTTATACAGGAGGTCAGACTAGATAATCATAACTGTCCTTTCTGGTCCCGATTCAGTAAAGCACATAAGCTAGTGCATGTCTTTCAGCTTGACTTCAACAGGTCCATATACTTCAATTGGGCTACTCATGGTACTTAAAGTTAAGCATGTGCTTAAGCGTTATGCTGAAGTGGGGCCACTATTAATTTCTTACATCTATATTCCTGAGTTCCTCCTTCATTTCTTTAGTAAATGTTCATGCTGCTAAACATTCATCATTGTTATGAAAAAACACAAGAACGGAACATTAAAGTGCTGATAAATTGCTTTTCATCATGTCATGTGCCTTTAAGTAATCTTCATTCTGCTTGCATCCCTCTTTTCGTCTCTACAGTTTTCTACAATCGCTGCCTGGCCAAAAGAAAGAAATTTTTTGGGTCACAGGCCTGAAGTTTGGTGCATTTCCAGTTGCTTTCTTGTATTCGGAGAATTTATAAATACTGAAAGCCAAAATAATAATAATAATAATAATAATAATGATAAAAATTAACTTTCATAGCCGTAAGGCTGGGAATAAGTTTTGCCTATAGAATAAAGCACAAAGGGAAAATAACAATATTTTTTTTTAGCAGAAGTTAAGATTCCTTCACCAACCTTAACTCTGCTCCCATGCAGTATTTCTGTTGACCTTCCACAGATCAACTAGAGACTCCCACCAGAAGTTGCATGAAGGGATTTGATTGTTCAGTCTTTGAAAAGCAAGGCCCCTTGCAACTGGTTGCAAATGGGTGCCAGGGTACCCCTGTGCATGGCCATTGACAGGATAGGGGCCCAAAACTCCTGGTAAAGTTCATGCGAAGCTTGGATGCCTCAGGATCAGACCTGAAATGTGTCTCTGCCCTGTTGAGTCTATGGGCCTATGTGTCCACTGAAGTCAATGTGAGTCTTTCCTATCTCCCAGGAGCACTGGATCAAGCTCTAAATGACTTACACCAGCAGAGTGCTTTCTTATACTTTGCAATATGTCTTTCCTAAACCCTTTCAGTGTCAGCTTGTGAGATGTCTGACTCTGGGTTTGTATAGCGAACAAGATACAAATGGATCTGTGGCTTGTGTTTGAAGAATATGGTACAATACAATGTCTTGTCTATAGCAGGAGGATGCTCACAGTACAATAATAATCAGGGCTTCAATGTGCTAGTTGTACTGGACACACACAGCGAGAGAGCCCCTGCCCCGAAAACCTTACAATCTAAATAGACAAGGAAAAGACTATCATTCCCCCTATTCCAGATGGGAAACTGAGGCAAAGAGATTCACTGACTTGCCCAAGGTCACGCAGAGAGAGGAACTTAACCTAGATCTCCTGAGTCCCAGTCCAATGCCTTAATTGCAAGACCCACCAGCTATGAAATCTCCCAGCTGAGGTAACAACATTTGTCCTCTGTCTAGCCTTATATTACTGGTATTCTTATAGGGTTAATCAACTGTATCGTATACCGGAATGTTTGGTGATTGAAGGGATTGGTTTGCAGCATGGGTGACTTTTGTGAGATCCCACTTGGAGGTTACAGTTTCCTTCAGGCATCCACAGGAGACGGGAACCTCATGCAAGTTACAGCAGATAAAAATGTAAGTGTGTGAATGGGGTTATTTGCCCCATGTGCGTTGCCAGCTCTGACTGCCCCAGCAGGACCTGAAACTGATGTGAAACAGTTATTTCTTTCAAGGAATTTACAAGCTCTGCCAGTAGAGTTTGAAGTTTCAGTGAGCTATTTCTCCCAGGGGACTTTCAAGGGCCCCCCCACCTCAGACATATTGTGGATTACTTATAACTTCTGTAATAACTCTGGTGGAAGTTATAATATACATGGAAAAATTACTAACTGACTAACTTAGCAATAAGGCAGTACAAAAGGGTAAGACTAGACCAACTGCTCATTCTCACCGAGGACCAATGGTTAAACGAATTGGAACATTGACAGAAACAGAGTAGTTTGCAAATGCCTTCATCTTTACTACAGGCAGCTGTTCGTGGAGACTTCAGCTCCCAGGATGCAGGTAGCATTGCATGTTAGGAGCTAATGTCGCTGCAGCTTGCATCTCCATATTAAAGATGAAGGCACTTGCAGTCTGCTTGATTTTATGCCATGTGGATGCAACCCTGAGGTTCTGTAAAGCTGCCAACCTGGCCTTCTCTATCAGGAACTCCCATCAGTTCAGTGTGTGAAGACTAGAGCTAGACCCTTTGTCCTATAAGATGCCAAAAAAAGCAGTGAAGTATCTAGCAAACTCTTGAAAAACTCAGTGGTTGTATACTCCTGCATTGCCTATACCTTCACCTGGCCGCACTGCAGGAACCAGGAAATCCAAAAGATAATGCAAGATAAGTTGGACACCAGAGGCTTCAATGAGATTACTCATCCTTAAAACCTGTTGAAAATACCAAGGGCCTGTGGGGGATGCTGTGCAATGGAAAATGTCCCTCCAGATAAGAATGCTAACCTCTGAAGACAGCATGGATGCACTGGTAGCACTAGCAAAGGGAAAGCAGACTCATCTGTTTTTGCCATCAGCATTCCTTGATCTGTGTTCTCCAGCAAAAGGGTAATGTATAATGGAGCATATAGAAAGCTAAATTTCCTGGATGTTTTATTAGGCACCAGAACTTTTTTGTGTTTACTCATTATTATTTGTATTACAGCAGTAGCTAAAGTACCAACCCGGGCCCCATTGTGCCAGGCAGTGTACAGACACAGAGTAAGACATGGGCTCTGTCCTGATAAGATTACAATCTAAATAGACAAGAAAACCAGGAAGAAGCGACTTGGCCAATGTCACATAACAAGTCAATGACAGAGCCAGGAATCGGACCCAGATTCCCAGAGTCGCACTCCATCATCCTAACCCCTGGACCATGCTAATTTAAGAAATAAGGCATTGCTTTGTCCTTTAACCAGACCATGCCTGTTTTATTTGGCTTTGTCTGTGCTCAGGATTCATCCTTCAGTGGACAGCAATTTATGTAACTGCAGCAGTGCAAAGCTTCAGTGTAGACCAGGTGAGCCACAATTTTGCATTGCACAACTTGCTGCTAGACTGAAAAAATGGCCACTGCTGGGGTACATGAAGCAAGAAGTCACTTCTTATTCCCAAGCCAAGGGAAATATGGTTCTCTGGCAGATTTCCATTGGGGACATGCCCCGAAAAGACTGGCTCGCTCATCATCTTGGCCAGGTGATACAAGGACTAGTCAGAGGGCACATGGCTTTCAGACAAAGAGCCCAAACACATTCTGTTTCAGCTTTAATCGAGCGTCCCCAAACACAACGATTTTCAGCTTGTCTCATGTTCCCACGCTACCTGAGAAGTCTGTCTGGATTTCTCAGATTCCTTTCACAAATAAGTCTTGCAAAAATGAAGACGACTTCAGTCTAATTATCAATTCTCACCTGTACATCCCTTACATTTTTCCTAAGTCCCTTCCCACACAAGATGAGAAGTGTGTAACAGAGGAAAATATACAGTATCATGCCATGACATTTTTAGCGAGGCATGCGATTCTACACTCACATGCAAAATGGTGTCCTCCATGTGGCGTGACATCAGGCATACAGTCCTTCCTGAACATTCGGGGGACGAACGAAATCATCCCATGAGCACAGCTGGTCCTGCGGCACGCAACGCACATATTGCATACACAGATGGCACACCACTGAAAATTGGTCTCCATGTCCTCTTTACCTATTATCATTTTGGTTTCCTGGCACATATGCATCCCCAGAAGCTGCTTCACATTAACACGTGGTACACAGCTGCTCTGGCTAGGGCCGTCTAATTTGTTCTCAATTTCTCTAATCAAATTTCTCTGATATTATTATTAGTTATTATTTATTATTTGTATTATCATAGCACCTAGGAGCTCCAGGTGTGGACCATGACTACATTGTGCTCGGCATTGCACCAACCCAGAAAATAATACCTTCTCTTTCCTTTGTGTCTTCCGTACTGGTCACACCTACAGAGAGGTGTGAGTCTGAAAGTGTGATCCAGCAGGCAGGTAACCTGACTAAGGGCTGTCTACATGACAGGGCAAAGTGCTCTAAAGGGGTGTGATTTGTAAAGAAGTACTAACTGCCTCATGTAGACTTGTTAGCCTGCTCCAAAAGGCACCTTGGCATGCTCTAAAAGATACCTAAATGCAAATTAGATACCTTCTCGAGCTCACCAGCAGGATCTAAACAGGAGCTTTTGGAGAGTTCCAGCAGAGTCTACACAGGGCAGTTAGGACACAACATATTAGAGTGCTCTAAAATCCTCCCCCCCCCCCCCCCCCCCGAGTCCTTTACCACACTGCATAAACAAGCCCTAAAACCTAAGAAACCTGGCTTCTATCCCAGCTCTGCCTCTGAACTTCTGCGTGATCTTGAGCAAATCACTTCACCTCTCTGAGCCTGTTTCCCCTTCCCACCCTTTGTCTTGTCTATTTAGACTCTAAACTCTTTGGGGCAGGAAGGGTCTCTCATGTTATATTTGTACAGCACTCACGCAATGGGGTCCTGATCTTGGGTGAGTCCTCAGGGGCTGCAGTACATATAACAATAAAGATAGTGTCACACGCCGGGCTGTAGGTGTAGGCAACCTAGCTGTCAGAACAGGAGTCAGGCCTAGTGGTTGGAGCAATCCAGAAGGCCGAACCAGAGTGGTAGTCAGGAGAGAAGCCAGTGGTCAGAGCCAGGGTGTTTGGAGGAAGGTAGAGATTAGGGCTGGAGTAGGACAGGCATGGGTTGGAGCAAGGACTGGTACAGGAAGCAGATCTGGTGCTTAAATGATGATATGCTGGCTCTTCTGTCCAATCAGGGAACACAGTCACTTAGTGAGAGCTTATTGGGCCCAGCCTAGCTCACTGGTTTGCCAGGTGACCGCGCTCAGAGCCAGCTGACTTCCTGGCAGTTGATAGAAAAACAAGGTATTTTTGTGTGAAAACTGAGTCTTTATTTCCCCCTCATTGAAATATGAAATTTCATCAACATTTCAAACCCCATAATTTTTGATCAGCGTTCTTCCAAACAAATCTGGGCTTTTTTTGCTCATTCTCTATGCTTGCTTTGTTCATTGTCAGTAACTTTTGTCCTGGTCTTGTGCCATAATCATTTCAATTTTTCTTCCAAACATGGAATCCTTGTCTGGGAACCAGAACTCCCTATACTAACCTTACATTTATTTTGGATAGGGCTGGATCTCCATTCACTCTTCACGTTCTGTGCAACCTCCAGGTTCCTCCCTTTTCTCCTGCACTTCCACAACAAAGAACACACTTTGGATGTTAAGGATATTTTCAGAATTCTTTGTGCTCTGCCATCTTCGTTCCTTCCCCAATGTCACAAATAGATCTTCTATAAAACGGGTTTTCAGCTTTTTGCTGAAATGCTCTTCTATTCTTTTTTCACTGATGTATTTCAAGTGATAATCAGAGTTGGATGGAGATTTTTGGTGGAAATTATTTTTCAAACAAAAAACACTGGTTTTATCTAAATCCAAACATTTAGAAAAATAGTTCAATTATGATGAAATTTCCTTTAGAAAAAAATGGGTTGATAAAGTCAACTTTTTGGAATGGAACTTTTTCATTTTTTTGTTATGAAATATGAAGCAATTTAAAAAAATACCCAAAACTTGAAAAACGTCAAAATCAGACCAAAAATGTTCCAAGTATATTGCAACAAGAAGTTTAGATGGACCCAATGTTATTTTTAAAAAAATTATTTCACTTGATTTTTTTCTTTTTTTAATTTTGTTCCATTTTGGAATGGAAAAATTTGGAAATGGTGGAATTTCCCATGAAATGGAAAGTCCGGTTCCCACCCCGCTCTCCTGATAATCTCTTGTGTAAAGCTGATATTCAGTTTGATTTCTTCCAACCTGACTATTGAGAAATATTTTCTTGTTATGGCATCACTTTCTGATATTCTCAAGTTTTTTTGTTTTGGACTCCATCTGTTGAGTTTCAGGAGGTGATTATATGGTGAGAAGTCACATCTGTATGACTGTACAGAAGCGCATCATGTTCCAAAGAGAGGCCTCAATACGTCACCAGGATATTATTACAAACACTTCACGCTGCATGTTTATTATGTAAAGATTATCCTCAGTCATCTGGTGCTTTAGAAAGAGTTAAAGAAAAGTGACGGGAGCCTTGGTGATAAAGAGTCTGCCAAAGTTATTAAAACAATACAGGTTTTGTTTTATGCACTCATATTTATACAACCACAGGATACTGGCACAATGTACATCTATGCTGATATTTGTCAGACAAGTCTATTTAAGGAATACTATGGGGGCCCCCTCTTTCCTTTACAGCTGATGTTCTGCTTCCACTATAATGTTTTAAAGATGACTGGCTCCAAACAAAAGAAATTTACAAATTAGTCTGGTTTTCTTTGCAAACAACAAAATATATTTTTACATTCTAGTCACAGCTTGCCAGCCGAGCTCAATGCAGACAAAAACCTTCATTGAGTCTTTCTAGCATTCTGCAGCTAGAACACAAGTCAGAATTTTAAGCCAAGAGATGTATTTACGCACACATTGCAAGTCGAGTTTTTAAAACTCTACGATATCTTCCATAGCAAGTGGGACACAAAAACATTCCAAATGGAAAGCATCAGTAAATATATTCTCTTGAGTAGTTTGTTTGCGATTCTTTAAGCATATTCAAAATCCTACTGAACATCTTGCCATTTAGGATGTTTGGTTACTTTCCAGATTTGAATAGTGGGTGAGTCTAGACTAGTTTGTTTCTAGGGGGTTTCACTTTGCAGTTCTCATAAGCTGTCCCAGTGCTGCAATGGTTGAGCTGCAGATGCAGAAGGGGAATTACACAATTTAAAAAATTTACTGAATTAAAAAAAAACCCAGTTGATTGGAAACATGAATCCATGAAAATCTATAAATAGCAGATTTTTGTTGTCTTGTTATTCTTTGGGCCCTTCCCTGGCATAACTATTCCACTTTAAGAGCTATAGTTTGACTGGGCCTATACAGGGGTGTAAGAACATCCATTATGGCCCTGAACAGGCTACACAGCCCTTGGGTCCAGTCACACAGAAGTAAAGGGCCTTGGCTATGGGCGGTGTCCTTGTGGCACAATCTAGCTCATGGGTGGGCAGTAGGTGACCTGAGTAGTCTTTGTGGAAACACAACAGTCAGGGAGGACAGCAGGACCACCCTGCAAGCTGATACTAACTTTTATTTCTGACCGCCTCTCCCTAAGTTCCAAACATTACAGTTTCGCAAGACATGGTTGACTGGTCATAAGCCCTATGATGAGTGGTAATATAAAGCTCTAAGAATGAAACCCCTGTGTAGTTGCTTATACCGACAACAAATTATATAATCAGTGCTAACCAATGCCTTCTCACTTCTGGTGGCCATTGCATTGGGCCAGAGCCAAGGTTCCATCCACTTCCTGTCCATGTGCTCTGGAGTCCGGAAGTAGCAGGTGTCCAAGGTCTAGCTAACCTGTATAGGGGTGCAACAGGTTTGTGTGTGGAGGGAGGTGGGTGGGCGGGGGAGAGGGAAGGGAAGGAAGGGGAGGACTCTTACTCCTGTTTCCACCTCTGTGTGGGTATGGTCTATGATTCTCTGTAGTCCAAGTCAATCTAGCCAGCTGAGTTAGATTTCTTTCCTGGGGTGGACCAGTTACACACCACATCTTACTCATGGTTCACCCTAAAAGCTCAGTCTACACCTAGACAATGTATGTAACACTACTTACCTGACTGACAGGGCCGTTAGGCAGGAATTAATGTTTGTAAAGGATTTTGAGATCCTTGCATGAAAGACTTTATGGGAAGAGCTGGTCAGAAAGAATTTACATTCCATGGGAAATTCCAATATTTTTTTAAAAAATCATTTCAAATCAGAACAAACAGTTGAAATTTAAAAATCTCCAGCCCGCCAAAAATAAAAAAAATAAAAATTCCAAAAACTGGATTCAGGACTATTGAAAAATTTTGTTTAAACATTGTTGAATTAATTTGTTTAGTGTTGAAACATTTCCTGTCAATAAGATTAAAATGTGTCTTTCGATAAGGTAAAAATGGTCCATTCTGATGTTATCATTTGGAATAATTTTGTGTTGACTTTGATGTCATATTAAATATAATCTATACACATAATATCAAATGTAATATTTTCATATACAAGTTGAAAACAAAATATTATTACTTTATCAAAGATGAAATGTTTCAACATTATTGAAATGAAAGAAGAAAGTCAAAATGATTCATTTCAACATTTTCCCATCAAACTCTTTGTCAAAATCAACATGTTCCCATGAAATGATTTAATTCCAACAAAACTGAATTTTTGATGGAAAGCTGCTCCGTCAACATTTTTTTCAGCCAGCTCTAATAATAAGCAAGGTTATCATTTGTCCATATGTGACTGCACAGGGGAGTAAAGGGGCATAAACCCAACCCTTGCCTAGATCCATGAGCCTGATCTCAAGCAAGCAGCTGTGGCTGGATGACAGGTGATGGAGCACTCGATAAATTGCCCTGTTCTGTTCACTCTCTCTGAAGCATCTAGCAGAAGACAGACTACTGGGCTAGGTGGACCGTAGGTCTGACCCAATATGGCCATTCTTAGGGTCTCAAGTTCTGCAAGCAAGTGAGAGGAGAGTGTGGGGAGTAGATGGACCTAACATTGCTTGAGCTGATGCCAAAGCTGCATCTTGTAAAAGGAGTGAGGCAAGACCTATTACTCCCTAAATCACATCTCCTTCCCATCCATGGCTCCTCCTGGGACAGTGCAACTATATATCGTCCCATCTGCAAGCTAGAAGCTGTAGTGCAATCAAGCCCTAATAAATGCCATTTATCTTCTTCTTTTTTTTTCAATGAATACTTGTTTTCTTTGCCATAATCTGCCCCTCTGGACATTTCAATGCAGTTTCTTGAGATTTAATAGGCATTTTATTAGCTTCATCGGAGTTTTATGTCTAAATTCAGAGAAGAAATGCAATCAGCAGAATACAGGAAATGAGTGGGGAAAAAAATCTCAGAGAAAGAGTTAATGAAACAGCACTAGCACAAAACCAAAAACATCTCCTTTTATTGGCTCATATACATGCCTAATATTATGATAGTGGCTTTGGGCTAGATCACTCCCACCTGCAGAAAAATTCTCAGGAGGGGCATAGGGAGAAGAAAAATTCTTGGTGGAGTTTATGTGAAACCCTCCTCTTAGTGGAATAGATTTTTTTGGGGGGGACAACGTATTTTGGCAGCACCAACGCCTCCCATCACTGTGGGGCTTTAGAATCCACAGGGCTGAGATGTCCCCTTCATATGGCTGTAAGAGCCATCCTGGAGGAATCAGCACTGCTGTTGGTAGGGTCCCCTGCAGTAGCAGCATTGATGAGACCTCTCTCAGGTAACACACCTCCAAACTGTTGTACATACAGCCTGGAATTCTGTATGGAAACCATTGGACTTTGCAGGGCATAATGCCAGGAAAATGGAAGCTCCACTCCAGTACCCCTTTCTATATGCTTCCTTCTCCTCTGTGCCCCAAACTCTGCAGTGCTCCATCTGCAGAGCCCTAGACAGAGACGTGAGAAATCTCTGTTCAATTCCAGACACTGTTACAGGACCTCGAGCAAGTCAGTCTCTCTATGCCTCAATTCCCCATCCATAAAATTGGGATAATAATCCATCTGTCTTGTCTATTTAGATTGTAAATTCTTTGGGGCAAGGAGGGAGTGTGTACAGTGCCTTGCACAAGGGGCTCTGATTCCTACTGGACCCTCTATGTTGTATCACTGTACTAATCAGGGAAAGGAGACATTGCACCCCTCCTTTTCTGTATGCGCAAGAGGTGATCTATTCATGAAAGGTCTCCCCTGCAGACAAACCCCTGGGCTTTTCTTTGTACTTCCAAGCAGCACGTGCGTTTTGCATCTGTATCGTAGACACACATACAAAAAGGGGGGAGGGGGGAAGAAAAGGAAAAAGATGAACCAGATCTTTGGCCAAAGGAAGAATGAAAATGAAAAGAGAATCGGTGATGTGCCAGAACTTTTACTTTTTATTAAAAACGTAAGTGCAGAGGATGAGGAGCCACCTGGTTTTGATTTTTTTTAATAAAAAGTCAAATAATCCCCATGAACAATTCCTCTGCAATGGTTTCAATAGTGGAACCCTACAGCTGAACTTGAAAGGTGCCTGTGAAAGAAAGAATCATTTTAGTACAAAACTCAATATCACATTTTATTTTATTTGAGAGAAAGAATGTAATTTGTGACTTTTTCCCCCCCAAGATGCAGCAATTTTAGAGGATCCATTTATTTACTAAAAGCAAAAGCAGGGAGTGGGATGGGAGCAATTGAAAATATCTTACGACTTAAATAGAATATGTAATGGAAAGGCAATGGTATATTTCATTCACACACCAAGGGATAACCTTCATTTTCCCGGAGTTATAAATTGAAACCTTAGTTTTGCTGCCATGAAGCATCAAATACAACCTAATTCCAGGCCAAGATGAAAAATTAGCTAGCAGCAACACAGCTGCTGTGTTGAGATGATGCTTCTTTTTCTCTTCCTTTCTTTTAGAAATGGTGGCAAATGATCTCTTGTCTTTCTGTTGTTGTTGCACAGCTTTGTTTTATAGAGCTTTGCCAGTAGCCAAGAAAAGAAAAAGAATAAAAAAGGGGGTCATGTAGCCATGTGGATCCTCTTATTGGACATCGATAAGGTATTGTTCACAACCCAATAATTACTTTAGCTGCATTTGTGTAGTAGTAAAGGGAGGCTTGTCCAGTGGCTAACATGGTGTAAGAGAGACCAGAGGCCAATACTATACTCTCACAGATTTGCCACTTGACTTTGACAAGGCAGTAAATCAATGGGTCTTAGGTGCTTGGGCACTTTTGAAAATCCCTATCTGCATGTTTAGGCATCTAAATACCTTTAAAAATCTCACCCTTAGTCTCACTGGGCCTCAGTACGCTATCAGTGAAATGGGGATAATAGCACTTCCCAGCTCACAGGAGTGTTGTGTGGGGCTCTGGTAGCATAGTAATGAGGCCCATCTAAGTACCATAGATAGGCAGGGGCCATAGAAGATGTGTCAATTAGAGTTGGTTGAAAAAATGGGAAACAAAAACCAATCGGTTTAAAACATTTAATCCAAATTTCAAAAAATTTCAGCCAGTTGGAATGTCACATGGCCTTATCCAATGTGAAACCAATGGGAGTCTTTCTATTGTCAGTGAGCTTCAGATGTCAGTGAGCTTTGGATCAGGCCAGAGATCAATAAAGTACAAAGAAGGACATGGATGACGCAAAGGGACTAAAAAAATACAGGGGGAAGGCCAAGAAATGTATTTTTGTTTAGTTTTAAAAATGGAGACCTGGGTGAAAAAGACCATGGCTTTAGCCTCCTTCCCTTGAAGCCAACAGAAAGATTCCCAACATGGGCTGGGTCAGGCATGTTAGCTGAAAGGGCCAGTTTGCCCTTTTGGCTCTGCTTGTTCTGTTCCTAGAGGTCTGGCTTGACTGGGAAGTTTGGCGTGAGGAAGGGTAGCAGGTACGTTACACTGTCTCTCTTTGGGATACTTGTTTATTTCTCCTTGTATCTGGACTGCAGGGACTTTTTATGTTAAGTTTGAGACAACACAGAGTCAGTTAGTCACCAGCACTCTGACAAGCTCTTGAATAATGGGCGTTGGTACCACTGGTATGCAAAGTCTAATTCTGGGCACTTTTGAGAGGAAAGGGACAGTGACTAAAAACTTTCTTTTCTGGAGTTTTTCTTTCCCCAGGATTTATTTTCAATTGTTTTGTATTTGAAGGGAATTTTAAACTCACTACAGTGCCGTGTTTTTAACACTAGCCAGCCAGCAATTCGTGGCTTTGTCTAAGCAAGGGACAGAGGGCTGTCTGCCTAGGAGACAGTTTGTGACTCTCCAATCTGACCCTTCCTTGCTCTGGGGTGGAAGTTCCTCCTGCCAAGTTTATACCTGGTGCAGTGTACATCCTTGGAGCACCAGCCAGTGTAACCAAGGCTCTGTCCATTTCCTGCCCTTTCCCACACATATGCTTGGGACAGGAATATGATGGCCATGCGATGGCCACTCTTCCCCATCCACAGCTACTCAGATGATGGGTGCCCTGTACAGGAGAGCAAAGGGCATCCTTTACCATTTGTTCCTGACGCAGCACAATTACACTCCCTTTGCCCCTTAATCAGAAATTATGGGGTCTCCGTGATCTAGCCCTTGAAATCCTCCCCCACTCTTTGTCCTCTCCCTCTCAGTGCATAAGGCCTTGGCAGAATAAACAAGAGGGAGACTGTCACATGGCAGAGGTGGGAGGAGAATGGGCAGATAATAAGAAGGATACTCACAAGCAGAGCTGGTTCTAGGCATTGACAAACAGGGCAGTTGTGTTGAATGCCAAGCTATAGAGGGAGCTGTACTGCTGTGGTTTTTTTTTTACTCCACTCTGATTGGCTGTCCATTTTTACTCTGTCCTGATCGGCAGCTGTTTTTGCCCCACAATGATTGGCTGGACATTTTTTTTTTGTCAGCTGCTGGTGGGCAGACCCCGAAAATGTTTTCAGTTCTGGCTAGCAAAACTTCTAGGGCTGCTCCTCTTCACAACACTGGTGCCCTGTGTCTACCCAGAAAAACCCAACCACAAAACAAAAAAGCCCATCAAATCAACCTAAAACAACTCCCCCAGTAAAAGTAAATTAATAACATTACAAATAAACAAACAATCCAAAACAGTACTTTTACCCCCCGAAAGTTAGAAGGGCCAGAGACTCCATTAAGTCTACTAGGGACTTCACTCTTTCATGTGAAAGGTGCTCAGATACTCTGGTGATGGGCAGCAATATAAAAACCTAAGATGTGGTTGGTCGGTCAGTTGGTAGATAGATAGATATTGACAAAGATCCAAGGTTTTCAGTCCTCACCAACGATAAGATGAACTATTGAAAGTAACAGCAAAATAGTAAAATGCAAGCAGTTTTCTGTTCTTTGCACAGGTCCGTTTGGAATCTGCCCAATTCATGAGGAAAATTATTGGATAGTTGTCAGTGATATTGCCTCTATGAATTTAATGGGCAGGAGGCAAAGTGCAGAGTTTACATGATCCTGGAAAAGAAACTTTCCAGATTTCCTCAGGTGCAGGCCAGATGTGTCTTAGCTTTGACTGAGCACAGAATTACTTCTGAAAATCTACTACAGGTCTTGGGAGTCCCCTTTTGCACTTATCACTTTTGGAGACAGCCCGGAAATATAGCTAGATGGAAGCCTATCCTCCCAGCCACTCATTTGGCTAGCAGTGTGCACTGGATTCCATGATCTGAGGTACTGTGTAAAAAAAAAAAAAAAAAGCCATGAATGATGCAATGATTTTAACTGAAGAGGAGCTCATGATAGTGTTAGGCATTGAGTGCTAAGTCAAATTGTTATGGGATCCCGCAGAAAAATGGAGTTTATCATTTAAATCAGTTTCTTTGTGCCCATAATTAGAGCTGGTTGGGAGTTTTCTGGTAAAACGTTTTTCCACAGGAAAATGTCGATGTCAAACTGAAATTGCTCACAAGAAAGGGTCAGCTTCAATGAATCTTCCAATTTGAAAACGTAAAAATTCCACAGTTTCAGAAGTGTCAAAATGTCGTATTTTGACATTTTCTGTTTTTCAATTCAAATGGACTTTTCATTTAGAAGTTTTTAGTTCATATGCACTCAGAAAGTCAAAACAAATATAAACAAAGGTTGAAACTGAAATAAAATGTTTCTAAATGATTGAAATGAAACGTTTTGATGGACCTGATTTTTTTTTTTTGGCAGATTATTGGATTGCACAAATGTTCGAGATTTTGACTTTTTATTCCATTTTGGAATGGGAAAATTTTTCTAAATCCTGTAGACTTTAGCAGGATGAGAAAACCATTTCCTGCCCACCTCTAGCTGTAATCTCACTCTGTCTGCTTTAAATTGGGGGGGGGGGAGGGTAAGGAGCATGGTGTTATAGGCCAGCACTAAGCTATTACCCCTCAGATGCATGGGAGGAAGTGTCACTCAGAAAGATATCTGAGGCCCACATCCTGGGTCTACTTCTGGGACAGGGCTAGGTCTAAAGTCACAATGCAGGGATAACCCACACTGTCGTGTACAAGAACTGTGTAGTATCCCTTTAAATAGTTTGCAAGCCTTCTAGTTGCCCCCACTGTCTTCTATGTTTCAGACACCTCCAGAAACATGCTAGAGCAGCAGTGTGTCTACAGAGATAGGCCTTGTTGATTGTATATAGTTAGCAAACATGGTCATTTGGGCCCCACCATACCTGTATGGTTCCTTTATATTACATATGTAGTGTAAAGAGCAAAGGACATGTGCCCACACTTGTATCCAAACTATGGCAACGCTACTATATTAGGGCCAGATTCCGACACCCTTATGCCATATAACACCTTACTGAAGTCAACAGGGCAATTGGTAATCAATGTGAGTAAGGGTTTTGGAATCCAGTCCTTAAAAAGGGCATTTAAATCGGTGAGTTAAACATCATACCAAAGTACTGTCACAGAATTCAAGCAACACATTGCTAAGTAATGCTGAGCAATATAACATATGGGCTTCATGAGCTGACATAAACATTAAAAAGGAAAGAATCCACACCTGTACAAACATGGACATTGGTCTGCATGAGGAGAAAGGAGGAAAAGTAGAAACAGCAGCAACAGTTACCCACTTTCTGCTTGTCTCCAGCTCCTAGGACTTTGCAGAAGTGGTGTCCATTTCAAAAGGCAAAAAAAGAAGAATGAAGAAGATAGGGTGATATCTCACTCTACTTCATGGCTGCCAACATCTGGGCTATTCTGCATGCTGTTAACCATTGCATTCCACCACAGAGGAGGCTTTTGTGTGTGTGTGTGTGGGGGGGGGTAGGGTAGTCAGGGATACATTTTACATAATATGATCCCAAATTTAAACATTTAGTTAAAATTGAATTAAGGAGGTACATGAATACCCACTGATTTAAAACTGATTAGAAGGAGAGCTGGTTGGGTTGTTGTTGTTCTTTAATGAAAAAGGTTTGCATCAAAAAATGGAAAATTTCAAACAAAAAAAATTAATTTTTAGAATTTTCCAATAAAACCCAAAAACGAAAAAAAAATTGGTTATCACTTTTCAGGTTTTCATTCTTTCCTTTCTCCCCTTTGTCCCGTCTTACCATTCCCCCCTCTCTTGTGGCATTAAGGGGAAACAAAAGGTGGAGGGGGGAGGAGAAAAACCAAAATCCAAACATTTTCAAAACTGAAAAAAATTCAAAAGCAAAAATTTTCTATACATAAAATTTCACAACTGTTTGCAAATAAACAAAATTTCACTTGTTCCGGAAACCTGGGGAATTAAAATTATTTCAAAATTTCCAATTATTTTTTGGTGAAAAATCTTTACTTTCTTTTTTAACCATCTCTAGTTACAACCCTGTAGCTATTAAAGATTTTTAAAAAAGAAAAGAAAAACAAGGTATAGAGGGCTTGCCAAAACCCAAGGGCTGAGGTTTTTCAAAGCTACCAAAGGGATCTGGGCCTTCTCTTCCTAAAAAAAAAAAAAGTGTGTATAAAGTATATAGTCCTGTATATAACATGATTCACTTGCATAGCACTTAACAGCCAGAAGATGATGTCTATGCCATGAGAGAAGTGGGTCAAGTCCCTGTGAAGGAGGTGTCACCCTAATTTGTTAATTAATGAAGCTAAAACAATATGAACTAATCCTTGTAGCCAATTGTATTCACACAGGGTCTTCCAAACTGGGCCTTGTTTCACCAGAACCCCCATCATTTATAGCATGGTCTGAGAAAATAATGGCAAGCACCATGTAGACCTCAGTAAGCCCCACAGGCAACATGTTCCCAGTGCCTGTAGAGGTATGACCCAAGCAAAGGGAGCTGTAGAGCATGGAGGGGCTGGGAGAATCATTTATACAAAGCTCTTGACCTCCAGAGGAGGGAGTTCTCAAACGGTTTTGTTTTCTGGGGGAGGGGTGGAATTTAGTGGGGAGGAGTGTCTTTCAGTCTGACTGACGTTTCTGTACTGGATTGGGCCCTCAGAGTCCAATTGTGTCTGATGCCCAATGGTCTCATATTCCCATTCAGTCTGTTAGTATACTATTCGACAGCCTGGACAGCTCCATGTGCACTCCTGCTGCACAGCTTCCTGTTTCAAGACACAGCTCAGAACTTCTCTTCCAAATTGCAATTCACCCCTATGCTGGAGCCAGTCATCACCTACGTTGGTTGTCAGTCATCCTGACAGGAGGCAGCCAAAGGACTTCCCATAAAAGCCCTAATGATGCAGATTAGATTTGTTATGAGTACAAAACGCATGAAAAAGGTGGTGGAGGGGAAAACCCCATGTAGTCACCATTTAAACTTTCCTAAATAGCTAACAGAGATCTAAGAGACAGAAATTCAACTGACGATATATACATTTCCTTAGCTTCAAATTATATAGCAATAAATCAGAAATATGTCAGTTATTAAAAGAAATTTGATCTAAGGGGAAAAAATCCACTTGTGTCTCAAATTCAGTAAATAAGGGAGAGAAAAAGGATGAGAGGAAGGATGATTAGGTTGCTAATATGGGAGACCAGGGTTCAATTCCTTGCCCTGTCACAGATCTCTTGTGTGACCTTCGGCAAGTCACTTACTCTCTCTGTCCCTCAGCTCCCCATAAGTAAGATGTGAATAATATCATTTCTCTTCCTCACGGGGTGTTTTAAGGATAAATCCATTAAAATGGTTAGGTGGTCAGATTCTATGGGAATGGGGTCCATATAAGTAGCACAGACAGAAAGGCAGGACTTGTGGCTAAGGTCCTGGCTTGGGAGTCAGAAGAACCAACTGCAATTTATGGTTCAGGCTCCCTCCTCAGACTACGTCTCCCATGATGCATAACGACAGGTTTCAGAGTAGCAGCCGTGTTAGTCTGTATTCGCAAAAAAAAAAGGAGTACTTGTGGCACCTTAGCGACTAACAAATTTATTAGAGCATAAGCTTTCGTGAGCTACAGCTCACTTCATGTGAGCTGTAGCTCACGAAAGCTTATGCTCTAATAAATTTGTTAGTCTCTAAGGTGCCACAAGTACTCCTTTTCATGATGCATAATGGTATCACACCTCTTGGTGAGGGGAGGCAGGGGCATCATAGAAGTTGCATGGCCAATGTGCACCATGGGAGATGAAGTCCAGTGGGGGAGCCCAGCCCATAGGGAACAGCCCCATGAGGTACCTAAACTACAACTCCCATTGGCACTATGGCAGCATTTTAGAACTATAATATTTTGATTCCTGGCTGAAACAGTTTGGTTTCAGGCATTCGGTTTAAAAAAAAAAACAAATAAAACAAAAAAACCAAAAAAACCCACCCCGCTTTCCATGGAAAACAGACTGTTTTTGTGAGGGGGAAAAAAAATTTAGTCAAAACCCCAATTTTCTGTCAAACAAAACACAACATAGTTTAGATGGTTAATTTTCAACCAGACCTATACTGAAGTCAGAATTTAACACCAAGTAAACATATAAAATACAGGTTTCAGAGTAGCAGCCGTGTTAGTCTGTATTCGCAAAAAGAAAAGGAGTACTCGTGGCACCTTAGTGATTAACAAATTTATTTGAGCATAAGCTTTCGTGAGCTACAGCTCACTTCACCAGATGCATTCAAATCCACTGAATGCATCCGATGAAGTGAGCTGTAGCTCACGAAAGCTTATGCTCAAATAAATTCGTTAGTCTCTAAGGTGCCACAAGAACTCCTTTTCTTTTTGCATAGAAAATACAATACACTAACTGTGATCAAATACAGTTTAATTCCCTTTAAAATGTGCATCAAGATGGGGAATTGGGGTTATATAAAAGTTTCTTTAGAGTGCTACCGTTCCTCAGGTGGCTGGGGTCCTTTGTTACATCCAGCTACGAACTCTGGGTCCAACCAGTCAGGTACCTGCCTCTTAGTTTTTGTGGTCCGTCCCCACCACCTGAGGGCCTCCCTCACATTTTTTGCTAATGGGGAAAAAAACCAAAATGTTCTGACACCCCCAAGAATAAGCCCCTTCCAGGCCTCCGGACCAGTGCAAAAGTTATTCACTTGCATGACACTGAAAGGCCAGAAGACAATGTCTATGCCCTAGGGGATTGGCTTGAGTCCCTATGAGGGAGGTGTTACGCTATCGAATTCACTAATTGGGGAAGCTAAAACTGTTTGAACTAATCCCTGTAGCCAGTTGCACTGGCACAGCGTGCTTCAGATTGGGCCTTGCTCCACCAGAACTCCTTTAATTTACAGCAAGGTCGGAGAACATAAATTGCAGCCACCAGGTGGGTACCTCCTTACTTCAGGAGTGCGTACATGGCATAGCTTGCCAATTTTGGTTGGACATATCCCTGGAGGTTTTATTACATGATATAATCTGTAATTCCTGGAGCCACCAGGACAGTCCTGGAGGGTTGGCAACCCTAAGCCATGGCAGTTTCTTTTGGGGCCACCCTGGTAGAGTAGCTCAGGCAGCCCCTCCAGTCTGGCATCCTTCACAAACTGCTGGCTGGCTTCAGAGTTTGCTGAAGTCTTCATAAGGCTGGGGGATGGGGGGGTTGTGTGTGTGTGTGTGCACATGCGCGTATGGTGGGGAGGGGCAGTTTCCCGCACTGCTTTGGGAGCTACTTTAGCTCTACCCTGCACCAGACTTCTCCCTTTTAGATCACAGCTCCTTCCTTTTAAAGCCCTCCTTCCTATCATGCATGACTAGCTATCTCAGCCCCAGACCCTCCCTAACCCCCCTCCGGGCGGGGTTTAAGCACCCTGTCACAGGCTAGTTAGGAACAGGAGAACATGATGGCATGCATTCCGAAACCACTGCAAATTTGGAGATGTAAACCATACAGAAGCCAACCTTTGGAAAGGCTCCACATTCCCCAAACACGGCTTCTGTACGTTCGTTATGGCATGTGGTACTCTGAAACAACAAGTCTCAACATTATCCCAGTAGATCACTGGACAACGTAGGCGGTCTCCCCCAAAGGAGCACAGCCAGAGTGTGGGTGTAACATACAATTGGCAAACAGTAATCCCTGATCAGAACAGTAGTCTTTCACACTGACTGTGCCCAGGGCAGAAGAAGACAGAATCCAGTCCACAGAACCTTTGCAGACTGGAGAAAGGCACTTGAAATAGAAATAAATAAGAGTACAGTTTGGGGAAGAAAGTCAGGTGGATCCCTGGAAAAAAAGAGAGAGGCAAATTGGAAGCAGACACAGTAAATAGACAGCTAGGTGGTTGGAAGGCAAAAAAGCAAAGGCCAAAGATGAGCGGTGAACACATTTCTACTGATGGAGATGATTAGATAGATTAGATTAAATTCTCCATTTCATTCTCTCTATCTGTTTTAATAATGGTCCCCATCACCATGGTATCTGTCAGAAACTGATTCAGCAACCCAGAATTTGGCTGCTTATTTGCATTATACGAACCATTTCTGCCTGTATTCTGCAAAGTTGGTCAGGGAATCTTGCAAAAACATATTTGTGTAAGATTTCTGGGACTGCCTTTTTCTAATTGAATTGGAAATCCTGCAAAAACAGCCTCACAACCTATTTGGTTCTTCTGTTTCCAAGTGTATTGGAAGTAGAAAACAGAAGTGAGTGAAGATGAAACATCACAGGAGTAAGAAGTTATGCAAAGATTTCTTTTTATTTTTTATTTGTCTTAGAATTTTATACTACCGCCCATCACCACAGTATCTGAGCACCTTCCGTATAAAATCAACAATGGCAAAGTCCCTAATGGATTTCATGGTGTCTCTGGTAGATATCCCTTTTTTTCAGGGTAAAAACTCAGCTTGGGTTAGAAGTTTTTTGTAGTTTTTATTTTTGATATTTTTTATTTGTAGTTTGGGGTTTTTTTAGGTTGATTCAGAAGTTTTTATTTATTTACTTATTGAGTGGTTGGTTGAGGATTATTGGGTAGGAGGTGTGTGGTCTCATTTTCACAGCCTTTTCAAAGAGGAAGGTTTTACAACATTTCCTAAAGGTGGTTAGTCTCTAGACTGGCCTGATCTCCTTTGGAAGACTGTTCCATAGCTGGATCCCCTTGACCAAGAATGCTTTGTCCTCAACTCTGTAATCTGAATTATCCCAAAGGGGCGCAACTGTCAGTGTGGTTCGCCGACTGAAATGAACCTTTGATGTAGCTGGGGCGTGATCAATTAATTAATTGCTTTGAGGATTAGGACCAAAGCCTTCAATGAGTATTGGAAGTTGCTTGGGAGCCAACGGAGAGGCTTGACGCCCTCCCCTAAGCCATGGAGAAGACTATTTCAAATTTACAAAAAGAAAAGGAGTACTTGTGGCACCTTAGAGACTAACAAATTTATTAGAGCATAAGCTTTCGTGAGCTACAGCTCACTTCATCGGATGCATTTGGTGGAAAAAACAGAGGAGAGATTTATATACACACACACAGAGAACATGAAACAATGGGTTTATCATACACACTGTAAGGAGAGTGATCACTTAAGATAAGCCATCACCCACAGCAGGGGGGGGGAAAGGAGGAAAACCTTCCATGGTGACAAGCAGGTAGGCTAATTCCAGCAGTTAACAAGAATATCAGAGGAACAGTGGGGGGTGGGGTGGGGGGGAGAAATACCATGGGGAAATAGTTTTACTTTGTGTAATGACTCATCCATTCCCAGTCTCTATTCAAGCCTAAGTTAATTGTATCCAGTTTGCAAATTAATTCCAATTCAGCAGTCTCTCGTTGGAGTCTGTTTTTGAAGCTTTTTTGTTGAAGTATAGCCACTCTTAGGTCTGTGATCGAGTGACCAGAGAGATTGAAGTGTTCTCCAACTGGTTTTTGAATGTTATAATTCTTGACGTCTGATTTGTGTCCATTCATAGAATCATAGAATCATAGAATATCAGGGTTGGAAGGGACCCCAGAAGGTCATCTAGTCCAACCCCCTGCTCAAAGCAGGACCAAGTCCCAGTTAAATCATCCCAGCCAGGGCTTTGTCAAGCCTGACCTTAAAAACCTCTAAGGAAGGAGATTCTACCACCTCCCTAGGTAACGCATTCCAGTGTTTCACCACCCTCTTAGTGAAAAAGTTTTTCCTAATATCCAATCTAAACCTCCCCCATTGCAACTTGAGACCATTACTCCTCGTTCTGTCATCTGCTACCATTGAGAACAGTCTAGAGCCATCCTCTTTGAAACCCCCTTTCAGGTAGTTGAAAGCAGCTATCAAATCCCCCCTCATTCTTCTCTTCTGCAGACTAAACAATCCCAGCTCCCTCAGCCTCTCCTCATAAGTCATGTGCTCTAGACCCCTAATCATTTTTGTTGCCCTTCGCTGTACTCTTTCCAATTTATCCACATCCTTCCTGTAGTGTGGGGCCCAAAACTGGACACAGTACTCCAGATGAGGCCTCACCAGTGTCGAATAGAGGGGAACGATCACGTCCCTCGATCTGCTCGCTATGCCCCTACTTATACATCCCAAAATGCCATTGGCCTTCTTGGCAACAAGGGCACACTGCTGACTCATATCCAGCTTCTCGTCCACTGTCACCCCTAGGTCCTTTTCCGCAGAACTGCTGCCGAGCCATTCGGTCCCTAGTCTGTAGCGGTGCATTGGATTCTTCCATCCTAAGTGCAGGACCCTGCATTTATCCTTATTGAACCTCATTAGATTTCTTTTGGCCCAATCCTCCAATTTGTCTAGGTCCTTCTGTATCCTATCCCTCCCCTCCAGCGTATCTACCACTCCTCCCAGTTTAGTATCATCCGCAAATTTGCTGAGAGTGCAATCCACACCATCCTCCAGGTCATTTATGAAGATATTGAACAAAACGGGCCCCAGGACCGACCCCTGGGGCACTCCACTTGACACCGGCTGCCAACTAGACATGGAGCCATTGATCACTCTTGATCACATTCATTCTTTTACGTAGAGACTGTCCAGTTTGGCCAATGTACATGGCAGAGGGGCATTGCTGGCACATGATGGCATATATCACATTGGTAGATGCGCAGGTGAACGAGCCTCTGATAGTGTGGCTGATGTGATTAGGCCCTATGATGGTATCCCCTGAATAGATATGTGGACAGAGTTGGCAACGGGCTTTGTTGCAAGGATAGGTTCCTGGGTTAGTGGTTCTGTTGTGTGGTGTGTGGTTGCTGGTGAGTATTTGCTTCAGATTGGGGGGCTGTCTGTAAGCAAGGACTGGTCTATCTCCCAAGATCTGAGAGAGCGATGGCTCGTCCTTCAGGATAGGTTGTAGATCCTTGATGATGCGTTGGAGAGGTTTTAGTTGGGGGCTGAAGGTGATGGCTAGTGGCGTTCTGTTGTTTTCTTTGTTGGGCCTGTCCTGTAGTAGGTGACTTCTGGGTACTCTTCTGGCTCTGTCAATCTGTTTCTTCACTTCAGCAGGTGGGTATTGTATTGTGGGTATTTCAAATTTAGAAACACTAAATCCTTTGGGTTTAGTGAAGGTTTGTTCCAGCTGTTGTGTTTTCCCAAACATTTTGCCCTAATTCCACCCAAGCAGAGGTTGGGTGTGACTTTGCAATATTAGTATCGTTTTCCCACCACAAGGTTTTAGATAATGTTATACAGACCTAAGAATCCTTCTCAATAACGTGTGGAAGGGAGAAAAATGACATTGACAACTATGGAGACGTTCTTATGGAGAATGCATTGCATCACCCTATTGTGGTTTAAAAAAAAACAAAATAAAAAACCCACCAAAATAGTGATGTTCAGGGATCTGCCTGTCTTATCCAGTAGTCACTCATCGCTTAAGGTACTAGCTAGAGATCTGGTTTATCCTGTATCTGGTTGAAACTGGCTGTGTACAGAACAAAGATGTAACATTTCTGGAAATTTTGAAGGAATGGAAAAAAGCCAATTTTTTTCTGTGGGGCTCGTTCAGAAAAAAACAATCTGCGGTAGTTACTTGCTATCAAAACTAAACCTAATTGACTTCTTTTAGACTGAGATATTTAGTATGCATTATTTAGTTAGCATATAGAAAGTACTGCTAGGTATATTTATGTAATAAGTAAGTATAATTTTACTTTTGAACGACAAATATACTTAGTATTAAAGATGGAACTGCACACTCAAGTATGTAAAGGTATGTTTTTGATATAGGAATAGGAAAAAAAATTAAAATATTGAAACTAGAAAGCCTTAATATTGCTGACTTGCAAACCAAAAGGAAGGTTTATATCTGTAGAGGTCAGAAATAGTATGTAAATAGAGACTGTATGTTATAATGTATTAATATAGATACAGAAGAAACTCATGTGTCTGGAGAAAGAGCTTGGAAAATGAACATACCTATACTTATTCATTATAATGTAGTTAACACAGCACAATATTAAGAACGAACAATAAATCTGGATATATATCCAAACTCTAAAGTAAACACCAAACTCTTTAATAATGCAGTATCATTATACATGGAGTGTCATAATTGTAGGCAAAACTAACCACCCTATCAGCAAACAAATATAATGTAACTTAAACAGGTTAGTTATTATTATAATCTTGCAAATGCTAGCATGGCTCAAGTTTTTCCTTGTGACTTTGCTAATGAGGATCTGTGTCTGAAAGATCCACAACTTCTGATTATGAACTTTCAGTATGATCTTCATGTACTTCATTAAACTGAAGAGTTGCACAAATTCAAAAAGAAGTTTCTCAACTCACCTCTTTCTCACTGTTTCCTAATTTTGTGTTAATTTCCAAACATATTCAGTCAGTCACTTACCCCAGGTCATTTGCACCCCAGATCTGTCACGAAGAAAATGCTTGTAGCTGATCATGTAATAAACTAAGAAATGAAATAAGAGATTTATTTACAAGGTTAACACAGGTAGCATACACATACAAATGAGTTACAGTCTTAGTTTCTAAAAGATAATAGAAACTTCTATAATTAACAAACTCCTTTAGGGCTAACACAGGCAAAACAGCTGGGGATCTTTTGCTTATGAGTAGGCCTGGTCTACACTACAGAGTTAGGTCGATGTAAAGCTGCTTACATAGACCTAACTCTGTAAGTGTCCACACTAAAATTTGCTAACTCGCCCACTACATCGACTTAATAACTCCACTTCCAAGAGAGGTGTGGCACATAAGTTGATGTAGTTAGGTTGACGCAGTGTCAGTGTAAACACTGCATTGCTTACATCGACTGATGCTGCCTTTTAGAAACTGTCCCACAATGCCCCACACTGGCAGTTAAATTGGTGCAAGTGCTCCTGGTGAGGATCTGCACCACTGACATAAGGAGTGTAGTGTGGATGTATAAAACTGATTCAATTACTGTGATGGTGGCTGTTCTTCAAGGTAACTTAGGTCAACTTAATTTTGTAGTGTAGATTTGCCCCTAGCGAGTCTTGCCCCTTAAGACTCCAAGCAGCAAAAAGACCACAGTTTCTTCTTGTCAGGAAGCTTTATTCCCTTCTGTCCAGAGCCAAAGCTTCTGGAATGAGCTCATGCATGGGTCTCCTCTTCTTGAAGGGTGTGAGGAATGCAATTAACAAAGTTTTTGTTCTTTGATGTCTCACAGTGGCTCATTTGATTTCAAAGACTTTCTTGTTGGGTGGGATCTAACATCTTCTGAAGGAAGCCCATGTTTCCATTCGAGAAGGCTTCTCTCCTGTTCAATGAATTACATATTACAGAGGTCTGCAATGCAAACACTCAATATAACCTTACACCATAGGCTACAGAGGTTGTAAATCAGATCAATACATGCAGCATCCTACAAGCATTTGGTCAAGTCTAAACACTCTTATCAATTTAACATCTATTCTAACAAGGCTAACACACAGGTGAACCGGACCGGTTTCCAGCTATGGATTCGTCAGTGTTCAGTGAGGCCTGGGGCGTTGGCATGAGCTCGCACTGGATCTGCTAACATCACCACTTCCAATCTTCTCCAGCATTTCACTTATTTCACTACTAATATATTTAGCAGTATGCCTGTTCTCTCCTCTTTCAATGCTCTTGTAAAAAACTGATTGAGCTGCTATCACAGAGTTTGTGATTCCTTCCCTCTGTACATTTGTCCACCCATCTGTAAGGTCAGCCAGCCAAAGTGCTTCATTGATTTTTTCCCCTTGCTCTGGGGCATTACAGGTTCATATTCTGACTGTAGAAGAGGCTTGTTCAAAGAATGCCTACTGGGTAACTGGTAGGATGGTCTTCATAGTTTAAATGCTGCCTGCCAATAACCATGTTCAATGACTGATAACAGAGTACCAGAAGCAGGTATCACTCTTATCAGAGCTTGGTCAATGTTTTGTTGCTATTTAGGTGTCTATAAATGAAGTCATTGTTGGGAGTCTTTTGGATATAGTAGTTCCCCATCCTGGAACTCCAGTGTCTCAATCTACTGTGGTTGTTCCAGCCTGACACCCTCCAGGGAAAAACAACAGACTCCCTTTATCTGCTTCTCTTCTGGGATTTGGAGAAGGTTCCTCCTTGGTATGTGTCTGTTGGGTGACAATCTCATCCGAGCGCAGAGCAACCTCATGGGAGGCCACTGCGGTTTGCAACTGAAAACCATTAAACGTGCCAAGTATTTCAGAACCAGCCAGTGCCAAAAATGAGGCTCCCTTCTGAATGTCTTCCTTTTTTATGGTCACCCACTGCTTGCAGATACCAAGAACAGAGTGCTGTTTGAACTGCCTGTAGGGGATATCCACTTCCCCGGAGAGTTTCAGCACTACTGGAGTTTTTAACTGCTCCATTCTTCCACTCGGGGTACTTCCTTGTTTTCTTTTTGTTCCTGGCGCCATGTTGCGTTTGGCGATCACTTGCTGCTCAAGGTGCTTGCAAGAGCCTTGCTTTATTCTGTGTCTGGCTCCAAGTGGCTGGGCATGACAACAAGAGCTTCACCACAGTCTGGGAAGCTCAGCCCTTAAAGGCACAGGCCCTGGTACCACATTGCCAAGGATGGGACAGGTCAAAGAAACATGGGCAATTATGGGGAAACCCCACAGCGCTCATCCTGACAGATGAAATCCTAACATTCTTCCCCTCCGGAAACCCAGTCTCCCACACAGGATGGTCTTCATGCTACCACTGAAAGTCCGTGCTTCTTCCACCAGTGAAAGGTAGCAGAGAAAAGGGAGCCAGGGCCTGATCCAAAACAAAACCTGTAGAAGACTCCCATAGACTTCAGTGAGTTTTGGGTCAGGCGCGTAATGTTAAAATATTCAGCATTCACTTAACATATGTGGCAAATTGCTCTTTTAGGGTGACTCCCCACCCGGTATGGCATTGATCTCCATCTCCGACTCCACCCACTCTGCCTTTCTACCACACCAAGGTGGTGCCTATCTCAAGAACATCTGCTTTGGTGTGGGTGAGCTTCCAGCAGTTACACAATAGGGAGACTGCGCTCTGTAGCCTATTCTCCACTCCGCTTAGCACAGCCCCTTTACAGGTAATCAATCTTTTTGCTCCTTTCTGCACCATGGAAAGGAGAGGAGCATGGGGGTCTTAGCTTGGGGCAGTGACTGTTTTCTTGGTCTGTGTATGTACAGCGCCTAGCACAAAGGGGTGCTGGTCCAGGAATGGGGCTAAGGTTCTATGATAATACAAATAAATAAATAAATAAAATAATAATAAAAAATAATAGGGAAATACAATCATATTGGTTCTAGAACTGAGGGAAACCAGATTTTTCAGGGACTTCAGCAATTTTGAAAAGTCAAAGAAAATTTGTTGAGTGGGATCGAAAAGGAAAAATTTCAAACCTTTTGGTGAATCAAGAAAGTTTAAAAAATGTATCCTGGATTGAATAAACCCTTTTGTTTTGACAAAGCTGAAATGTTTGATTTTTGATTTCCAGGACCTTTTTTTTTTTAAATATGTTAAAAATAAAATTAATGGATATTTTGAATTAGAACCTCAAGTCAAACTGAAAAATCAAAACAGTTCATTTTGATGATGTCAGCTCTGGCCATTTTGATTTTTTGTGTTTGTTTTTTTTTAAATTCCCCTACAAATGCTAAGTTTGATGAAATTGAAACTTTTTTAAAATACGCGTCAGTGTTGCTGAATCTACAGGTTTTCACCAAAACAAATGTTTTGTGCAAAACCTTTCACCCAGTCGTAATTGCCTCTCTTCCAAAAATGGCACAAACCTTTGAAAAGTTGGCAACCATTCATTTTTTGTTAAACCTTCCAGAGTGCCTCTGTCTCAGCATTGCAAACTCTCACCATTGTATTTTGAACCTTGTGATTTTGGGTTTTTTTTCTAACATCCCAGCTCCTGGATTCAGGAGATGACATGGGGAGAAAAAAAAAGTTTCTAGCCTTCTCGATGGTGAGAAGTGTGAGAAAACATAACCCCTAGAGGCTCAAAAACCAGAAGACAAATAAAAAGAACCTCACATTTATTATTTTTTTAAAAAACTCATGATTTTGGGGGGACCTGACTCATGATTTTTGCATGCCTGGGGCTGGCGATCCTGCAATCTAATCATTTGTATTGCACTGTGATAAGAGAAATGAAGCCCTTTTATGATTCTCATCACATTAATATGATAATTACAATTATATAGTGCCATCTTTACCAAAGACTTCTAGAGAACTCCACAATCTATGGGCCAAATCCTCAACTGGGATAAATCAACATAGCTCCATTGCCATCATGGAGCACTGACCAGCTGAGCATCTGAACTTCCTCCAATCCACCCCCATCCCACCTGAAGAACCCTGAGCAAACACAGCCACCTGGAAACCCATTCTCTTGTCCCTAGTTGTTATAGCACATACAGGAGCAGAGACTGAAAGATCCTTTAGGAGATAGCAAGCTGCTGCTAAGGGTTATTGGCAGTTGTTGCATTTCAAGTTAACAACTCATTAAAGAAATCACAAAAGTGTAGCTGATGTTTTGTCTACAGGCAGCTGAAGACTCCTTGAAAAGCAGGAACCAAAGGGGCCCCCTAAGAAGGGGGAAAAAAAAAGAGAGAGAGAGAGAAAAGGAGGAAACTTTAATTGAAACTACATTTCAAAAACCACCCTGGTTCGGCTTCAATCTACGGGCTGGTTGCTGACGTCTTGGACGGCCTCCAAGAAATATCGTAAGAAAACATTTCCCATTTCTGCAGGCTCCAGCATGGAGTTATTATCAGGCCCCCAGAGGAAAGGACAGTGTGTAGCTACCCTGCCCCAGGAGCCAGCCAGACACCGAACTGTGAGGTCAGAGAGTTGCAACCCATTCCTTGCTACTCCTTTGCTCTGAGAAGAAGTAACCTGCTTCACAGTCCTATACCTGGCACAAATTACTTATCTTTCTGTGCTAGCTCAGTTGTGCTGCCTGGTATGTTGGTGTGGGCACACTCCTCGCCCACCTGTGCAGGTTGCTCTCTCCCCTGGGGACAGACTGGCAATGCAGGTGGCTAAGCAGAGGAATACAGCAGGCTGTCTATGCCTGGTAGTCCCCAGCACGGGTACATGTGTCAGCTCAGAACTGAGCCCTATCTTATGAAAATTGTTCTTATCCATAGAGTGACAGCCCCCAGAGGTGCCCCCAGCACCCTTCAGGGCGTTCTGGAGCTTCTTCATCTGAGCTGACTCAAAGGCGATAATAAATAGCTCAGGATGGGTTCTACTTATTTTCAAAGCCAACCTGTCAAGACACCTGCAATTCTCCATGTGATCACACAGACGGAAAACACAGCTGTTGCCCTGAAAATGTTAGTCAAGGGGCCACTACAGAACAGATCGGTAGCCCCTGACTTTTGCATGGTGGAAAAAAAGGGGAGTTTGTCTCCCGGATTTCTGCATAGCCCCCTTTGACAGGTATGGAATGCAGGATTTCCATATAGTAACTCTCTGTTCGCCACTTGTCTAAATAGTAATAAATCATCAGTAAATTCCTGGTTCTGTTTGGGAGGTTTGGACTTCAAAGCCAACAGGTCACAAACAGGAACCTTTCATTAACTGGGAAAAAAGTTTCACTGTATTTCAAATTGTATGTTTTGGTTACTTAGTTGAAGCATATATCGCTAACCAACATAACACAACACACTCTTTGGAATCACATGCCATATATGATACAACTATCAGTCACTGAAATTGTTTGCTTGGATGACTACCCAGTTTTCATCTATACCAAATGTTTGAACTTGCTTACCCAAAGATGAGACAAGTTGGGGGTTTCTTTGTCTGTGGGGTTTTTTTTTAAGCTTTAAAAAGTCCCTACAGATATTTGAAGACAGCAGAGGGGAAAAAAAATCCAACATCATTTTAAACTGTCTGTTCACCTCGTTGTTGCTCACCAAATAATTTGAAGCATGTTGTTTTAAAAGAGTCGAGAAAGGAACAGCCTGGAATGAACTCAGATTTCTTGCAGTGGCTTCGATGAAGGATATTTTTCTCCCTGGCCCAATGAAAAATCAGAATTTTGTATTCACTGCCACTATGATTTCTTTCATTCAATTAGATGCCAGTGTTTTAAAGCCACTAAGCTGCCATTCGTTGCATTCGCCACCTTGCTTTTTTAATGATCGGTTCTTCTGCTTGTGTTTGAATGTGAGGGTCTTTAACCCAGAAAAGGAAACATTTGAGCTTTATAACAAGGCTATTAAACGTTGAAGTGCTATGCTCTGTCTTCAGCTGGGATTGCCATTTCCTTCAAGCTTGACCTGTGCATCAGATGTTTGACTTTTTCAGGAATTGAGGTGACGAAGGATAAACAGGCACATGTACATGCACGCGCGCACCCACAAAAGTAGCAACTGACATAGTCGAGACCTGGAGACAGATCGTTCTAGCTGCCAACTCACTGATGGGAGTTTGGAAAACTCATCAGTGGGAAGGTTGCCAAAGCTTAGATTTAAGCCTGGGTGGTCACCAACAAAAAAAAAAAAAAAGAAAAGAAAAGAAAAGGTCTACAAACAAATGATTTTACATGATGTGATTGGTCTCTGTTTTACTACATGGCTAAAGCAGCATAACCATCACTCGCCTGCTGAAAGAGAAAATTATGGTGATGTAATGAGTCCACCGGTTCATGCAAGCCACATAAAATACAAATGAACACAAATGTTCATTCTGTCAGGGTTATGTTGGCTTGACTTTGGTACACTTGCTGGTTTTGGAAATAAAAAGTTTCACACTACATGGTGTGTTATGTTTTATTTTAAAAAAAAACAACAGCAAAAAGCAACAACCCAAAAAGCAATTTTGTGGTTCAGTTAAAAATGGCTTATTTTGGGGATTTTTGAAATGATATGATTGTAGGCCCCGATTCAGCATTCCCTCCCTAGTACGCTGATTGGGGATGGACTTAAGCACATGTTTAAATGAGGCCATGTAGGGTTGCGTTTTGCAACCGTTTTTCACACTAGTGAGTCAGTGTAGTCCAACAGATTACTCGGCCATGCTTACTCAATGTACGAGCACTTTATCTACGGTGCATATATGGTCATTAGTGCAGCATCTGAGCACCTCACAATCTTTAGTTCTTGTATCCTCACACACCCGGGTGAGGCAGGGCAGTGCTATTATTCCCATTTGACAGATGGAACCGAGGCACTGAGAGACTTAGGGCTTGTCTACATTAGCCGCTGGATCGGCGGGCAGTGATCAATCCAGCGGGGGTCGATTTAGTGTGTCTAGTCTAGACGTGATAAATTGACTGCCGAGTGCTCTCCCGTCGACTCCGGTACTCCACCAGGGCAAGAGGCGCAGGCAGAGTCGACGGGAGAGCATCACGTTATTCACGTAGCTGAAGTTGTGCAACTTAGATCGATCCCCCCTTCCCCCGCCCCCCCCCTGCAGTGTAGACTAGGCCTAAGTGACTTGCCCACCATCACACAGGAAAGCTGTGACAGAGGAAGGAATTGAACCCAGGTCTCTCAAGTCTTACAGTAAACCCACATGGGGAATTGTAGGCTATGCCTGTTAGAGCTGATCTGTTGCATGCATAACAAATTCAGATTAACACAAGATGAGGTAATTATGGATTTGGTTAAAAAATTGACAGTTTGGAGAAGGGGGAAAAGCTGTCACTCCTCTAGCTATATAGTGAGCTTGCCATCAAAGCCTGGTATTTTCAAAGGATCGAAGGAAGGTGACCAGTTCCTTGGTGTTCAGTGAAATCCCTTAAATTCATTTGAAAATCCCAGCCTGAAAACATGGGACCTAATTCAGCTCTTTTATACCGGTGTGCTGCCACAATCCAGCAACGACCTCACTTTTTGGCATGCAAGTACTCCCATTGAAGGCAATGATCGACGAAGGCCATGAGACTCCTGATATGCTTACATCATGTACACCTGTGCCTAAGTGTTGTAGGATCAAAGCATAACTCTGGAGCCTGGATTTATCTGATGCCGTTTAGCTACATACGTTGGTGAAATGAAATGCAAAGGACAGAAGGAAAAAAGCCAGCAAGAGGGGAAATGAACCTCTGTTAAATTTCACATAACTGGGTCTGAACTGAAATTTAGGCCCCTTGCCCACTTTGGATACACACCTACGGAGACATGAATTTTTATCTCCGTTTTATATACACTAAAATGAGCACTTAGGAAGGAGATAACCCAGAATTATCACTGTGCTCATGACCCTAGTATGCATACGTAGAATGGAGCTGAGCACGATAGTGGACATTTCTTGCCTTGGGGGTTGAAAAGTAAGGAGATGGGACTGAATGCAGTACCCAAAGCTACAGGGTCTGAACATATTTGCTCACTAGAGGTCACTTTTTCAGCACTGGGGCCCATTGCATTCATCTAAAAATTCATATACTCTATATTTTATTTTAGGGTTGAAAAAAAAGAGAGAGACCCTTCCATCCCCATGTCCTTAGCTTTTCTTCCTCCAGCCTGTTTGTCATCTGGGTGTCACAGCTAATTTCCTCTTCATCCAGCTATTTCTCCAAAGCAGCTGTTAGCTTTCTTCATTATTTGCATAGATTCAGTAGACCAGATCCTCAGCTGGTGTAAATTGGCATAACGTCACTGAATTCAGGTACAGTCTGAGCTCTTCTTTAAAGCTCCAAACAGTGCTTGATTTCTGCCAGGTCAGAGCCCCAGCACCTCTGGGCTTGACAGTTCACAGCCCCAGCACTTCTGGGCCTGGCAGTTCAGAGCCCCAGCACCTCTGGGCTTGGCAGTTCAGAGCCCCGGCCCTGGTACCTCTGGACCTGGCAGTTCAGAGCCCCGGCACCTCTGGGCCTGGCAGTTCAGAGCCCCGGCCCTGGCACCTCTGGGCTTGCCAGATCAGTTATGAAAGTAAAAAAATTGCTTGAGCCCCGGCACCTTCATTACAAATTAAGCCCTAGCTCTGAAGCAATGAGTGGAAAGGAACTTGGGGTGCAGTTGAACCCCAAAGGCACTGGAAACATCTGGCTCAGCAGCAGGAAACCCTGATGTTGCTCCAGAGCAGAAAATGACAGACTGGAAGCCAGGAAGAGGCAGGAATTGGCAGTGGTTAGAGCTTGCAATTTCACAGTGCTAAATTAAAGGAATGCGACCCGCTCCTAGGCCACTGGATGGTGTTTGGTAATGCTAGTGCAACGGCTGCCACCTTGGTCAGCACTGCAGCTTGATTTGCACTAAAGTGCGACGTCCCGTAGACGGGAGCAAACTTGTGACCACTATAGATCAGGGAATGCATCACCTGCACTGAACTGTGCTTTAAGAAACACACACTCACACAACACACCTCTCTTCCTGATCCGAGCAACTCCAGGGAACTGACTGAGGTTAGCCGGGTCCTGTTTGACCACTGCAGGACTCCTGCATTACATAGCTGTAACTACTGATCTCACCCAGTTGCATTAACACTGTGGTGAATTGAGCCCCTTTCCTGTTTCCCCCACTCTTTAACTACCTTGTATGCGATAAATGGCAGAACAACACTGAAATTCTTTCATGTCCCCCCCCCCCCCCTTACCACACTGTTGGAGCATCCCCACCGTTTTAGCGTATTTTTCCTGACCACACCCCCGTGAGGTTGGAAAGTGCTATTATCCAGGGCACAGAGGGACAGAGACTTGCCTAAAGTCACCTAAGAATTCTGTGGTAGAGCAGAGATTTGAGCTCTGGTTTCCTGAGTCCCAGGCTAGCAGTCTAACCACTAGGCAAGCTTTCCTTGTTCATCTTTCTGTACCTGTCAGTTGCTTAGACACTTTATTTATTGTGGAATTTTAAACTGCTTTGTTACCGTATTCTCCTCCGTTCCACACCTGCAGTTAAACCAAGCTCTGCACCAGTTCAGCTCCCCCCAGTAGATTGGAAGGCCCTTGGGGCAAGGACCCTTTCTTGTTCTGTGTCTGTACGACACCTAGCACAATGGGGCCCTGAGCCATGACTGGAGCCCTTAGAAGTTACCTTATCCCCCCAAATGGTGATCAGCTCCCCAACCCCTGCCGCAGTTGCTTTGAGCCTGCCCGAGGCTTGCTGTTTGGGGGGACAATGCAACTCCCCTGTCTCCTAAACTATGCCCATGTTAAAAAAGGGGGGGCATGGCCCTCTGACCCTTCCCCCCGGTTCTGGCACCAGTGCCCCCCCCACTTCTACAAAGGTTCCAGCGCCCTTGGGCCCTTTAATAATTACCATGCGTATCCCTGGATTGTGTTTAGTATTTCCATAGCATCAAGCTGATGCTTTTTACACCACAGAATCAATATACTTGTAGTTTTCAACATGTAACTCCAGCTGTACAAAACTCAGCAGTTTTGGTTTGCAGGGCCTCATGCAAACCTTGTGCTCAATTCCATTGTTAACTCCTGAGCTCTGCTTTGAGCCATCTGGGGACTGAACAAACCCCAAAACCTCAAAGTGAAATTGATCCAAAACGCAAAGTTTCTTGGCTCCACCCAAAACTATCAGTAGGGACCCTCTGCCCCAGGGGTCTTCTCTCTCCTTTCACAGGCTCTTACTTTTTGCAGGTTTCTCATTTCCCTAACAGGGTACTCTATGCTGGGACTTATGCAGCCCCAGAATGAAGTACTAGTAAACAGTACAGCAAACAGGGATTTGTAAATATCCCCCAGATAACAGTGCTTTTCATCAATTTATTTGAAAGTGCTTTACACAGGAGGTCAGCATCAATTATTGCCATTTTACCAGTGGGAAAACTGAGGCACAGAGTGGTGAAGTGACTTGCCCAACATCAACTAGCAAGTCAGTACAGAACCCAGTCCAGTGCTTTGTCCTCTAGGATGCACCGCCCTTCCCAAAGAGAGACAGGTGGTGGCCAATTGGGTGGTAGTGAGGGGAATGCTCCTTTGAATATGGGAGGTGAAGGAAGCAGGCTTGATGGCCATCTCTAGAAAGGCCTTGGTGCTGAGAGTGGAATTGCCAGCCCTGGCATTCAAAAAAGCAGGATTCAGGTCTCAAAAAAAGCATAAGAATGGCTTAAAAATCCTGAGATTTAAAAAATAAATATTTTTTTCATTTGCCTTCTAGCCATTGAGCCTTTGGGATCATGTTTCAAACTTTGCTTGACTAGCATGATGGCTAGCTAGGTTTTTAAAGGGGGGGAGTTAAGATTCTATTCACATGACTCCAGGAGCTGGGGCATTAAGAACATCACCAAGTATTGCAAGAGTTGGCAGCACTACGAGATGGGCCCAGCCACCCACCTCCCAGGGATATCAAAGGAGGAGAGAGGATGTCTGGAGGTAGCAAAATATATAGGCAAGCTTGAGGCCTGCTAGGGCTAGAAAGCATCTGGGTGAGGGGAAGCTGGGTCCTATTTCAAATGTTCCCTGTATTTTTGTTTCATTATGAAACGCTTGCATGGCTCAGTCTGGTGAGAAAATGTCATACCTCCAGGGCATGCGTGTGCCTCCTCACTGTGTCCAACGTTCAGCAATTCAGCTGTCATTTCAGCCAAGAAACTGTGGTATAGTTCAGTGGAATATGACTCACAGTGTCTATCCCATCCCACTTATTGAAGCACCCTCTAATCATGAGAAAAATCAATGCTGTCTTTTTCAAAGAAAGCTGCACTTCATAACAGCAGCAGAACTAACCACAAGCCTAACCAGTTCCTGATGCAACCCTCTTTGAAAGGCAGCATTCCTGCAGCAGCTCCCATCTGCCATGAGACGGCCACAGCCTGCAAGTGGTCTGGAAGCTGCGCCTGACAGCTCCTAGATCTCTGGGCTGTCCTTAGGCCTGAACCATTCCCACAGGGCTATTTACATCTGGCCCTCATCTTTTCACCCACCAAAGCGAATAGTAACCTGAGATTCTAGGGCTTTGCATGTTGGGTTTTCTACCAGGATGCTTCATTAAGCATTACGAGGAGTGTACATGTGACTAAGGTCTTAGATTTCCAGGGAAAATGATGACACAGATGAGATGAATGCAAATCGAGGCTTTCACGAATTGTGCCAGGCCTTCCCAAATCACAGAAAGGGAGAGGGCAGGTGTGACTGACTGCAGCTCAAAGGAGAAAAGGCTGGCAAAAAGCAGCTGTGCTGAAAAATGGATTCCATTTCCCTCCTCTTATTTTTAATAGCAAACAGAAGGAAATAAGCGATTAGGGATTGGAAACCTGAATTAAAAAAAATACAGGGTAGTCTAAATCTTGGCCTATTTGAGGGGCACAAATATAGTCAAAAATCTGTGACCCAATGGTTTAGGCCCCCCATCCTCTCCCACTTTCACAAGCCTCCGGATTCTTTTGAGAGGGCCAAAATCCAAAGCTTTTTGAAGTCAGCGAAAAGACTTGGATTGACTTCCGTGAGCTTTGGATTGACAGACGTTGAGCGTGTAGCATCAGGAATGGGACTGGAGGAAAGAGGGTCAGGTTTCAGGGACGGGCATGGTATCAGGCACTTAGGACCGTGAGCTGGGATACAGGCTGCTTGTCCCCAAATGTGGGAGCCTCAGTTTATAACATGGGCCATTATGCGTGCTTAATAAAGATCTCTTTCCTACAACTCTACTGCCTGCTGTGTGTCCTATTGCTACTGAAACTGAATCGCAATGTCCCCTGGATTGCCCGAGGGAGATGGTAGGCCCTGTGGGGGGGAAGGGGTAGTCAGGTTCCAAGGGAGGGGTTAGGAGATTGAGGGGAGAGGGGATAGTATAATATTTGAGGGGGGATGGGGCAGATCATCAGCAGGTGTTAATTGGCGTTCTGCCCCAACAGTGATGCAGGTTTATACAGCTATGCTGATTTACAGCCGCTGGGGATCTGCCCCTGGATGTCCAGATCTTTCCTAAATATCAAACCTGGAGAATCCAAAGATCTTCCAGTCATTGTATTGTCCAAACTCCCCATCTCTGCTGAGCAGTTCAGCCAGAAATGAAGGACTGGCAAAAGTAAACAATTAATGCACTGCTCAGGAGTAAACAGACCAGGAAAGCAGATTAAAGGCTGGAGCCAAATAAACCAGTTTAAACTGAAACTGAAGGAAGCAGCGATGCAAGCCAGAGAGACGGCTGTGGAGACATATCGAATTCCAGAACAGCTCTGCAATCTGTACATGCAAATGAAATGTCTGTGGTCCCAGGTGAGTCTAGCTTATCACAACTGATCATTCTGTAATGGCATTAAATCTGATTTAGATACTTGGCTAAGTTAAGTAATGATGCCTAAGGTGGTAACTTAGACACAGACTTCTTTGCACTTGCTCACACCTGCTATGCTCAGGGCTGAGTGCCAGGTCATCTAAATTAGTCTACTGACCTTATGAATCGCTTCTAAATTTGCCCTGTTTTCCCTAGCAAAAGATACACATCATCGTCGGAATGTAAATCGTCACAGTTCCGACAGAAATAAGTTACACTGATTTACATCAGCTGCAGATCTGGTCCAGGATTTTCTGATACATGAGTAACAAAACATGAAGGATACATTTTTGTGGATTTTTTTCTTTGTTTGTTTACTTCATAGGGTTGATTCTCAGAAAAGGTAGAAGACTGGAGTTCTGTGGAATCACACACCTATGTGCAATGATCAAAATTACACTTGCAGAAACCTTATTTTCACATGTAGTCGGGAATATTGTGTAAATTACCATAATTTATGTATACAATTGCATCTAGGACTGGATAGGAATTTTTGATTAAACGTTTTTCATCTAAAACTGCTAATTTGTCAACACTGAAATGGTTCATGAAACAAAGCCAGTTTTGACAAACTTCAACTCAAAAAAATTTTTTTTAATAGTTGAAAATAGGGCTGTCAACCAATTAAAAAATAATTGTGATTAATCCCACTGTTAAACAATAACAGAATACCATTTATTTAAATATTTTGGATGTTTTCTACATTTTCAAATATACTGATTTTAATTACAACACAGAATACAAAGGCACAGTGCTCACTTCATATTTACTTTTTATTACACATATTTGCACTGTAAAAAGCAAAATAAATAGTATTTTTCAGTTCACCAAATACAAGTACTGTAGTGCAATCTCTTTATCATGAAAGTTGAACTTACAAATGTAGAATTATGTACTAAAAATAACTATTCAAAAATAAAACAATGCAAAACATTAGCGCCTACAAAGTCCACTCAGTGGTTTTTCTCGTTCAGCCAATTGCTCAGACAAACAAGTTTGTTTACATTTGCAGGAGATAATGCTGCCTGCTTTTGTTCACAATGTCACCTGAAAGTGAGAGCAGGCATTTGCATGGCACTATTGCAGCTGGTGGTAAGATATTTACATGCCAGATGTGCTAAAGATTCATATGTCCTTTCATGTTTCATTCACCATTCCAGGGGACGTGCATCCATGCTGATGACAGGCTCTGCTCGATAACAATCCAAAGCAGTGCAGACTGACACATGTTCGTCTTCGTAATCTGAGTCAGATGCCAGCAGCAGAAGATTGATTTTCTTTTTTGGTGGTTCAGTTTCTGTGGTTTCCACATTGGAGTGTTTCTCTTTTAAGACTTCTGAAAGCATGCTCCACACCTCGTCTCTCTCAGATTTTGGAAGGCACTTCAGATTCTTAAATCTTGGGTCAAGTGCTGTAGCTATCTTTTGAAATCTCACATTGGTACCTTCTTTGCATTTTGTCAAATCTGCAGCGAAAGTGTTCTTAAAATGAACATGTGCTGGGTCATCATCCGAGACTGCTATGACATGAAATATATGGCAGAATGTGGGTAAAACAGAGCAGGAAACATACAATGCTCCCCCAAGAAGTTCAGTCACAAATTTAATTAACACATTATTTTTTTTAACAAGCGTCATCAGCATGGAAGCATGTCCTCTGGAATGGTGGCCGAAATATGAAGGGGCATACTAATGTTTAGCATATCTGACACGTAAATACCTTGCAATGCCGTCTACAAAAGTGCCATGCAAACACCTGTTCTCATTTTCTGGTGACATTGTAAATAAGAAGCGGGCAGCATTATCTTCCATAAATGTAAACAAATTTGTTTGTCTTAGCGATTGGCTGAACAAGAAATAGGACTGAGTGGACTTGTAGGCTCTAAAGTTTTGCATTGTTTTGTTTTTGAGTGCAGTTATGTAACAAAAAAAATCTACATTTGTAAGTTGCATTTGCACGATAAAGAGATTGCACTACAGTACTTGTATGAGGTGAACTGGAAAATACTACAGTATTTCTTTTGTTTATCATTTTTACAGTGATAATATTTGTAACAAAAACAATATAAAGTGAACACTGTACACTTTGTATTCTGTGTTGTAACTGAAATCAATACATTTGAAAATGTAGATAAACATCCACAAATATTTAATAAATTTCAATTGGTATTCTATTGTTTAACAGTGTGATTAAAACTGTGATTAATCACGATAAATTTTTTAAATCACGATTAATTTTTTTGAGTTAATCGCGTGAGTTGACTGTGATTAATCGACAGCCCTAGTTGAAACATTTTTTTTGATATTTTCAAAACAAACAATTCTGGTTCTCCACTTTGAAACAACATTTTGTTTTGAATGTCAAGCTAATGTGACTGAAAAAAAGGTTGAAATTGAAATAAAATGTTTTGTAATTAATAAAATGAGATGTTTTAATGGATCTGAACTAAATTTTTTTGTTTCAAGAACATTTTTTAAGATTTCAATTTTTCATCCTGATTCCTGGGATGGTAAAAATTATCCAAACTCTCTAAAGTATTTGCTGAATGGGAAAACTGTTTCCTGCCCAGCTGTAATTGCATCAGTTTTGCTCATGTCTCTGGAGTTTTTCCGTTGTGAAAAGCCAGGTCAAAAAATGTAACCTTTCTGCATTAGCTTCCTAGACCCCCAATTTCCAATCTGTGTAGTTTGCTGGGACAGATTTGATGGCTCTGCCAGCAGACAGAAACGCAAATCCTCCCCTCCCCCCAATACTTCATTTTGCAAGATGCAACCAGGATAAGTCAGGAAAACTCCTTCACTACTTTAGCTGTCCTTATTTAGGAATGAATCCTGATTCATTTTTAGCAAAACAACTATAATTTTCCCTACTCTGTCCTTCAAAAGAAGGTCTTCCATCTTTCCTGTGTTGACTTCAAATAGTTTGTAAATTGTTTTCACATAACAAATATTTCTGCATGTGTAATGCAATAATGAAATTTGTTTGGTCATTGTTATTATTATAAAGTGCCCCTGTGTTTTAAGAAAAGCTCTACCAGTTCAATGCAATTAAGAGATATCTCTTTATTTCCCCCCAGATGTGTCTGTGGATAACTTTGAAACATTGCTTGATAAGTTGTTATGGTGGGCACCTGAAAGCCCCCAAATGCTAAGTATGTGTGTATGTATATATATATATATATATATATATATATATATCTCAAACACACACACCTAGCATTTTGCATATATAAAATACATATTATATATATATATACAGATACACACAGAATAAGAGACGATCTGCCCTGAAGAACTTACAGTCTAAATAGACAAAGGGTGGAAGAGGAAACAGAGAGGTGAAGTGACATTCCCAAGGTCATATAGCAGGTCAGTAGGAGAGCTGGGAAATCTCCTGACTTCTGGTCTGCTGCCCTATTCACTAAACTATACTGCCACCTAGTGGATGCTTTGGTCAGCTACCTTTAGGCCACTTTGGGTATATCTACACTGCATTGTAAACCTGGGGCTTTGGGACCCCACCGAGGCCCGTGGACTCAGTGTTTCCAAGCCTACACTTGAGTGTCCACACTGCATCATAAACCTGCGTTTACCATTACTGGACCAATCCCAGTATTGAAAGGGACCCCTAGACTGGAAAGATAGGGAATCATCCTATTCCAGTGAATTTTACCCTATTCCATTGTTTTCTTGAGATGTGAATTTTCCAGGTTGCTGGGGAGAGTTTAAAGGGGGGAATTTGATTAAAGTAAAAGCGATCACTGGAAAAAGCTGTTTTCATTTGTCTTTTGAAATCAAACGTTTGCACCTTAGTGTTGTATCCAAACTTGTCACAAAGCTCTTGTTTTTAGAAGGCTTGAAGGATTCCTTGTCAAAATTCAGCTAAGATGATCATTGTGTGCTACTGCTAACTCAGTGGACTAGATTCTCCAGTCTACTCTTGCTTAGATATAGTGGAGGACCGGCATCCTGGAGAGGGCAGCCTAATCCCACGCTGTCTGGTCTTTGGGTACCGTAGAGCTGCTGAGGGATATCTCTAATTCACACTGGCCAAAAGTCCCTCTGTGACTTTATGCTAGTGGAGGACAGGGCGCATTGTAGCTCTGCTCTAATCCTGCCTGCCCCATCATTCCCTTAACTTTGCTCTCTGTCTTTAAGCCAGGTTCTGCAAGCTTTCCACCAGCAACAAACACCCCTGTGCATCAAGAATTCCCCACTGGTCATTTGAGCAGTGCAGAGTAGACTTACTGCACCAGAGAATGCAACCTAGTACATGTCTCCCTTACTCGGAGCCGCAGCTTCAGATACTAGTGAAATAACATGGCAATGCTTGTGTGGAGGGAATCATCCTGCTCCCTGGGTTTGATTCTGCTCCTAGTGAACTTAGTGGCAAAGCTCTGATTTAATTCTTCATGAGCAGGAAGGGGTCCAATGCTGGAACTTTATTTCCCAGTTCTACAACTCCCTGAGTGCCAAAACAGCATAAATAATCACTGTGAAACTACCAAAAAAGCAAAACGCCAAGGAAAATGAAATAAAGAAGAATGTTCCCTCTGGGTTCCCATAGCATGATAATTGCTTGGCCATGAGACATATTAATAAATAAAATAATAATAACAATAATATAATGAAAAAAAGCCCCACTGAGGCGCTCTGGCCATACTATATTGATGGTTAGCTTTCTTCACTGAGAGACTAGAATGCTTGTTATGTTATACTGTGTTCCCAAGAATTACTTTTTTACTTATTACCAAACTCAGATGTCCCCCTTGCATTCCCTGAATTCCCATGAAGTATTACTTGAGATAATCATTAGGACATTCATGCTAGCATAAACCCTTCATTAAATGCCCACAGAAATTTGGGTTATGTCAGTGTCAGTTGAGACTGAGACAGGGGAAACATTGGCCTTTCTGTTCTCTTATGGAAACCAAACATGTTGGACAACATATTTTTATAGTTGTATATCAATAAAATGTTGTTCTGACTTAGTACAAGAGTAGAACAGTATGCAGGTTTAGTATGGCATGTGGGGACTTTCTCATTGTCTGCACAAAGGGTACAGTCTGCTCTTGGATGCCTGTACTGATTAGAGCTGGCTGAAAAAAATCAAAATTTACATCATCTAGGAATTTCCAATATTTTAAATTTTGTTTTAATCCCAAATCTGGACAAAAAGTTGAAATATCAAGATTTTTCACAGACCAGGAAGTTTCAAAAGACCCTGTTTTGACATTTTAGATTGGAACAGGTTTTGACATTCCCAAGTCAAAGTGTTACATTTTGTATTTGTTGAACTGAATCAAAACATTTTGTTTTGTCTTGGATTGACCTTAAATCGGTGTACCCCTGAGTTACTCTGGTGCCTCATGACCCCATTCTCCTTTATGGGCTGGGCTCTCCCACCAGATCACATCTCCTATTATACACAGTGTCCATGTAACTTCCATGATGAACTACATCAATTCAACCAGAGGGAGACTGGTGCATTATGGAAGATGTAGTCCAGCTGGGAAGCCAACTCCGTAATGGAGAACTGGGTTATGAGGCACTTTGAATTACAACCAGACAAACATAGATTAATTGCAAACTAATTCGAAATGAAACATTCAGTTCAGCAAGTCAAAATGTTTCAATCTGGGTCAGCTCAACCTGAAATTAAATATTTTGTTTTGATTTGTCAAATGGAAAAATCACATTTTTGTGGCAAAAATCAAAATTTTCCCTTAGAAAATTTCAATTTTGCAGAAACTTCATTTTCTGCCAAACAGATGGAAAATTTGATGAAAAATTCCCAACCAGCTGTAGTACTGATCATGATCCAGCACCCAAGAAGTAAATGAAAAGACTCGAATTGACTTCAAAGTACATGGGGCAGATCCATTGAGAATGGCAGAAGCCACATGCCTACAGCTAAATGCTAAGGGCAGAATTTCTTCAGGTGAAGATGTTTGTTAAATGAAACAAGGAGGCTTGAGATGTGAATCTGAATAACTTCTGTGTAATCCCCACTGACAATTAGTGACAAGCATACCCCACTGGGCTCAGTCCCGATTCACATTGAGACCTGGACTTTCAAAATACAGTGACCAGGTCTTCAGCTGGTATAAGAACATAAGAATGGCCATACTGGATCAAACCAAAGGTCCATCCAGCCCAGTATCCTGTCTACCAACAGTGGCCAATGCCAGGTGCCCCAGACGGAGTGAACCTAACAGGTAATGATCAAGTGATCTCTCTCCTGCCATCCATCTCCACCCTCTGACAAACAGAGGCTAGGGACACCATTCCTTACCTATCCTGGCTAATAGCCATTAATGGACTTAACCTCCATGAATTTAGCCAGTTCTCTTTTAAATCCTGTTATAGTCCTAGCCTTCACAACTTCCTCAGGCAAGGAGTTCCAGAGGTTGACTATGCGCTGTGTGAAGAAGAACTTCCTTTTATTTGTTTTAAATCTGCTGCCCATTAATTTCATTTGGTGGCCTCTAGTTCTTATATTATGGGAACAAGTGAATAACTTTTCCTTATTCACTTTCTCCACAACACTCATGATTTTATATACCTCTATCATATTCCCCCTTAGCCTCCTCTTTTCCAAGCTGAAAAGTCCTAGCCTCTTTAATCTCTCCTCATATGGGACCCAACCCAAACTCCTAATAATTTTAGTTCTCCTTTTCTAATACCAGTATATCTTTTTTGAGATGAGGGGGACCACATCTGTACACAGTATTCAAGATGTGGCCGTACCATGGATTTATATAAGGGCAATACGATATTCTCCGTCTTATTCTCTATCCCTTTTTAAATGATTCCTAACATCCTGTTTGCTTTTTTCACTGCCGCTGCATACTGCATGGACGTCTTCAGAGAACTATCAAGGATGACTCCAAGATTTTTCTCCTGATTAGTTGTAGCTAAATTAGCCCTCATCATATTGTATGTACAGTTGGGGTTATTTTTTCCAATGTGCATTACTTTACATTTATCCACTTTGAATTTCATTTGCCATTTTGTTGCCCAATCACTTAGTTTTATGAGATCTTTTTGAGGTTCTTCACAGTCTGCTTTGGTCTTAACTATCTTGAGCAGTTTAGTATCATCTGCAAACTTTGCCACCTGTTTACCCCTTTTTCCCGATCATTTATGAATAAGTTGAATAGGATTGGTCCTAGGACTGACCCTTGAGGAACACCACTAGTTACCCCTCTCCATTCTGAAAATGTACCATTTATTCCTACCCTTTGTTCCCTGTCTTTTCACCAGTTCTCAATCCATGAAAGGATCTTCCCTCTTATCTCATGACAACTTAATTTACATAAGAGCCTTTAGTGAGGGACCTTGTCAATGGCTTTCTGGAAATCTAAGTACACTATGTCCACTGGATCCTCCTTGTCCACGTGTTTGTTGAACCCTTCAAAGAACTCTAATAGATTAGTAAGACATGATTTCCCTTTACAGAAACCATGTTGACTTTTGCCCAACCATCTGAATAATTCCATTGACTTCAGTGGAGCTACACTGTTTTATAACAGATGAAGATCTGGCTCCAGGTATGTAAATTTAGGCTCCCAAATCCATCTTTAGGTTTCTGAGTCAATGCTCTAATTTTCCCAACTGCTGAGCACCAGCAGCCTCCACTGAAAATCTGGGCCTCAAACTTTTTGCGTGTTTGCTGAACCTTATTCAAACTTTCCAGACTTCTCAGGTCTGCTGAATGGTGCTGGAAATCATATTGGAACAAGCTTTCTTGTGCAATTTCTGAGGCTTCCTGCTTTCAGCTGGGTGGAAATACTATCAGGACAGCTTTCTTTGCAGTATTCTGGCACTTTTACTTCTGATCCTGGTTAGATCCCAGAAATGAGGATGAGAATAAATATGTAAATTAAAAAGGAAGCTAAAGTAAACCAGACTCCCCCGAATCCACTTTATTTTTGGTTTCAATTTTGGACTAATTTTCACAAGAGTTCTAAATTTTATTTGAACCAGACTGCCATTCCCAAATGGTAACGTAAGCACTGTCTGATTGAGACAAATGGGCCAGATCCAGGTGTATATAGATGGAACTCTATTGACTTCAAAAGAGCTATGCAGATTTACATCATCTGAAGATTTTGTCCAATCATTGTGTAACCCACTGGTCAAAGTGATACTTTCTGTGCCTAGCCCAGAGATGTGAATAGAGCTGAGTGAATAATTGATTTTTCAGTTCGGTGGCCAACTGAAAAACCCAGTAAAATTTAATTTCAGGGTGACCTGAACTGGAATTTTTTCAGTTTTTCTCACCAAAACAAAAAGACCCCAAATTTTTTGTTTTGGGGTCAAATGAAACATTTAATTTGACTTGAAAGTAAGGGTTTTTTTGTGTGTTTTTGTTTAATTTTTTGGGTGGGTTTTTTTTAAACTTTTTTGTTTGTTTTTTTAAACAAGTCCAGTTAAATTTCTAAATGAAACATTTGACTTTTAAAAAAATGTTAAGCCAAAATTATTCACTAAACTTAACCCAAATTCACAAAGGTTTCAGTCAAACCAAAACTGCATTATTCAGCAAATAATATTCAGCAAATATCTGAAAAATGTCACCCAGTTCTAGTTGTGAATCTGTCACAGCTTTTAGTTTGAGGTCCTTACTGTAAAGCTCATACTACAGCGGCTGCTGCTTTTAGTTCCGATGGTCGCTGGTACAATCCCCAGTGCCTGTCAAGATGGCAGCCATCACAACTAGAGCAGGTATTGTTATATTATAAAGCAAGCCTGTGATTTTTCAACCTATCACTGTGCATTTTTTTGGTTATTGAATTAAACAACAGTAATGACTAGCTAGTAATAGTACAACTCTTTGAGGGTTCATTGAGGTAATAGGGGGCCCTGCCTGGCCAGTGGTGTGGGCCCAGGCTACTGCAAGGTTTGCTGACATGTGCATCTTTGTTGGGAGGAGAAGAGGGTCTCGGGAACACATGATCTGAGTGTGAATGCGGCCATGATACCATCCCAGTACTGGCCAGACATCACATCTCTTCCCCTGTTCCTCTCATCCACAATCCTCTGATGGTGCTGTGATGTGACATATTCATCATAGATACAGGCATATGAGCAAAACATCCACCAAGCATGGACTTGAACTCTCTAAGAATATCATGGAAAGATTTCTAAGAGCTGATTACTCTTAAAGGCCAGGATTTTCAAAATTAGGAACCTAAAGTCAGACTCCGAAATTCTTATCAAGAACCTGATTTGAAAAAGTGCTGAGCATCCAGTAGCTTCTATTGACCGCAAACCAGACAACATATTATATTTAAAAGAAGAATTAAAACTGAAGATAAAAAGAAGAAAGTGAACTTTCATGGTCCCCCATGAGTCCCTATTAACATGGCATGTAATTAACCATAGTTTACTAAACTGTGATTACCATGGTATCAGAGCTCTTATATTCCAGCTGGCCTTTATATCAACTCCTATCTCAGCTGTGTCAAAATATGATACAGTTTATGATTATTTTTATCTCAGTCACCATCATTTTACAGTGGCTAACAACATGTGGTGTACCTCATGAAGTGCACTAAAAGCCCCCAAAATGCTTATATGGGTGAAACCAATCACTATGCTCTCGAATGAACTCACACAGAAAAATGATAAAAGGCAAAACTCCATATCACTCATGGGTGAACACTTTTCACAAAGTGATCACTCCATATCTGACCTCTCAGTCCTCATCCCCAAAAGACATCTGCACAACACCTTCCAAAGATGACTCTGGGAGTTTACATTCGTTATTCTGCTAGACACTACAAAGCAGGGCCCTAATAAAGGAACTGGATTTATGGCTTATTCTAATCATCATAACCCCCAAACCCCTTCCTTTTTTGTCCTATGACTGCAGAGGTGTTAACAGTTTACTTGACCTTGAGTGGTCTCTTACAATATATCTTAACTCCTTATGCTAAACAATCTGTTCCACCTTATATTGAGCTGTGACACTGAGTACCTTTCCCAGTCCTGAAGAAGAGCTCTGTGTAGCTTCAAAGTTTGTCTCTTTCACCAACAGAAGTTGGTCCAAAGATATTACCTCACCCATCTTGTCATAACAATAGAGATAAACAGTTAAAAAAATTAGTATTATAAACTGTCTGTATCCAAGCAAATTTCCCTGGTCTTCAATGGATTTTTTCTTGAATAAGGATGGTGGTATTTGGCCTTGTATAGCAATCTTTATCTTCAAAGGTTTCAGAGTAGCAGCCGTGTTAGTCTGTATTCGCAAAAAGAAAAGGAGTACTTGTGGCACCTTAGAGACTAACAAATTTATTAGAGCATAAGCTTTCGTGAGCTACAGCATCCGATGAAGTGAGCTGTAGCTCACGAAAGCTTATGCTCTAATAAATTTGTTAGTCTCTAAGGTGCCACAAGTACTCCTTTTCTTTTTATCTTCAAAGTACTTAAAAAACATTGAATTGGGACTGCCTTGCCTGCTAGCATTCCATTTACAACATCTATTATCTCTCACAGTGCTTCAATCCAAAGAGTCATCTACTAAATATGACTTCTAATCTTAAATCTAACAATGTAAAATAGACTGTTTTAAATGCAGTTAAAAATGATTCATTCCTTTATGCCATATGGTCGAGAGTTAAAAATATAATAATTCCAGGATTATTAAAACAAGAAGGGACCATCATGATCATCTCATCTGACTTCCTGCATAACACAGAACCACAAAACCTTACCCAGTAATTTTGGCATCCAACCCATGTTATTAGAATAATAGCCTCTTGCAGATGGCGCTCTGGATGATGAGTAAAACACCACACAGTGGTGCTTGGATTAATGGCCAATGCTGCAACTTTTGCTTAGATCTACAATTACTATCATCCAATCACCTCTGCTAGATCAACATAAATACAGAGGTAGACCTGGTCAGGAATTTTCCAATGAAACATCTTTTCATTGGAAAATGCAGATTAATCAAAACTGAAAATTTTCACCAAAGAGGGTCCATTTTGATGATTTTTTTGACTCAAAAATTTTTGGAAGAAAAAGTTTTAAAATGGTTGAAACATTTTGTTTTAAGGTTTTTCTCAACAAAAAAATTCTGCTTTGCTGGTTTGAAATGATTTTGATTTTTGAAATGTAAGGTAATTATCATAAAAACATTTTTGTTTGAAAAATGGTCGAAATCAAAACAAAAACCACTTTCAAATTATCCAACTGAAAAGTTTTGATTGACCCAGACAATTTTTTAAATTTTTTTTTGAGGGGGGCAGATTTTCAATTTGCAAAAATCTTTGAGATTTTAAGGTTTTGTCCTGTTTTGGAATAGGATTTTTTTTCTTGGGATGGGAAATGTGTATTCCACCCACCTATACTTTGAAGGCTCCTGCTATGCTCTCTAGACATAAATCTCCAAGCTGCATCTCTCAAACTGTAACACTATTGAGGGGGACATTGGTTTCCCGTGGATGGCCCTATACCTATGTGTGGTGGTAAAACTTTCCTCCTCACCCAGTGTTCTCCCGCCATCTATATAGCACATCTGTTCCCACATCTATGCATAGGTTGTGGAAAAGGGGGATCTGACAGTCAGCTTTTGCTGAAAGGGTGTGCAATCTATCAGCTGAGTTAATAATCAGTGCCTTTGGCTTTGTGGCTCAAGTGAGCCTTGAAAAGGAACTTTTTTTGAAAAGAGCAATCGTTCACATTACAGCTGGTTGAAAAATGCTAATTAATTTTCATGGGAAATTTCCAAAGAGTGTTGGATTAAAAAAAAAAGAAAGAAAGAAAGAAAGAAAGAAAGAAAGAAATCCTATGAAAATAGGTTTGTTTAACAAATGAAACACAACCGCCAAAGTTTCCAGCTTTTGAAAAATGGTTTGGTAGAATATGTTTGTTTCTTGGTAACATTTTTCATTTTTGAATTGAGAAAAATGAAAAATTTCACCAAAGACTCTGACTGAAACCTGACTTTTATTTTGTTTTTGATTTCAGAATTTTTTGTCAAACAACCGGAAGTTTTCATCCAATATTTTCATATTGGCCAAAAAGCCTTTTTTCATTGGGGAAAAAAAAGTTTCAACTATGTGTTTTAAACCAATTCCAGTCCTCATTCTGTTTTTTTATTAAACCATCAGCAACCAAGAACCAGATCCAAATGTTGCAGCTTGGACCTGTCTCTAGCAGACATTGGTTCCAGTTTTGGTTCAACGTGGTTTAGCACTTCCTGAGTTCCAGGTTCAAATGTAGCCAAAAACTCCAAAGCAAAACTAGACCAAAACCTCCACTTTTTGGGTAGGTTCCATATGAAGTGACAAATGGGATTGAGTTTGCTCAAAAAAACTCAAACTAACATCACCAGTAGGTCTGTGAACCATGGCAACAGAGCTGGGTGCATAATCGATGTGGTGTTCATTGGTCATTACCAAAAAGTTATAAAAAACCAACCCCAAACAATGTCTTAGGTGGAACAAAAGATTCCGTTTCTGTGCTTTTTAAAAACTTTTAAAAATATTTTAAAATAGAATTTGAAGTACATTTCAAAATAACAAGCCAACGGTGATGACTATGGAGTCACACCTAGGAAAGATCAGGTGCTTTCCCTATAAAGGTCAGCAGGAAACTGCAGGAGTGAGAAAGGACTTTCCCATGTAGGAGCCTGACACCAGGGGAGCTTGAGGACAGATCACAGGGAACAGGAGACTCCTGTGGGGAAACCTGGATGATGTTTGGACCTAGAAATTTGGGGACCTAAGAGGCCAGGGTCAGAAGGCTGAGCTCTAGCTAGGAAGAGCTGCAAGGACTAGCTGTGAGAACAGACTGGGACAGAAGAAAAGCTCCAGCCATGAGAGAAGAACAGCTAAGTAGGGATTCTTATGTAGTGAGGGACTATGTTTTGGGACCCTGTGGATTGTATTAAACGGTCCTCAGGCAGGGGTGGTGTTAACCCAGAGAGACGTCCCCATGTGAAGTTCTTAAGGGGCGCTTCTGAGGGGAAAACAGAAGCTGGGTGCTACAGATTGACCTCTGGCCACAAGGGGGTGCTCAGGAGATGGCCAACCCTTTGACAGAAACATTGCTATTCTTCTGGATATTTGTATATATATATATATATATATATATATATATATTTGTATTTGCAAAATATTTCAGTTCCTTCCTCCTGTCCAAAAGTTTTGGTTGAATTTTTTCCTCTCAGCGCTACGTGGCAATCCTACCCAGAAATGTGGGTTGTAACGAAATCTCAAACCAGGCAAAAGTCATTTGTTTTCTGCTTTCCATACAAAAGTTGAATTGCCTTAATTAATACCAAACAAGGGCATTAGTTTCACCAAGCCATTAGCAATGTGGTATAGTGACAAATTCAGGAATCCTGAAGCAACTGCCTTCCATCCACACGTTCTTTGTCTTTATATGCTCATAATGTTCTAGGTTGTTTTCTGGTCCCGGATGAATTCACTCCTTGTATTTTGTGTTTTATAACTTGCAGGCAAATAATGTTATTGGCAAAAAGAAAGAAAGAGAAAGAATGGAGCCTGCATCTTTTTTAAAAAAAATGTAAATCATTCTGTTAAAAAATGTAGGTTTCCCCCAAAATTCAAGTTCCCTAAATTCTAACTTCCCCTGCCTTAAAGTTTGAACCGAGATCACATCACATTTCTGAGCTGTATTTTATACCTATTCTCATTTACCCAATCTACCTGCAGGTTCATTAGCCAAAGGGCAGCTTGTTAATAGCTGGGTGAATTGAGACTCTTCCTATTGTCAAAAATGGCATGCATCTAACTCTGTGAGGTAGGATTACAGTTCTGCTGTCTGGTAGGAAACCTACTTTCTGGCAACCTGAACAGCAACATTCAGCTGGTTTCATAAAGGTTACTTCTATTATTTAAACCATTGAAATGGAGGTAGTTGATTTAAGAGACCCAGGAGGCTGTGCTATTAAAAAAAAAAAAAAAAGAGAGAGAGAGAGAGAACTTTATGGAAGTGCAAGGCTGGCAAGAGATATGAAAAGAAGTCAAATAAAAATGAATATTACTCTTGCTAAAGCCGAGAGAGACAAAATGGGTGAGGTAATATATTTTATTGGACCAACTTCTGTTGTTGAGAGAGACAAGCTTTCGAACTAAACGGAGCTCTTCTTCAGGTTTGGGAAAGGTACTCCAAGTATCTCAGCTAAATGCAAGGTGGGACAGATTATTTAGCATAAGCAGTTAGCACATATTCTAAGGGGCAGAGGCTCAATCTTGCAAATGCACATGCAGAAGCCAAGTTTTGTGATTATATCTCACAGTGTCTAGAGTTTCTAGGCCTCATGGTTGCAGAGAAAAACTTGAAAAATGAGACACTGAAAGAATCTCCAAAATCCAGAATAAAAGCACCCAAACTTTTTTATATTTTAAATCTCACAGTTTTTTAAGCCAATCTCATGATTTTTTGAGGGCCTGACTCATGATGTTTTAAGGCTTGGGGTTATCAATAGCACTTTCAAAGCACATGACTTCAAAAGAGCCACTCACCTTTAACGCTAAACACATGCTTACCTGCTTTGATGGTTCGGGGACAAGGTATCCTTTTCCTATCTTCAGATGTCCAACACATTAGACAAAGATCCAGGGGAGACTTTACCATCATGTCTTTTCAATGAAGAGGGCTGTTGGTGGTATAAGTTATAGATTGATTGGTTTATATGTACACCACTGCAAGCATGGAGCTGTAAGGTCCGTACTTTGTAAGTCCCCCTTCATGAAAAAGAACATGGTATACTCCAGGCCCGATTTTTGTCCAATACTCCCCGCAGAATAGGAGGCAAGTACTTAGCCTGTCATTAATTAACTCTCCAGCTGTAAAAGAGCATATCTATGCCCGATGTTCGTAAGGCACCCATGGGGTTGGGAGGGGAGAGGGGTGGAGGGGGGGCGGGGAATGCTGCAATTACAAGATACATGAAGGTCAGAATGTTTCTAGATGTTGAACGGTGCCTTGGCAAATCCCCTCAACAGCAGGAGGATGGAGAAGCAGTGAAGGCTCGGACGCATCCACATGTGCAAAGGGACAAGGCAACGTTTGCAAAACAAGCTATCCGTGACAGCGTAAGGGACAGATCCTGCACGGCCTCTGTGCACAGGACTCCCCCGCAGCGGGGAAGACTTGTAACGCCAGCTCCTAAGAGTAATTCCATTGTCTTATGGTCCAGATCTGGTGTTGATGCCACAGCAAGCCTTGATTTATACAGCCAGGATGAGATTCTCACCCCAGCTCTGGCTATGTGACACTGAGTGCAAAGGCTGGATTGGCAGAAAGGGACTCTGAAAGCCTCAGCTGCTGGCAGGAGAGAATTCCCCCTGGTGCAGGCACTTAGGCAGGCAGCTGCAGGCTGTCCTCGGAGGGACCCCTTGGAATAGACCATGTTAGGGGCAAGACAGATGTGTCCAGATCGAGGCCACCCCAAAGATGCTACAGCGATTACTGGCAGTGGTGCCGTGTCCATGACAGGCTGCCCTCACTTAGGCTATGTCTACACTTGCAATTGAACGACAAAACGTTTGTCGTTCACCGGTACTTAACCCCTCCCACCCGAAAGACAAAAGTTTTGCCGCAGCAAGTGCCTGTGCAAACCCCGCTCGTTGCGGGCGGAAGTATTTTGTCGGCCGTGTCACTAAAAGCTGTGTAGTGTAGACAGGGCCTGAGGGCTATCTAAATTACACAGGGGTCACCCCAGCTTGAGAACAGCCTAGATTCAAAGGGCACAAAGGTGGCCGAAAGGCAATTCCCTTCCGCCCCCTTTCCCCTTCCTGCCTCGTGTGCTGTGAATTCTGGGCTGTGCCTCTCCAGTGCCCAGGAGCTCACCCATTGCATGCAGTGCGCTGGGCCATATTTATGAAGGGCCCCTCAACCCCGCCTCCAAATTTGCACTTACAATTTTGCCCCGCCAATCAACAAGAGGCACAGCTCTGTGGGTGGACATAGGAAGTTTGCATTGTCCCTTCTGTTGCTTTACCTTGCTGAGCGGCCTAATGACTAGGGCTCTGGGCTAAGATCTTGCTTCTATTCCTGACTTAATCACTGTCCTGCTGGATAACCCTGGGCAAGGCCTTTCCCTCTGTGCTTCTGTTTTCCCTCTCGTCCTTTGGCTCTTCTATTCAGACTATCCGCTCTTGGCTTGGGGGAGGAGTGCTCTCTGACTAAGTGCTTGTAGAGTGTTTAGCTTCACAGAGCCCTGAACTGAGGCACCCTTTCCAGGGACACGGATATAAATAAATAATGCTGGGTCAATGAATACACAGGTGATTCAAGACTCCACACCCACTACAGTCACTTAAAAAAGTGCTGTTTTAATCCCGAAAGTACACCCCATTCTTTGACGCTGCCTCCCTTTTAAATACTCTCTGAGCCTCTCTGGAGGTCACAGTGTTGCGTGTTGGCAAAGTTAGCTTCTGCTCCCAGATGCCAGCAGGGAACTAATGCAGCCGAAGTCAACAAGAGCTGGGTGTGTGTAACTGAAGGCAGAATTTGGTGCATGGAGTGTAATATTTAACAAGAGCAGATAGCAGAGAAAAAAAGCTTCTTCACTGCTTCTGAGTTTAATGAATGAGACTCTGGTTGGTTGTTGGTTAAGATGGTATTAAGATATTTACTCTACTGTATGTACATTGCATACGTCGTATGGTTGAGGTTGAATTCCCGTGCATCATTTCCCAGGATAGTAAAAGAGATTGCAATAAAGATTTATAAAGGAACTCTCCGTTTTTCAGTGGGATGATCTTGTTTCTGCCACATGCTCCAGCTGGATTCTTTTTCAGCCCAATAGATAATGCTCATCTGTCATATTTTAAATTCCACTTTATAGAAACCCAGAATCATGGAAATGTCAAGCTGGAAGCAACCTTGAAGTAATCAAGTCCAGTCTCCAGCACTGAGGCAGGACCAAGTAAACCTAGACCATCCCTGAGAGAGATTTGTCCAACCTGTTCTTAAAAATCCTCCAGTGATAGAGATTGGCCAACCTCCCTTGGAAACCCTGTTCCAGAGCTTAACTACTCTTCTGTTAGAAAGTTTTTTCTAATATCTAACCTAAATCTCCCTTGCTACAGATTAAGCTCATTACTTCTTGTCCTGCCTTCAGTGGACATGGAGAACAATTGATCAGTGTCCTCTTTATAACAGCCCATAACATATTTGAAGACTATTATCAGGTCCTGCCCCCCCCCCTTTTCTTTTCTCAAGACTAATCAGAACCAGTTTTTTAACCTTTCCCCATAGGTCAGGTTTTCTAAATCTTTGATAGCTTTTGCTGCTCTCCTCTGGTCTCTCTCCCATTTATCCAAACCTTTCCTAAACTGTGGTGCCCAGAGTTGGACACAGCACTCCAGCTGAGGCCTCACCAGTACCACTGCAGCTATTTTATCTGACTCTATAAAAACAATAATAAAACCAAACAGTTGAGAAATATATAATTTTGGTTGTACCTACAGGCTAGGTGGTAACATTTGGTTCTGAGCTGCAAAAGGGACACCACCCAAGGAGCGGACACAAACCACAATGGTGTAAAACTAATGTGAGATCAGGGACAGGCCCGCTGGCTTTTGTTGGCTTGGCTCACAACCTTGGCAGTTTTAAATCCAGCCACAATCCCTCATTTGCTCCAGAAGTAAATTTTGTCATTGGTGTTCATGGAGCAGTTTACTCCCCCTCCCCCCACCACACATCTGGCCAGTTACTCTGGGTGCACAGCTGGATGGGTGCATAGCTAAAGGTCCTCCCAATCTTGCCCCCTCTACATTCTTTCCACACATGCACTAGCAGGGCAAGTATACTCTTCTCTCCACCCAAGGAGTGGAGTCACACTCAGAGTGACCAGATAGCAAGTGTGAAAAATCAGGACTGGGATGAAGGGGTAATAGGTGCCTGTATAAGACAAAGCCCTGAAGATTGGGACTGTCCCTATAAAATTGGGACATCTGGTCACGCTACACTCTGAGCAGGAGTGTGTATAGGCATTTTATTGTCCCTCATCCACCTGCATCTATTTTAAGTACTGGTATGAGTCCCATTATCATAGTGTCTGAGTGTGTCTCAGTCTTCACTGTATTTACTAGAGCCAGTTGAAATTTTTCGAGTGGAACTGATTTCCAGCTGAAATGCTGGTTCATGCAATTGAATGCATTCAGTAGGAACGTATTGATTTAGTCACAGTTAGCCAGAAACATTATCAAAAATGTTTCATTTAGATAAAGTTCAAAATGGGATTTTGACTTTGTCACAAAATTTGAAATGATATTGTACTGTAACATAAAGAGTCAAAACGTTTTGATGAAGTCAGAACAAAATCCCACTTCAATTTTTGCTAAAAACACAAATAATTTTTTGGAATTTTCATTCCACAGGAAATTTCCAAGTTTTGTTCTGAAATGAACAAATGAAAAGAAAAACCCTCTCAGAATTACCAATAGAACAGCAATTCCAAGCTCGGTCAGGTCTAGTATTTACCCTCCCAATGCCCCAGGTGGTAGGGAAATGCTATTAGCCCCATTTTACATATGGGAACTGAAGCACAGAGAGGGCAAGTGATTCGTGCAGGGTCACACAGGAAGGCTATGGCACAGCAGAGACAAGAGGCCAGATCTCCAAAGTCGCAGGCTAGTGTCTTTTTCATCCCTAGAAAAGAATGGTCCAATGATTAAGAGTTGTGATGGACTAGCCCAGTGTTGTTAGGCCATGGTAAATATTTGGACAGAATTGTCTGGAAATTGAAACAGCCATGTAGTACTTTTTTACTTTACTTTTAGACATGATGGGATTTACCACTGAAATACTGTGGAGTAATTACATCTTCAGGAACAGTAACATTAAGAGGAAATGTAAATACATTGACAACGAATGATATAGAATTCAGTTCACACACACTGGAGGGTGATACATACAGGTACAGCATATACTGTAGGATATGGCTGGAAAAACTTCCACCAAAACTGTTTTCAATTGGGGTTTCAACTAAATGATTCTTTTAAGTGCCTGCTTCCTTCAAAACATTTCAGTGGGTTCATTTTTGAAAGGAAAACTGAAACAAATATTGGTGTTTAGTTGCTAAAAATGGAAATTTTTTGGTTTTCAAGTTTTTGGATGAAAAGTTGAAATTTTTCCACCGGATAAAGCCCTATTTTCCACCAAGCTCTAGGACATAACTATTAATACAATGTGCATTGAACAAAACCTCTGTATGGAGCATTGTTAATACCCAACAGCACAGGAGAATCCACACCACATTTGGGACTGTACTTTGCCTGTGAGGTACAGCCCTGGATTGGGGTTGGTGACAAGGTGCACTACCCTACTGGAACCTCCTGGAGGCATTGTGCCTGACTCTTTATACAGAGGCAGTGCCCACTGACTTCAACCCCCCGACAGGTCTGCTGGCTGATGCATGGAGCAGTGGGGCCGATATTAAGGTAACCTTGTATCCCTGTGTAGGGCAGTCATTGTGCCTGACCCCTTCTCCGTGCAAATGACTCTTTTCCTTTGCATCCTCTGTCCCCCTTGTTAATGCAGGTATTTGGTGTGTGGAGTATGAAGGTATTTGGTCTTTATGGCTGGATGAGTTTTAAGGCTGATCTGTTGGGTTTGCATTTTACTTTTGTTTGCAAAAGGTTATTCGTCTGATGCTAAAATAGCTCTCAGAGTAGCAGCCGTGTTAGTCTGTATTCGCAAAAAGAAAAGGAGTACTTGTGGCATCTTAGAGACTAACACATTTATTAGAGCATAAGCTTTCGTGAGCTACAGCTCACTTCATCGGGTTTCATTAAAGCTTCAAGGCCAAGCACTCCAGAGTCTAGTATATTTTCATAATTGCTAAGTGTCTAAATGTCATACTGAAATACCCTCCAGCCTTAAATGTTCCAATATGCATCCGTGTCCAGCATGTATTTCTCTGTTAAAGGTAAAATAGCATGTTACGTGAACACAGGAATGTGCCAGCTATTGCTTTTGCAACATTTTCTAGCTTTTCTCACAGACCCGATGCAGCGTTGCAACTTACTACAGGGAGAATATGCAACATCAGGGCCAATAATCTGTCCCTAATGCATACGACAGGGGATATTGTTAGTGGGAGTTAAAGACAATGGGCCAGATCCCCTGCAGGGATAAATTGGCATAACTCCACTGAAGTCCCTGGAGACATTCCTGAGGATCTGGTCCAATAAGTGAAGACAAAGATAGACACTGGGCTTCATTCTGATCTCACTTTCATTGGTGCCCTCCGGAGTAACTCCACTCAGATCAGTGTCATTGTATCAGTGCAGAACTAATGTCAGATCAGAAACAGACTGACTGGCTTTTGTTGGTTTGGGTCACAACCTTCACATTATTCAATATAATCAATGACAGCGCTGTTACAAGAACATGATCGCATTTCAGCAACATGTGTTATGGTCATTTGCCTTGCAATGACTCTGCACTAAGCCTGGAGGACCGATCTCGCCCAATAAGGCCTGGAACCGTAGCCCAGGATTGTGACAGTCTAAGTCTGGATTGTCTGATATAAATTGCAATAACTATAATTTATAGTCACTGTAGCGCCTAGGGGCCTCAGTCATGAACGAGGACCCCACTTTTGTAGACGTTGTACTAACACAGAACCAAACCACGGTCTCTTCCCCCAAAGATCTTATAATCCAAGCATAAGACAACAGATGGATATGGGCAGACAGGGGAGTCCAAGACAAGACCAAATTGGTCAGCCTGGCAGGCAATGATCTCAGCGCACCAGTGACCTAGCCACTGTCAAGTGTTTTGTAGGCATCTTGGCAAAGGAGAGTTTTAAGGAGGATAATGAGGTAGCTTTTTGGATGTTTATGGGGAACTCCTCCCAGGCATGAGGGACAGCATGGGAGAAAGCAGGAAGGGGATTGTCTGAAAAGTTCAGTGGGCATTGGAGGCTAGCATCGTGGGCCAATTAGAGGCAGGAGTGAACACCGCAGTAGTGAATGAAAAATTACAGGTCGGGTTGGAATAGGCATTTATCAGATACAGGGATACGCGGTAACTTATTTAATTCATGAAATTATTAAAAGTGTGGCATGCTGCTCAACTTGTGTAGCTGGGAAATATGCTAAGTCACCCTGGATGGTGCCCCAAGACACAAGGAGATGAGTGTAGGGGTGGGCTAGAAAGTCCTGACATGTCACAACAGATGTCTATGGTAGATAAGATCCATGGGACCACATGTTCAGACTCCTGCACAAACCAGGTATGCAGTGCCATAGCGCCTGGAGACCCCAATTGAAATTAGGACCCCGTTGGGCTATGCTCTGTACATACACAGAGTGAGAGGCCTTCTCTGGTCCAAAAATCAACCAAATAGAAAAGGCAGATCAAAGGGAGTACCTTGCTCTCTTCTCTTTGCAGATGGGGAAACTAGGCACAGATATTAAGTGACTTGCTCAAGTTCACACAGGAAATCTGTGGCAGAGCCAGGACCTCCCTCTCCCCCTCCCCTGCCCAATCTTCTGAGGCCTAATTGAGTTCTTTAGTCACATAACCACCCTTCCTTTCTAACACACAACATTGTGTCTGTTTCCAAAACACTGAGCAGCTAGCACGCCTGTAAGCTTGCCCTTGTGCAATGGGTAAGTCAGGCAGAGCTTTTGGCCATGCACACAGCACTGGGATTTTCCAAAGAGGCCCACATGACGAGTGTCCATGCTCTGGACAGAGGTCTAATGATTAGTCTCTGCAGCTGCCCGTTCAATTCCAGCTCTTTCTGTGAGTTTTACTGCTCCTGTGCTATTGATCTGGTTCCACAACATCCTTTCCGCTCACAGGAGCCCCTCAGCTGGCCAAGGGGTCCAGGAAGATCACAGACGTCCGCTAAAGGAGAGATCATCAAGAAGATGGTGGTGATATCTTGTATCTACGGCTCTCTGCTCCAGCTGTGGCAGCATTTGCACAAGAGCAGCATACGCAATAGGCCATGGAGTGCTGAGGAGAAATCCCCTCTGCCTGTCCCTCCGAGCTGACACGTGCCTGGAAACATAGCTGCTTGAAGAACCCCTTCCTGAAAACACACATGGCACATCTATCTCACAGGCCAGGTCTACTGTGCCCAGTCAACGAATGTCCTTCCTTTGGCCCACCCACGCTGCGCTGCTTTCCTTGAAGAGGGGAGCTCCCATTCAAGTCAAAGGGAATTCTGTAGTCCAGTCTGACCTCCTGGCCTGTATTTTTTTCCCTAAGAGATGGAGCATACATTTCATGTTCAGCGGATTCGCTAAAAGCATATTGCCAAGGGAAGTATATTACAGGGGGGAGAACTGTAGACATAATAATAATAAAAAGACATTTTCCTGCCTATAAATTTGTTTTCTCCAAGCATGCACTGATCAAGGCTATTACTTTGTGGGTTTTCCTACCCAGGCCTGCAGAGTTTGAAAGCAGTCAAGTGAGACTTTTCTGGCGGCAGGCCCAATCGCTTTACATTTCAGCGGTTACACTTCCCTTACAGAGAATGTAATCTGTGTCTAAAGGTATATCGGTAAACAAGTTAGAGAAGAGAGGAAAGGAGGTTAATGCAGATGGTAGATATAGATGTGGCCAAAAAAAAAAAAACCCACACAACAACCCAACCCAAGTGTATGTATTTATTTTAGCCTTTTCCTGTTGATCAAACAACCTCAGTGCAATTGGCATGTATAATAAGCCAAAAAGATATGGGCAGATCAGAAATGGAGGGTGGCTTTCAGAGATGGAAATATGGAAAAAATCAAGGGATATTTATGGTCAGAAGAATTGTTCTTGTTAAGGCCCCTTCTGCTAATAGGGCAAGTACACTGTTGAGATAGAGACACGATGGTTTACAGTTTCCTGCAGGCCTTGAAGCATTTTTCAGATTCTTTAGTGCACAGCCAATCCACATGGCTGGAGCTTGCTGCAGGATTCTGTGCAATGGGCAGTTTCTGCACAAAGAAAGGCCACATTTTAACCGTCTTCATTTATTACCTGCAGTGGATGGATTTGTATGGAAGATGCAGATTTAATTAAGAGTATTATGAAGTTTTTCTTTCTGTCTGCAAGACAGAGGGCACATTTACCCTGGGAAATTTGGTACAGGCTGCAGGGCATCTCTGCAGAAGGATCCCACACCCAAATTTTAGGCCATTTGGAAAGCTCATCTTTTACCACTTCCACTCGCAACTGCTCCACTGCTCTTTGCTGAGAACATGGCAACATTCTGGCATTTTTCATGGAGAAAAGCTTATGCTGGAAAGTGATTCATGGCTCATGCAGGTTGCAAAGAACCGACGTAATGCACGAAAGTGGGAGTCTGCATTTGGCACGAACATCAATTTCCTAAGAGTCTGGAGGTGTAGGGCATTGCGTATCAAATTGTAGTAATCCAGACTCAAAAAGTGACAAGGCCCCGATAACTTTGTTGATGGCCACTGCTGGTTAAAAATAAAAAAAAAAAAGGAAGATTGCAACCATCGTGCCAAGTATAAATGATAAAAATCATGACTACCTGGGCACCCAGAAGCATAAGGAGATCCAGTCACAACAAGCAATAGCTGTGAGTCTCAGTGACAAACAGTAGCCATACCTCCTCGGTCAAGGGCGCTGGGGGTATCTCTATTTCTTTTGGTAGCTTTCCCCCAGCCTGTAAGCATTGTCCCAGTTGCACTTGGCTTGGGTCTCGGCTAGCTAGCCATCATCCGAGACCCAATTTCCATTTAGCACTGGATAAATGGCTCAGCTTCATTGGGCAGGTAGGATGACATGCAGATCTAAGACTGTCATCAGCACACACTAGACACAATTACCTATATTGCTTCACTAACCCTTGTAACATACTTATAGACATCCAATGTATACATGCTGGGTAAGAGCAGCTATAGAGTAGAACCTGGTTTTACCCAACATGAGCAGCTGCTCAGTGCTAACTTCCTGGATTATCTCAGAAAGAAAGAAACAAGGGTACATAATTCACATTATCTAATCAGCTCTATAAACTAGCTGAACAGACTTAATTAAATCATGTATTCAACTAATTTTGGAGTTATTTATTGCATGTCAGCATTTCCTAAAATGTACCGTGAATCTCCTGTGGGAACATGAAGCACTAGACAAAGTGTGGTGTGGACAGACTTCTCAATTGCTTGCTAGAGTCTTAGCTTTCATTTAAAAAAGAAGTGTTAAGGCCTGGTTCGCAAGTAAGCTTTGCACCACACTCCTTTTGCAAGGCTCCTTTACACTGCCAAAGTGGTGTAAATAGGCCTTAACATCCATGAGAATCAGGCCCATAGTCTGTACCTGTTGTGATTATGAAGAAAACATTCAAACCTGAACTGTGTATAACCAATGTAGAGAGTTCAGCCTGAGTTTGCAGAGAGCCTGAAACAATAGCTCTGAGGTGTGAGCTGCCTCAACCATTTCAGTGGGTGCTAGCTCAGTTGCCAATGAGGATACTGTACATTGTTAACTCCTTTCTCACCTGTTGTGATGAACTGTGAAATACAGGAAGTAACATGGTATTATGCTCTAAAGAAAAAAAGTGTGGCCACTTAGCAATAACTATATATTAAAAAAATCACTTGAGAGAAGGTTGGAAAATACAAAACACAAGCCACAGAAGAGAACTTTGAAAATCCAGCAGCCTAAAGTTCTGCTTTTTGGTTTACCATTGGCCACCTAGGATATGTCTACACTACACAGCTAACCCAGCTGATTGACACCTGGGTCTGAGCTTTCCTCCTGCAAAATCTTACCCCATTACTGTGTCCTCATTGTTTCTACCCTTCCCAGAGTCTGTTCGAGGGCACATCCCATAGTTCCATGTGCTGAGATTTTCTAAGATTCCTTCCCAGTCAATTCTGTCAGTTGCAGGAGAACTCGCCTGTCCCCCGGGGGAATTGTGGGAAGGACATTGGAGGGCTGTCAGCAACTTGAGTGATCTTGCCAGTGTCTTCACTGCAAAATGGGCAGGTTCTAGCCTGAACTAAACCACCACTCTGGCTTTAACCCATACTGCCAGCTGAGTAAGTGAGTTTGGGTTCAAAGAACGAATATGCACGTGCTTGAGGGTTGTGTGTGTGGACGGTGCAGTCGGGGACAATATGTAGAAGCACAGGTGAACATTAAAGTGCAGAGATCTCCTAAGGTATTCAACCCCAGGTAGGTTTTCTTTACTCATTGTTAAAATGGTGCAATCAAGGATGGTTGCCCTCTTTGAAGGAGCAACAAAAAGTTACCAATAAAAAAAACAAACCAACCCCATCCTGAATCCCCATTTTTACAAAGTTTCAATACAAATGTCATTGAAAATGAAGTGGTTGGGGTGCACAAAACCAAACCACCTATCTTTGTAGAGAACTACTTCAGGAAAGCTAACTTATAGTGGTTCATAATACAAGTTTCACTAGTGCCTCTCAGGCAAAACCAGTTGTTATTTAACTTGAAAAACATGCCAATAACAGACAGCATAATTCATTTCATGAAAGTGATGGTTGGCTATAAAATAGAATACAGAAATTTTTCCTACTAAAGCTGAAATGCTTTTCTTTTAGTTCTTTGGTATTCTCGCTTCAGCATTTTAAACTCTAATTACTATCTTGGCCTGGGCTTTGAGATCTCGCTGTGCTTAACAGAATGTGGTCCATTTTTGTAATTTTCAACTATTTAAATCACACACCTCCCTTTGCCATTAAAAAACACCACATATCAGCCTGGGTTTTGCATTTATTGGACCCATGATTGGGAAAATATGGCAGGTAAATAGCTAGCAAAATGAATGGGTTGTGTATTGTTTTAATCATCCTTTTAAAACACAATATGGTAAGCTGAGATAGGATCCAAGTTTAGGGGATTCCATATATCATTTTTTTTCAAGTTAGTTCTTTTAGCCAAATCACAGCCTGAACTGTATTAATCATGCGAGGACAAAAGGAAAGGTACACAATTAGATGTTGGGGAAAGGTAGGGAAATAGTTGTGGGTGGGGTTAAACTGTGCTTGTGATACTAAGTCCTTTAAGTGTAGGGCTTTTGCATAGATGAAACCCAGGGGACCAATTCTTCCACCCCTTCCCTGGTCTTCAGAGGGGGTTACTTATAACCTGCAGGAGAAGAACTGGGGCCCAAAGGTGTTACTGCAAATTGTCATGGGAGCAGGATGTGTGCACCAGGCATTCATTCCTTCAAGCCCCTAGAGCTAGCGGAGGTACCCCATTACCACCACACAGTAAGGCAGGACACTGCTATTGTCCCCAGATGGGGAACTGAGGCACAGAGAGACCAAGTGACTTGCCGAAGGTCACACAAGAAGTCCCCAGTAGAGCAAAAGTATTGAATTCTGTTCTTTCAAGTCCCAGGTAGTGCCCTCACCACTGAGCTGGCCTTCTTCTCACAGGGAACCAGTGCCGGAATGTGAACTTGGCGAGTATTGTCACTAGGAAGTCATTGGTGTCTGTACTACTATGATGGGCTCCTTAGAAATAGACTGGGGAGGACGACAGAGATAGGGGGACACGACCAGCTGTGGCAGCAAATGTGGTATGGTTAGAGCTGGTAATAAGGGGGGCCCAAATGAGAGAGAAGGGGGTAGATAAGAGAGAGGGAGGGAAAAAGAGAAAGCCAATAACTGGAAGACACAGAGCCCTGTGCTCATTGGCTTGGGCTGAGCTTGTCTATGCAGGACAAAAAGGGAGAGAATAATGGCTCAAAATCACCAATCTTCTTCCTGATCTGGAGGCAGCCAGGGGCCTCTTTTGGCATAAAGGTGCAACTCAGAGCAGCCACAGAGTTACCATAAGTTATATCAGCCATAGTCCTCTAGAGATTTTCCATGGGCCAAGGCTCACTGGGCTGCCAGGTTCTCTGGCTACACCCTTCCTGCCCCCTCCACTGGGAGGCTGGCAGATGGTGGCATAGAGCCAGTTGTGCCAGTTTTACACCACCTGGAGATTCCTCCACACCAAAGGAAACTCTAGCTGCCCTAGAAGGCTGCATTTCCAGCTGTTGTGGCCTGAGCCTGCAAAGCAGCTAGAAAAAGAGGCCAAAGATTGGGCTGATTTTCCTCTCAATATGGTTTTTACACCAGTGTAGCTTGATTGATGTGAAGTGGAGTTAATCCTGATTTACACCAGCATAAGTGAGAAGGAGCTACTGGGGACATAAGAACCTACCTAGGGTCTGATTCGGTCAGTCTGACTGCTTAATTCAGAATGACATCTCTGGACCTTGGCGCAATGGAGTGGGTTGAAGATGGAGAAGGAGGACAGAGGACGCTTGGGGACAGAGGGAGAGGTGAGGATGGTGGGAGGACATGGTCCTAAAAAGAAGTCAGGCACAGAAAGAAGATCAAATTCTTCTCTCATTAATTAGGATTAATTCCACCGAAGCCAGCAGAGCAACACCAAGGAAGCTGAGAGGCCAGTTAGTCTTAGCGTCATGGCAGGTCTACCACCAAACCCACAGAGCAACCTAAACTACAGGGGTTAGACCAGATGACCCTAGCAGTCCTGTCTCACCCTATGATCCTACATGTATCTACATACAACAAGCCAGCTTCTCAGCTAGTATATGTTGATGTAGCTCCATTGACTTGGACCAGGTTCTCTCTTTTTCGGGGAGTGGGGGTAGGGTTCTTGAGTAAAATGGTCACTTTTCATCTTTTTAGTTGTGCTATTGGAGACATGGTTTTATTTTGTGTAGCGTAATTTCACCTGAAAAAAAACACGGTAGAATTTCTTTTGCACATGAAGTTTGAGAACTTGTCCAAAAGTTTTAAACTCGCTTGAGTCTGGAACCTCACAAAAGCTTTCCCAGTTGCACAGACACACAACTGCTGCAACGTTTTGGCCACTGTTTCACCTCTGGGTGAATGGGCTTGGCTGGGCAGCACTGTGCTAAGATTGTAGACCTTCAGGCCAGTCAATTTTTGCCCACTGTTAAATTTGCATTTTTACCTTTCAATCATTATGTTTCAAAACTGCTCATAGTGGCTCAGATGGGGAGGGAGAGGGGAAAAAAAGCTGGTTTGCCTTCCAAAGTTTTCAACAAAACCACATACACTGTGTCTATAGACTTAAACACATAGCTAACTCCTTTGTCAATACAAGGCACTGTTCCAACTGTACACTGCTTGGCTTTCTATCAAAATGGCTTCAATATTATTAGAAATCTCCAAGGCTTACAAAGTCAAAAAACTTGGACGTTTACTGTACACATTAACAGGACTCATTCCACCGACTCATAATAAATCTTTATAACCACATATGGCTGAGTTATAAATATCATCTGCAAAGAGCAATAAAAAAAATTCAGCCCACAGAAAGGTGTCTTCGTAGTTTTAAGTGTCTGATACTTTAAAAAAAAAGTGTTCTATCTTTTTCGGGGGGTGGGCGCCAGGGGGATTGGTAATCAAAATGCTGTATTTCAGGTAGTAAAATGGAGTTCACAATATACGGAGCTTGCAAGGTTGAAAAACTGCCTGAAGAAATAGCAGAATCCTCAAGACCTCAATAAACATGAGTTCACTTAATTATAGTTTTGTGGAAGAACCTTCCCAAGCCTTACAATTCTGAAAAACCATAAACCCCAGACGTTAGAAACTCGGTGAAGAGCTGGGTTTGAAAACCACTGAAATCTTGTCTCTTTCCTCACACAATTTGCTTCCTTTGTGCCTTGTACAGTATGAAGCTTCCATTGGCTTGTCACTATTTCACAAGGGCAAGCTAAATCTAGTGTGCCTTGCTTTACATATTCTAAATATAAACAAAGATATGAAATGATACACTGAGAGCAGGTGTACAGTGAGGTCCAGGCACTTAGAAAGAAAGGAAAGGCTCCTTTATAAATTAGGATTTCTTTATGATTTAGAAGGGGCCAATAGTTTTCTTATGCAATTTCTTTTTTCAATTAGGTGACATCAAGCATATTTCTAAAAAAAAGACTGAATCTTTAAAACTCAGTTCAGACGATGGCATTATGAAGGAGCACATTTGCCATTTAATGACTTAAAGAAAAGTGGAGGTAAGTGATCACAAGAGAACAAAAATAAGATTTGCTTTGAGCGTGTGGGAGTCTCTCACTTCAGGCAGATATTACTAGATATGGATTCTTAACTTCCAGCCTAATAATTAGCAGAGTGGGCAGAATATATCAACATCCCATGATCACAATCTCATCTGGACCAGATCCTCAACTAGTGTAAAACTGGCATACCTCTAATTTAGAGCAGTGAAAGACCTAGCCCCGTAGCTTACAGGGTTTACTGTGTGTATGTAGTTTTAACATATACATTGCTGTTTTACACCTGAATTGTGTGCCACTTCTCAGCCATATACCTCAAAAGGTAATATGAAGAACTCTAAATGTAAATAGAAATATTTAAGCAGAAGCAAGACCTGTTTTTAGCTAATCAGTTGGAGTTTATATTTCACAGAATATATGTACGGTATGTGAAGTGTATAGTTTGACATAAAAATAGAGAATCCTTAGAGGTTCATTTTAAGAAACATGGAGAAGCATTGCATTTATTTGCTTTTGCAGCATGGGTAGTTGAAAAATAGTAAGTACTTACCATGGAAAAATAAAAATAAATGAAAATGACTTTTTTCCACTTGTTTTAAGCAAAAAATCCCTAAAAGTGAACATTTTACAGTTTTTCCCCCCACAAAAAGACTGGAAGATTAGAAACAAAATAAAAATCTCTCATTTAGGAGGAAAAGAAAGAGGCAATTTTGCATCAAAAATTGGACAATTTTTTTTGACTAGCTGTTAGTTCATAGAAAAAGAAAAATACTGTCCTCTGTCATTTTTCGGTGGTCCTATAATGTTTTTGTTCTGTATAACCAGATACAGGATTTTAAAAGAGCTGTGTTAGTATAAAATAGCTGCATAATGGTTTAGTATTAGTACCGTCTGCTAGAATAATAAATTAATGACTCCCATGTTTCTCTTTATGTTATGGGCAGTTAGGTGGTCCATAGTTTTGTGCTGTTAGGAATGTTCTAGAATTCTAAACATTCAATAAAAAAAAACCAATACAGCAAGCATGTGATTTTTTTAATCTAATAAGGAAAAAACTTTATAGGGGAAAAAATTATCTGAGTCCTGGTGAGCTAAATATTCATTTACTATATCTCCTGGTCAGTAAAAATCTTATTTTAATGATGATTTTTTTTTGTCAAAAGCCACAGTTATTTAAATACTTAGACAATAGAAAAAATGCAAGCGGAATGATATTTAACTTTGATCAACAGCTTCGGTGTTAATTCACTAACCGCATTTTCCATAGAGTTTTCCCAGACACTTTCTACACACACAATATTGTGTATTAAATCAGTAGACCATAGAGATCTTTATGGTGTACCAAATAAACATCACACATTATTAAACATTTGTCTTAATATGTTGTTGGTACTAGCCCCAAGGTCCATTCAGATGAATCCTCTACTTTAATAAGCATCTAAATACATACTTACACATCTCAAAATGGCATCTTTGCTTTCTTTTTTAGATTTGTTTAGAAAATTGTTCAAATACCAGTTCAGGCTATAGAATGCAATGGCTGTGAAGGGTTTGTTGTGCTTGCTTTCGTCCTCTTTCATAAAGGCAGATGGCCCTCCGACCTCAGGTAAAAAAGGAAATATTTAACCTTAACACTGTGGCTTAAAAAAACACCCCACTTTAAAAATAAGGCTGCAAACCTCACTTACTGGAGTATATAGGAGTGAAACCATAAAGAGCCATCCACAGGTTAGAGACTTGTATAACCTAGGTATTTGGAAGGATGGTTTAAAGAGAAATTTCTTCTAGAACTCAAAAAACAGCAAAAGCCAGGAAATTCTAAGCCATTCCCTTCAATTTTGAAATAATATAGTATTTATGCAGTACGAAACAGATTCCCCCCCCCCCAGTCACAGAAAATGAAAACCAAGGACCTGATCCAAAGCCCATTGAAGTCAAGGGGAATCTTTGTTAACTTCAGTGGGCTTTGGATCAAGCCAGAAAATGTTAAGTTTCCATACAAGGGTTTTTATGTATTTATCACTAACTGGGTTTCTGACCTATTCATTAACTGATTGGTTCCAAGGGCATACATTGTTTTTGGTATATCTTTTTCAGCCTTCTACTAACCACAGCTCTTGGCTGAGAACCCTTGATGGGAAAGAATGTTTGTAAAAGATCTTTCCCAGCAGATCAGTTTTTTCAAAATTCAGAGCCAGATTTTTCAAGAGCTCAGTACCTATTTAGGGACCTAAGAGGGTGGTGAAACACTGGAATGCGTTACCTAGGGAGGTGGTAGAATCTCCTTCCTTAGAGGTTTTTAAGGTCAGGCTTGACAAAGCCCTGGCTGGGATGATTTAACTGGGACTTGGTCCTGCTTTGAGCAGGGGGTTGGACTAGATGACCTTCTGGGGTCCCTTCCAACCCTGATATTCTATGATTCTATGATTCTATGACCTACATGAGGGCCAGCTATCCCTGTTGCCAACTGTCATGATTTCATCACAAGGCTGTGGTAGCTGGTATTTTTCTTAAAGCCCCAGGTCCTGAAGTCTGTGATGACTGGTGCGTGTGATGCCTTCCTACTCCCTGTGCCTCGTTTCCTGATTCCTGCGCCCTGAACTCAACTTTCCAGTTCCTGTGTGTACGCATGGGTTCATAGCATTGGGCGTGTTGCTACATACCTGCCATTCAGACTGTTCTGTTTGTTCAGACTATTGCTCATTTAACTGGTTCATGGTTAGAACATGTTTGATCGACCACCTAGCCATCTCTTGCTTCAATTTTCTTGTGTTTTGCGAGTGCTGTTCCAGGATGCATCAGAGCGCTGTGGTGATGAGGACTTCGATTCTGCAACCCATGCTGCCTGCATATCCTTTGGCTGTTGACTGGCGATACTTTATTTGGAGTTTTTGGAACTATGTGCAGATCCTGCAACACTCCAAAGCTGCTAGATTACCCTTGCTGCAGAATGCTTAGGCTGTGTTGACATTGATATTTATGATGGACTCCTTTGGTGGAGCTGGGCAGCACGTCAACGCGTATTTTGGGACTGGCGATTCCATCCGACTAAAGAGGAAAATGTTGGGGTATTTTCTGAAGCTCACCAGCAACCCAAGGAAACCATATGTGAGTGTGCATGTCATTTATGGTGGTTGGCACAGGACTCTGAATGCGGGGGTGTTAGGATCAGCATGCTCAGGGATACTTTTGTGATTGGCACAGCCAATGACTGCCTGAATGAACAGGGACTGCTAAAATTCTATCTTTTGATGCTGTGGTTGCTAAGAGTGAAGCATTTGAGAGGGCTGTGGTTGAAAGGGGCTCTGTGTCTCAGACTGCTGCTACCTTTGTCATCAGCGACTCCTCCTGCTTCCATTGCCCTAAGTCATATGACTCTACCGACTGCCGCTCCATAGCAAAAGCTTCTCCTTGTTTCTGGTGTGGTACTATGGATCACATGGCCAATTTCACTGCCTGCCCAGCTAGAACTGCTGATTCCAGGCTTGTGGGAAGGAAGGACGCTAACATGCCACGGTGCACTGGTTCACAGGGATAGGCAGCGTGAAGTCCATACCGTAAACGTGGAGCCCTGAGACCACCTTTACCAGGGACCCTGTTTCCTGTAGGACGATCTCCAGCGCTCTCCATTGTGGGGAAAATCTGAAACTGTTACCAAAAGTTTTGGTTTTGCAGTGACAATTAGCATTTTTCTCCCACAGTTATCGTTATCAGCAACTAGAATAAAATTGCTTTGGCCCTTCAAAATGCACTCCTAACTTATCTTTATTGTAAAACACCTGACACCAATGGATATGGATTTCACATCAGCTAAGTGAGATGATTCCAGAGCCCGTGTAAGAAAGAACCGCCAGCAGCTTGAGACACACACACACACACATACAGCACCATGGAAATTACTAACTGCTGAGTATTGTTACCACTGTACTGGCTATGGGGGATTTTGTGTCGTTAATAGCAGCATGACTTATAAGTCCAGTCACATTGCTCTGAATCATCTTCCTTAGGGCAGAGCCTGGAGAGGAAATTCCATGAGCAGATCTCCTACACAGAAGGCAGCTCAGCCACCTCCATTCTCCTCCTTCACAGTCTCTGGAGGACACACTGGGGACATAGGACCTATGGTGGACAGGGTGTGGAGACTGGAGTAGGGCAGTGGTAATGGCATTTCACAGAGCCACTAAACCTGTGGGTGGTTTTCTCTAAAACAGCAGACCCTTCCTGCTTTGTCAGAACAATGGGTAGGAGAGGAGGGTCATTTCAGATTTCCTCCCTGGGAAAATTTGCATGAGGATTGTCTGGTCCTTTATGCAAACTGTTACAATTTTAACTTTGGTTATAGAAGCTCCCCTATGACCTTGTATGACAAGGGTTTGTGCACAAGACCTCATTGTCAATCTGATCTGAACAGCCTCCCAAGGCCAAAGGCAAAAAGGGGGTGGCAAGTGGTAACCATCAGAAGAGAACACAAGGACTCTCAATTGCATGGCATACAAATGTGTGGAGTAGGAATTGCTTCAGCTCCTAGGAGAGAATGATACTGGAAGTAGCAAGACATTGGGGTGGGGGAAAGATATCCAGAGAGCACTGCTGAAGAGGTATAGTTACAGGTTTACAGCAGATGATAGTCTCTAAATCTATGAGGGACTGATTTGAGATGTGATGCAACTAGAATCTGGTCTGTATTTCATAGAAAGAGCTAACAGTACTAAATGGTGCAGGTTTAAAAAGAGGCCTGGATGTAAATGATTGTGTTCAGAGTGAGCTAGCAAAAGAAGAAGAGCAAATACTTAAGTGGCACAAATTTATTTCCGGTCAATACATGATATATCTGGCCATATCATGCATTCTGTAATGAGTGCAGGAAAAAGAAAAGGAGTACTTGTGGCACCTTAGAGACTAACAAATTTATTTGAGCACAAGCTTTCGTGAGCTACAGCTCACTTCAGGAAACTCACTGTGGACTAAGTCATGATGCGTCAAGTGATGAGGATCAAAAGCAGTAAAACAACTTTCACAAACTTGAAGTTTTACAAGAGCGGCATGATTAGCATAGACACAAAAATATCAATTTAACACCAAAATCACGTCTTATCCTCCTATGTGGAGCAGAGTGATGGCAATCTACAACAGAAACAGATAGGAACAACTCATTCCAAAATAAGTGCCTCTGAAAGATCTTATAGAGTTAACTGGAAAGAGTCTTTTGCAGCATTAAAAATTCTAAAGAGGAAGCCAACCTAAAGCCTGGCAATAAGAAGACGGACACATTTAGGACACACTTGAAGGCTGCCACCAACAGGACTTCCACATCAAGTGATAACATGAACACCAGTTGGAAACAAGGAAAGAAAGAAGCCAGATCCGTCAACATGACACTCAGAAGTCCGAACTGATCTGCACAAGACAGAAATAAATCGTTGAAACTGGTGTTTGCCCTATACACCTGATGGCCATGCTGCTCCTGTAGCCAGTTGCACTGAGTGGTAAGGACACGGAAGTGGGGCTCGGGACAGCTGAGTTCTATTCCTATCGCTGCTGTGTGAATGTGGTTAAGCTGCTCCCCAACTGCCTGTCTTGTCTATTTCAAATGTAGGCTGTTCAGGGGAGGGACTGTGTTACAATTGGAATTAGTAAAACTTTTTGGCAGAAAATGCAGTTTTGTCAAAAATGAAAACATTTGTGGAAGGTGTCTATTTAGACTAAATTGTCAAAACAATTCATTTCAGTGCCACAACATTCATTTTAGCATTATACTAAATATGTTTTGAAATCAAAATATTGCTTTTACCATAGCAAAGTGAACCAGTGTGACACTATCAAAATGAAGTGATTTGACACTATTGAAACAAAAACATTTCAGTGTTTCCAAATCAGTTTTTTTTAGCATTTCCATTCCCTGATTTTTTTTTTAAGTTTGTCCTATTTGGGATGATTTTTTACTAAATAGTGGAAATTCCTGTAGGATGAAAATTCTGGTCTTGAACCAATTCTACTCAGGTGTCTGTATGGCACCCAGCCAAATGGGACCTGATCTTATTTGGAGATGCAATGGCAATATAAATAGCAACAAGTAAAGGTAACTTGTGAGGGTACAACATTTTGGAGGTGTTATGGAAAAAGGGTAACAATATGTGAAAACTTGGAACTGCAGCATGCTGAATACGTGGACGGAGTTATCCTTAGGAACACAAAGATTAAATTGATAGTTCCAGGCTCTTAAATAGAATCCCAGAACCACAGGGTTAGGAGGGACCGCAAGGGTCATCTAGTCTCACCCCCTGCCAAGATGCAGGATTTGTTGTGTCTAAGCTATCCAAGACAGATGGCTACCCAGCTTCCTTTTGAATACTTTTTTATGTTCCTTACTTGGGGCCAGATTCTCAACTGGCTGAAATTGGTGTAGTTCCATTTTAATTAGTGAATTAAGTGGAGTGGTTGGTACCAGTTTCATACCAGCTAAGGATTTGATCTTGAACCTTTACTTTGGCTAACCAGTCATGGAAGAAAATGGAGTTCTCCCTAAAGACAGACTTCTGGATTAGGCTCAGAATAGATAACTGCAGTTCAAGGAGGAGCATCATGAAAGGGACTCTCAGGAGTGTGCATGATGCCAGCTGTGAGGATTTAAGTAGAACTGGCTTCTCAAGTGTTTCCTAAGAATCTGATTCTGCTGCTATTGCTCACATTAAGCAGTGCCTTGCCTTGCGAGTGTCTCCACTTCAATCAATGGGCCTGCTCCTCATGGCATCAGGTACTAAGCGGGCTGAGCAAAGGTGGCAAGATCTGACCCTAAATAAAGATACAAGTTTCACGGTGGGTCAAAGACTAGACATCGGTTTATCTGTCTCATGCATGAGTTATTGACAGAGGGCACTTTATTATTGTAAAATGATTTTTAAAAAACCCCCATCAACTACACTACCAATCTCTACCTTAATTCAGGGTGATTTTGTTCAACTGCAAATTACACAGATGCCATGAGATGTGTAAATAGGTCTGAAGCAGAGTCAGCTGCTCTTTAGTTATTGCTGAATTGTTTAGGCTGCTTTGTGAAGCAGTTTGGTACATTTCCACTTTATGCAGGATTAAATCTAATGATTTTAATCAACACAGGTTAAAAATTCTTCATTGTGAGATTCATTTTACCAGGTGACAGAAAACAAGTTAACATTTACAAGCAACTTTAGTGTATTTTCTCTGTGTCTCTTTGATATGCCACTACTGATATTTTTGCTAAAACTAAACAGTCGTGTTTAAGGTCTGGGACTATGAAAACTAAGTCTGTTATTTATACATTTCTTTTCCATAAGCAAATTACAATATATTATCACAGTTTCCTAATATGAGAAGGCGCAATCATGCACTAAGCCATAGAAGTTTTCCACGAAAGTAATGTCTACCAGAGGTTTTACTGGCAGAGATCTATTAGATATACATTGTGTCCACTTTGTATCATTTAGGCTATTATTCCCTAAATATATATATTTAAAGTTCTAAGTGTTAGGCTGTCAATAGTATTATAAAACACAGAACATCTTCCTTCTTTTCTTACCAGCCTGCATACATAGCTGTCAAATCTGGAAGATCTTAAATAAATGCACACGTTTTTGTAGTCCATCATTCTTATTTTACTTGACAGAGAAATGTGTAAAATAGTTTTTAATAACCCAAGCAACCCCTAAAAAAACCCTCATGCTTTAATTTTTTTAAAAAAATAAAGCACAAGAGATGATATGGGTATCTGAGCAAATTCAGATGTTTAAAAAGTCAGTTGAGATGGAAAAAAATGAAACAGCAAAAAATCTTCTTTAATTCATTTGGATAAAACTAAATGTAAGTCACCATTATGAAAGCAGATTAAAAACGAAAAGGTGGTTATTTTTAAAGTTATTGCCACTTCAATGCTAAACTTAGTCACATTTGATATTCATAAGGTGCTGTATTAACACTTTACTATTATTTTAAGGCTTCAGAAATTTAACTTTCAGCAACTTACGCGTGAAACAAAAACTGAGCTGTGCTTTATGAAATCTGGAAGTCTGTGCTAATGAAGATCTCACGGAAAGCAACTTGTAGGCATATGGATCCCATTTGTAACTAGTGGTGAGAATATACAGGTCAGCCTACACTTTGGTGTCTGTCTATCCATCTGTTTTCACATTACTTGCAAATTATAGAATCCTCCAGACCCAAATGATCATAAATCTCTACTAGGAGCATGTACACTTTTCCCATCTGTCATAAAACAATGAATTAAATTCATGCCTGTCAAAATACGCTGCTGCAAATTCCCCTTATTCTGCCGCAGGAGGAATACAAAGCTCCATCTCATCGCTGTAATTTATGACCTCCTTGGGAGATTTGGGTGATTAGGGGTTGGCCCACCAACACACAGAAAAACAGTAGGAACTCCAATAACTCCAAATGGAAATCTTGGGTCAAATTTATCAAACAAATCAGAGAGAAATCTATTTCTGTTTGGAGAAGGAGGAGATATATTACATGTTTAGTATACGAGTATAGCTTTGGAACATTTGGCTATTCGGTATTTGTGAGTTTTGGAATTTCTAGCTTAAATAGTATCACCAAAGGACATGTGATGTATTAGACATGAGCACATTTTTAGCCAAATAAAATATACAACTGCAAGCAAAGAGGGTTTTCAGCGTTAACAACAACATATTTGTGCAAATGATGTAACTGAAACATTTCTAGGTAGAATTAAAAAAAGGCAGAGTTTTGAGTACTGGAAAAATACACTGGGACAAAAATAAAGCGTGTTAGACATGGACAACAAAAACAGAACAGAAAAGAAAATGTAGAGGCGATTAGGAACAGTTATTCCACTCACCTTTATACTGCTGCTTCCGATTTTGTATTTATACAGCTTCTTTTTACATCAAAATAAAATAATAAAAAACCAAAACCCACCAGTAATAGGAAACACCAATATTCATGCTGTTTTGTACCAAAAATATCGGTGGCTGTCAGAGAGGTGCTGCAAATAAATTCAGGGCAGGGAGGGGAGGTGTAAACAAAAGTGCACATGCTGCAAGTCATAAGGGTGAATTGCCATTTGCCCCAAGGCAGCAAGCCAGACCATATTGGAAGGGCTGGTCTTCACAATGGCCTGAAGGCATTTGCTCCATTGAAAACGTGACCCCCACACTGGATTAAATGGTGGATTTGGCTATGGGCAGCCAAGTGATAAGATCCCAGGATATCTGGCATACAGCGAGTCTCTTTCGTATCAGACATGCTATTATTATACACTTTTTAATAACTGGATGTCACTGCAAAGGTAAAATCCACTGGCCTCTGAAGGAACAGAGTGTAGCACAATGGCCATTGTTCCACTACAGAGGAATCAGGAAAGTGGCCCAAGAGGGCTCTGTAGCTGCTGTATACTATGCAGCCACGTTCCATGGAGTAGGGCTCCTTTTGTGGGTGCAATGGGGGGGTTGCAGGTGGATCGAGGGAATGGCAAAGGTATAACCAGCCCATACAATCATGCTTGGATCCACAGGGCAGGTGGGTGTGCAGCCAGCATAGCTCATGGTGTATAATAATAGGCTTTGTTTAGCTACTCTGGAGCCCTGTCCATCCCTGCCACACACCCCCCTCCTCCCCTGATTTGCACTGGATCCTTGTGAAAAGCCGTTTCACATCGACTGAATTCAAATTCTTCTTTCCAGAAGAAATAAAAGGACTAAGAGCAACCCTTGCTCATATGAGTAGCTCGAACCCTTGTGAATAGTGCCTGGATTATTTCTGTGAGTAAGGGTCTGCACATAAAGCCCTGTATTCTGATCAGACGATCCACAGACAATGTCAGTGCAATATGAAGAGATACCATGCATCTCAAATCATTGGGAACATCATGCAAGTTACCGCTCCGCTATTCTTTACCATCTGCCATCTCAAGGAAACTACAGCTAGTGCAGAAGGGGTTCTGAGAGGTACAACAAAAACGATTAGCTGGATGGAAAGATGGCCACAGGAGAAGAGTTTGAAACCCTGACAAAGTTTAGTGTAAGAGGAGATGAATAATAATAATTCCTTGTCCTCTTACATAGCAGTTTTCATTTTACAGATGGGTAAACTGAGGCACAGAGAGGGGGAAGTGATTTGTCCAAGGGCACCCAAAAGGCCAATAGCACAGCTAGAAATAGAACTCAGGCTCCTGAGTGAGAATCAATTGCTCTATCCAATAGGCCATCCTGTAGAGGCACACAAAATAATGCATTACATACACACTAGGGTCTCCTTCTCATGAAACAAGAACAAGGGGAAATTCAATCAGATTGAAAGGCAGCAAATTTAAAACTGTTAAAAAGAAATACATTTCTATACAATTTGCATTTAGCCCATGGAACTCATTGCCACAGCTTAACAAGGAGCAAGAGTCTTGTAGGATTTTAGAAAGGATTTGATACTTTTATGGATGAGACCATCCACATTATTGCACATAAAACTTTTTATGGAAGAAATTTATATAAAATATATTAATTTTCATGCTACATAAGACAACCAGAGATTGAGGGGGGCATAGGAAGCAATTTCCCATATGGGCAAATTTTTCTAAAATTGTTCACTCTGGATTTCTTGCATGTTTCTAATTACTGCCCACGCTTGGAGACCAGATACCAACCTAGCTGGATCACAGTTGTGATCTGGGATGGTCGTTCCTATAATCCTCCATCACTAGCATAAGCAATGGTCTCTTTTGGCTTTAAAAACCTATGGATCTAGTGTTGTTTACTGCCTTTCTTTTCAGATCTAGTGAACGAAGGAGATTATACATAAGATAGTACTGCGTTCAGATTGGGCCAAGTTCTGCTCTCTTTGGACCTGATCCAAAGTTCTTTGAAGTCAAGCCCATTGACCAGAATGGGCTTTGGATAGGCTCTGCTATCTGCATGCAACCTGTGACCACATTAATTAATTTCACTGGAATGCCACAGGAGTAAAGGGCAGAGTTTTGTCTGATATCCGTCTAGATCAAATGCATGAAAAGTAACACCTGAGGATTGAAAAAAAAGTTATCCGAATTTCACTCCATTAAGTTCGATAGGAGAAGTAACTTCCATAATTTAACAACACTTGTTTATTGGTTCGCACTCCATAAAATAAGTTGCTGTTATTTATACAGGGGCTTGGGCTTTTTTTAAATAGGAAAAATCATAGTTCTTTACATGAAGCATCCGTTACCTGTGGAAACTGTGCACAGAATGTGCACTGCAACCTGATTAGCTTCTGTGAAGATTTATTAAAACAAGAACATATGTTTGGAAGGGAGAAGACGATGTTTTTGCCATCTGCAAGACTTTTCCATCCTTTCCAACTGCAGGGTTATATAAGCTACTGTTCTTGCACCTCAGTAAAAGTTACAACATACAGGCCTGCCACGGCTGCGTGAGTTAAGGAAAAAACACCTTAAGGGAAGCTATCCATTTCAATTAATTCTGAATAGACAAGTGGAAAGGCAGCTAAGGTTTGCAAAGAGGGCTGAGCACCCAGCAGTGCCCACTGAATTAGGAAGGCTCGGTACTTCTGAAAATCAGGCAACAAGTATTCAAACTGGGCATGAAATGCTTCTCGTCCCCTGAGCGTTTTTGAGATTGAAAAAAATGTTCTTGTCCCAAATTGGAAGGAAAAAATTGAAATCTCAGGTTTTCAGCAATCAAAAACCCAGAAAAAGGTCAACTGAGATCAAAATGTTTCACTGATGTAATTTCATACCAACTTTTATTTTTAATATTTTTTTACTATAATTTTAGCATCAATTTCAAAACAAAAAGTGGTTTCGGTCAAGAAAACTGACGTTTTTCATTAAAAAACCCCCAAACCTCTAAACAGATCATTCTGAAGCTTCTGTTTCCAAAATTTTTTGAAAATGAGAAATTCACTGAAACTACTGAAAAATTAAAAAAAAAATTAAAATTGCCGTTTTCCCAGGAAAACAATGTTTCATCAAAAAATTCCCAACCAGCTCTCATAAATACGGCTTTTGGAATCCAACTTCAAATATCCATCCCATTGCATAGCCAATATTATCAGTCAAACCAACTACCAAACCAACTGGTCCTAGGACATCCCTGGGTGGATTGTCAGCAGTGAAGATTGAACTCAGGTCTTGAATGTTTTAGAGTATAAGCCTCCGTCAAGCCCATCAATGGCTATATGTGCATTAGCCATCCCTAGAGGGTGACAGGGTGCCCCATTGAGTGAATGTAGGTTCCACAGAGAACAGCTATTATTTTGTTATGTTTTCCTATTGTCTATAGGCCCCTCCACCAAGCCACACACAATCCTGCCTAAAATTAGTCAGTTTACACACTGGGAAAATATATAGTTATTTTAAAATAAACACTAGTAATCTTTATAATGTAAGAGGAACGTATACCACATTCCCCCATCTGATTCCCCCTCTCACATGCCATCTTTTCTGCAGCCACGTACCCGCCTCATTGCCTCTTCTTGTACCTTAAAGGTTATCCAGTAACTTCAATGTGGTTGCAGTCCAGTTGAGAGTGGATATCAATTATTTTATTCCAACTTAAATATATAGCTGCCCTGTTGTCACCGCTGCATCAACTAAATGGTGTTAGGGGAACAAAGCCACATGTATCCATTATTAATAACACTGGGGAGGTGGGATGGCATGTGCAAAGTAAAAGCCTCTCTGTGAGATGGCCTCACCCCCAAGGTGGGGCTGCACTAGTGGGCATGGCACGGACTTTTAGTTTTGCCGGTTGGTGCCCCATGCTGGCTCCACTCCCTCCCCTAAAACCCCACCCCCTCCTGCCTCCCACCTGTTGCTACTCGACTCTTTCTGCCCCCTTCTGCCTTAAGGGCAGTGAGGGGGGAGGGGGCAGAGAGGCACAAGTGGCAGGGCAGCCCTGCTCAACAGCTGATTGGCATCCAGCCCCAGGGCCACCAGAGCAGCAGCCCCAGTGATGCTGAGCACCCCCTATTCTTCCCTCCATGGGTGCTTGTGCCCCTGATCACCCTTGGAGTCAGTGCCTATGCATGGGGGGAGGGTAAACTATGGGTCCAATTTTTCCCAGAATAGATGCATCCAAAAAAAATGCAGATCAGGTGTGTTTAAAGTATATGGTAGCCACATACTTACTTTAAAGTTATTCTCTGTTTCCCCTTTCAAACTGTGTCCCCAGGACGAGGCATCTGACAGCTGATTCACGACTTGTATTGTGTAAGGCTATAGACTCGTAAAACTAACACGATTCTCCCATCCATGCAGATGCACCAATATTAATTAGGAGTTACGTACATGGGGTGACAGAACAGACTAAATGGGCCCAATTCACCCACGGTGTGAATGACAGGCTTTTGTTTTCATTGGGCCACCAACAAATTTGGTCTCAGACTTGACAGCTAATTGTGGCAATAAGCCACAGCCCTTAGAAGGAGCAAACATTGAACTGTGCGAGTTTTATCAGTAGCCATTTGTGTGGAGACAAGCCCTTCAAGCAACTCGTGCAAATAAATATTTGCAAGAGTGTCTATCGGGGAAGTGTGCCTGCTGCCATTGTGAAAGGTCTCTCAGTGAGGAGAAGTGCATGGGAAGGAAGGAGTGAGGCTGGTTGAGGAGCAGGATAAATCAACTTAAATAGAAGAAAAATTAGCAGCAAGGATATGGCGGGGGGGAGGGGTGCGTCATGAAACATAGAATCAAAGTCCCTTTCAAAGAGGAGGTGTTCATTGAAGAACAAAGCTACAACCAGACAGACAGACAAGCATTCCTCCATGTAACTTGAGTTCCAGTCTTGTCTTTTGTTCCAGAAAGGGCAGAGTCCCTCATAAACTGTAGACAGTACACAGACACATCTAGTAGCGAAATGATGTTCTAGCAGTATACAGTACATACCATTGTATATTGGATATACCTGCCATCATCAGCAATGCAGCGAAGTTGTCCCTAGCCTGACAGCAATTCAGATCCTTGGGATACAGCCTATGTGTAGGACAACTGTGTGAAACAGGACCAGTTACAAATTTCTCTTGGCCACTGATATAATAAAGGGTCTTTATTGTCAAAAACAAGGGTATCCTGCAGATTACCAGCCATCATCTGGGCAGTCCTAGCTTCAGCTAGATATCCGAGGACCTCATGAGCTGGCTGAAACTTTTCAAGTGTCCAAGTTGGATTAAATTAATTTTGATCAAATTTAAAATGAAATTGGGGAAAAGTGACAGACATTTTTACAATCGTCCTGCCTATTTTCTGACCAGCCCTAGAACTGACTGAAATGTGGGAAGATGGAGGTTTTGGCTTACATGCATCCGATGAAGTGAACTGTAGCTCACGAAAGCTTATGCTCAAATAAATGAGTTAGTATCTAAGATGCCACAAGTACTCCTTTTCTTTTTGCGAATACAGACTAACACGGCTGCTACTCTAAAAGCTACAGTGTACTCCTCTTTCCATACGTCTTATGCAAATTTGTCAGGAATACCTCACGTTCTCCATACCAGCTCTTATAAAGAGGATTCTTTGGTCACTTAAATATGAAACACAGAAACAAAATGACTGGCCATCGTCCCTTACAAAGGCAGATCTTGGTGAGGAGACAAATAAGGGAAAAATCATTTGTTAACAGTTATTAACCACCCTGAGCCAGATCCTGAGCTGGTGTAAATCAGCATAGATACACTGAAGTCAACGTCAGTGAAGTTACCCTGATTTACACCAGTGCAGGATGTGGCTCTCTAGAGACTGTGAGGAAAGGAATTTTTGATTGACTAATCAGAAAAATTGAGTTTCCATTCTGTGAAAAAATTTGAGTTTTGAAAAAATTTAATCCCAACCCAGGACAAAATTTCAATTTTTTTGAAAAAACAAAATTCTGAAAAACCAAAGCATTTGTTTTGGGTAAAAATATTTCATTTCAAGAAACCTTTTCCTTTTTGATTTTAATCCTGAAGGATTTTTACTACAAAATAAATTTCTACATGAAGATTCAAAACTTTTCATTCTGAAAAAGTGTCAAAAGTCCTGTTTTAACATTTTCAAAAAACAGTTTTCTTTCACCCTTTTGGGCACCTGCCTGGGGTGCAGGGGATGCAGGTTTGAATCTCCACTCAAGCAGGGACTTGATTGCAGCAGCTCTTCTGCAGCCTGGGGGGAACATCCTAACCACCTTGCTATAGGCTATGCTGGGGTGAGGGGCTCTTGAAGTCTCTCCTGTTGAAGTGGTTCAACTTAGTATCAGTACATAAACATTCATTAGGCCAGAGCAAGAGTCTGACTCTATAACCCGGGGATTAAGCAACCTGGGAGAAAGGATGCGGATTCAAATCCCTCCTCTGACTCCAGCAGAGCAAGGGGGTTGATGAAGGGGGAGGAAGAAGTTGTGGTTCATAAGGAGTGGAGTGTAATTGCCTGTCAGGGAGAAGCTGACATTCAGTTATTTATTGGTTTCAGAGTAGCAGCCGTGTTAGGCAAGATGCATCGATACATTCTGGGCTGCTCCAGTCTCCATTTCATAGGCAGATTCTGCTCATTGTGAAGAGTACCTTGTTCCCATGAATAAATCCCACTGAAATCAGCAGGCTCAGCTCCTGGAGTAAGGTGCTACTCAGCGTAAGCATCAGAATCTGGCCCTCCGTTATTTTTCAAGGTACCTTTTATATTTATCCTGCTTAAATTTAGACACGAGGGGGGAAAATAGCCACTTGTAACCAAAATGGAAGACACTTAAAAGTTTTCTGCTTCAGTCATGCAACTCAGGCGTACAAACGAGCTCCAGGTTTTCTATTCAGTTCATTCTTCATCCTCTCTTTCTTGGCTTGCTTATGCAATCTTAGCTTCCATCAAAACGATGTCTTAATTAAATCTGAAAAATGGACATTTGACTTTACTTTACGTGATGATTTCATCCTGCCACGGATATACATTTAAGTTATACAGAACAGACATGCCCATTATACACAGCCCACTCCTGAATTTTTTTTAATAGATATTATTTTTTCAGATCTTCAAAGTGTTTGTTTTCATCATGTTTTTAAAAATCTTTCAGTTTGAATTGAAGTGATAACCCACACAAGAGTTCCATCCCTCTGCCTTTAACTCTACTGTGCTCTTGGAATTTACTTTTAAGAAGAAAAACACCCCAACTTATTGGCTGTAATTGGGAGTACCCTTGAAAATTTTAAGCTACTGCAGAATATCACTGCCTGTGAACGCCGTAGCCTTTCATGCCATGGAGCATATTTCACTAGTGCTTCAGAGACATGTCTAAATAGTTAGGGGCCAATCCAAAGTCACTGGAAAAAGACTCCCATTGAGTGGATCTGGCTCTAAGGTCTTACCTGGATACTGGCATAATTGCTGTTTTACAGATGGGGAATTGAAGTGCCAGGACCTTGATCCAAAGCCCAGGAAGAGACTCATTGACTTCTATGGACTTTGGATCAGACCCAGAAAGATTGAGATCCAGATCTTCAGAGGGATGAAAGTACCTAATTCCCATTGAGCTAGGCACCTAAATCTCTGAGGATCTGGACCTAAGCAGCTTGCCCAAGATCACACAGCAAGTCAGTGGCAAAGCTAGCTGGTGGTGCTGGATGTCCTGAGTCCCAGTTCAGTACCTCACTCATGAAATCATCATTTGGTGTCATGGGTTTTTTTTACATCATGGTATCTCAAATGAGCAAATCTGTATGTGTTTTTCAAAATGCTGCATTGTGACTGATGTCTATACAGTACACATACTAAAAAAAATAAATGAGTAAATCCAACTAAAAAGTTCTCCCTTCTGCACACACACAACTGTTGCTTGCTGCATATGTTGGATCTTTAGGTTTCTAGCAAATCTGTCTGCTGCGCCTCTCCAAGATCCCTTCATCTCCTCCAAATAGGGAACAGAGGCCGTTAAAATGTGGAAAATTAAGAAAATGCAGAACACATCATTAAATCAAATACTCAGGAAGCTGTGGCAATCTTTCCTTCCATTCACATAAGGTCCACTCTAAATGAAATCTATATTTTAATTATTTCCAGTTTGGATACTCCCAATGTGCATGAGGGAACCTCAACTGTGCACTGGAGAGTAAGAGGAAAATTGGGTGGTAAAAAAAAGAATGTTGCAGCTAATGTGGAACAGTTGCATGTTCTATTCCACATTGCCCTGAGCAAAAAAACACTCCTTCTTTTATTTTGGAGAAAAAGCCATTGATTTCTCCTTGCAGTCCAGCGTCTGGACTCACATTCTGTTTTCTCATGAGCTCTGACAGGTTTACCCGGAGCAGCTTTGGGAACCAGCTGCTCTCCTAGTAACCACAGTGGTTGTAATTCTTTGTAGTCGCAAGGCTAACGTATAATGATCTGCTGGCCTTTCCTGATGCTAGGCAGGCAGAAGGAACTGTTGACATATTTTATTTTTGGCAGAGCATTTCCAATTACAGAGAGTGGAAGAAGTATGAAATTTTATTCTGCACCCAGGCCCCCCTTCACCAGACATTCATCAGGTTGCATGTAGCAGGCAAAGTCACTTAAATTCTGCCTCTCCGAAGACTTGGACGCCTGCCCACTGTTCCTTTTTCTGTCATTTCTGACCCAATGAGAATCTAGCTGTAGTCTTTTAAAGGGCAGTGGAAGCTATAGGCTTGCCAGTTAAACAACCATGATGGCTCACACGCGGGATGGAAAGAGTGAAAACCACAGAGCAGTATGCAGTATCACGTTCCAAACCTTGTCGAGCGAGTGCTGATTTGTTGAGGGGCAGAGAGACTTTTTATAGGACTGTTTAATTTGCAGAGGATTCCCCCTCCCTGCCCCCTGGCATAATACTGCACTGATCTGACTCCTGACAAATCCAGGAACATTAAATGCACAGCGGTGCCACTAAGCCATTTGTTCAGAGTGTACCACAGAACCCAGAATTTTATGTAGGTTTATAGCCTGCTAGTCTCTCTAGCCACAGAAAAATACATTCAATCCAGAACATATCTGCAGCTGCCTGGGGCCGTGTCTACATGACAAAAGCGTACCTCAGCACACCTATACTCGCCGATCCCCCAGTTTAGATCCAGCTTAGCTTGAACAACAGTAGCTAAGTTGACTGAAGCACTCTGACAGCATAGTGCCAGCTGCAGTGAGGGTTTTGCCAGGATACTCTGTCAGCGAGGGGGGTGTCTTCCCCCCCTTCCCAATTCTAGCCAACATAGCCATGCCAGCATAACTTTGTAGCATAGACCAGGCCTAGGACTGTTAGTGTATGTGACATGATGGCTTATGAAACTTCAGGGCAGCACTGGGGAATGGAACTCATCCTCCAAATCCCTTTCCCCCACGTTCAAAAGAAAAACACCCAGGACCCTATCAATGAAGCTAAAGGACCGTCTTGGGTTCTTAACCTGGGGAGGGTGGGTCACACAGAGGTTTCAGGGCATCCCGACCACTCCCACTTTCTTTATGACTAGAGGGGAGGAGAGCTACTGAAACTCATGGGAGGAGGGGTGCAGAGATCTCGAGGTCGTAAGAAGGAACCATGGTGGGGAAAGTTGAGCACAGCTGAGGTAATTGAGAGCAACAGGGAGTGCATGACTGTTCAGCAGCATTGGTTTGAGAGAGAGTGGTCAGAAGTATTTTCTGGTAAAATTCTGAATTTTTTCCCCCCTCAAAATTGATGGAAATGTCTCTTTTTTCATTAAAAACCAAGACACTTTTTTTTTAATTTTAGGTTTGGGGATTTTCAATCCCCTCCTCTATCTTTTCTCCACCCCGCCCCCAATTTACCACTGGAAGAGAGGGAAATAAAGGGAGAGTGAAGGAGGGAAAATGGGAACAAATTGGTGGAAGTGAAAGTTTTCCCTTAAATTTTCATTTAGTTAATAAAAAGCTATTTTCATCAAAAAGCATGTTGACAAGCTCTGTATAATATGCTCAAAGAGACAGGTCACTGCAATACGATGTTGACCCTCTGGAGTGTTTAGATGGACTATATACACAACACTTGTATCCTCCCGGAGTAGGACTAGTGAAACATTTGTCAAACTTTTTTTAAAGTGGAAAATCTGGTTTTTGATTAAATGAAAAGCTTTGCTGAAAATATGTGCCTTCCTCAAAAGTTCGATTTAAAAAAACCAGAACCCTGAAAACCTCAAAATTTTAGTTTTCAACCAAAAACATTTTTTGGTTTTCAGCTAAAAGTTTTCCATTTGACAAAAAGTAAAGAAGAAAAAAGAAAAAAAAAATTAAAAAATCACACACACTTTCCCCCAAATAAGTCCACTCTTAAGCAATTGTTTTACTGACAATCTGGAAAACATCACTGGTCTAAAAGCTATGCCCTAACACAAGAAATAGGTGTGTCACTGACAAGACCATCTGCCTGAAAAAGGCAAACAGGAAAGTTAAACTCAAAAATTATGGATTCAAAAGCAGAAGCATTGTTACTAAGTCCAAATACTGAGGATATTTTAACATCCAAAAAGAGAAAAATGTGATAAGAGAAACAGTTTACTGTATTTAAGTTTGCAATATCTCCACACAAATGGACATTGATTTAGTAAAGTTGAATTTCTGTGAGTTATGGTTCAACTTCTCCTACTGATGGATTCCAAAAAAGTTTTGCAAAATTAACCACACAATTCCATGGTTTTTGTTCTTACATTAACAGATGCTATGCAAAATAAACTTGCTTTCTAAAAAGATTTCATATTCTGCTGGGAATCCATCTCCCCTTGAATAAGCTAACTTTTCCTATTCTGGAAGGCACATCTAGCATTACTTATGGTTTTGCAATGTTTTCTTCTGCTTTTTTGGACACACATATATAGAAGCATATATGGATGGCACTGATGATGCTCTTAGACCTCAGTGATTTAAGAGACAGTTTTTCCATTCACTTCAATGGGAGGTGGACAGGACTCTGATTCAGCAAAGTATATATGAACATGGTCTGCTTTAAGGATGCCTAAATCTATCCTGATTCAGTAAAGCAGTTAAGCATGCACTTACCTTTGAAGTTAAGCACATGCCTAAGTGCTTTGCTGAATTGGGGCCATAGGGCTCAATCTCTCTCCTATTATAGGCTCCCATTGGCTTCAAGAGGAATTGAAGCTGGCCTGTAATCATTGCGGAAAGATTGACTCACCCCTGGCATGCTCCCTCATGGCTGGGTTTCGCATGGCAATGACTTCGTCTCTAGTGCTCCCTGGCCATGGTCACTCCGGTCCAGTGCTGATCTGCCTCCTCTCATGACTCAGGTCATGTTTTAGTTCCACCCCTTTTGGGGTAACAATAAGTCCAACACGAAACCATGGTCCATACAGCTGCTCCACAACAGCCCCAACAGCCTTACACACGTCTCTCAGGGTTTTAAATCAGACTGATCCCCTTTTGTTGAGGGGAGGGGATCCCAGGGGCTGGCAGGAGAACCCTGGCTTACCCTCTACACTGGGTTCCAGTCAAAGGACTCCAGGATGAGCAACTAATATCTGCTTGTACAGACACCTTGCTCCTCCCTCCCTGAACTCCTTCCTGCCACAGTCCTTTTCCCCCAGCCCCTTCCTGGGCAATTTGTAAGCACCTTCCTGAGCCCCTCTTTAGAGGGGCTGTTTCTGTCCTTGCTTCAGGATCAGCTCCAGGAGCCTACTCCAATCCTGTGCCTTCCAGGTATCCTCCCCCAAGGCTTCTCCCTTGGCCTGCAGACACCTTCCTGTTTCCCCACAGGCCTCTCCACTCTATGCTACCCAAAAGAGCGACCACAAGGTTCTTCCCCTCTACAGCCCTTTTGCTCCAGGCTTCCTCTCATTATTCCTCCCTCAACTAGGCTTCATTTTTAATTAGGCCTGGTCCATCCTCTAGGTGTAACCAGGTGCATTAATTGGCCTCTCAGGTCTACCTTAACCCTTTCACCATGTGTGCAGGGTAGACACCTCATCACAGTTCGAATCTTGCAAACATTTTGATTCATACCAACATGGTACACATCTAACTACACTCACTGGACCACTCCCCATGAGCAAAGTTTCACAGGTGTAACATATTTGCAGGACTGGCTCTTACGCTGGTTCTGTGCCAGGCTTTTAACAAATTACTTGAACAAGAGAGGTAAATTTTCCAATTAAAGTTAATGATAATTGGATGGCTAACTACCTAAATGTCACTCTGAAAGTGTCCCCACATTATGTACCTTTGCTGTTGGTATTTATATCATTCTTTATTATTCCTGGCATTAATCACCAGACAAAATGATTTTTCAGTAACCAGAAAAAAATAACTATCCTCTTTCCCAAGAAATGGAGGCATGGAGTATGTTCTCCCACTGATGCATCAGTGTGACAGGGGAGTTACCAAAGGCCCATGTCCCCTCAGCTGATGGAGTCTAGGAGATTCAGCATCATTGTCTACACATCAGCTTTTGGGGGGGGGGTTGGCTTTAATGTTGGTATTAGTGTTACCATCTGAGAGCGAGGGCCAGGTCCTCAGCTGGTGTCAACTGGATTTGAACCTTTCAAGCCAATGGAACTATGCTGACTTACGCCCACTAAGGAAGCGGCCCATTGACTTCAGTGGCGCAATACTAGGTGACACCAGCTGGAAAGACAAAGGTTTCTAACCATCAGAGAAGTGAAGTTCGGGAACAAGCTTCCAAGGGAAGCAATGGGGGCAAAAGACCTATCTGGCTTCAAGATTAAAGTCGATAAATTTATGGAGGAGATGGTATGATGGGATAACATGATTTTGCCAATTAACTGATCTTTAATGGCCTGTGATGGGATGTTAGATGGGGTGGGATCTGAATTACTACAGAGAATTCTTTCCTGGGCATCTGGCTGGTGAATCTTGCCCACATGCTCAGGATTCAGCTGATCGCCATATTTGGGCTCGTGAAGGAATTTTCCTCCAGGGCAGATTGGAAGAGGCCCTGGGGGTTTTTCGCCTTCCTCTGCAGCATGGGGCACGGGTTATTTGCTGGAGGATTCTCTGCAACTTGAAGTCTTTAAATCATGATTTGAGGGCTTCAATAGCTCAGACATAGGTGAGAGGTTTATTGCAGGAGTGGGTGGGTGAGATTCTATGGCCTGAATTGTGCAGGAGGTCAGACTAGATGATCATAATGGTCCCTTCTGACCTTAATATCTATGAATCTATGAAAGATATTGGTAGCTTGCAATCAGAAAAACTCCCTTTGTGTTTCTAATGAAAAGAGAGTAAGAGAAAAAGATGAATCGGGTTACTTAGCCTGGGTCCTGAGTTTGCTAGTGCTGGCACACTTCAATAGCTTTACCCAGTTCAGCTGTTCCATCAAACTCAAGGGAGATACTTGTACATAAACTTATTCCACAAACTTAAGTGTTTGTAGTATTGGGGCCTTTGGAGCTGACCCAAGACCTACTGAAGTCAATGTAAAAAGAAAAGGAGTACTTGTGGCACCTTAGAGACTAACAAATTTATTAGAGCATAAGCTTTCGTGAGCTACAGCTCACTTCATCGGATGCATTTGGTGGAAAAAACAGCTGTTTTTTCCACCAAATGCATCCGATGAAGTGAGCTGTAGCTCACGAAAGCTTATGCTCTAATAAATTTGTTAGTCTCTAAGGTGCCACAAGTACTCCTTTTCTTTTTGCGAATACAGACTAACACGGCTGCTACTCTGAAACCTGAAGTCAATGTGAATCTTTCCATTGATTTCATTGAACACTGGATCTGACCTTTAAGCTGGGCTTTTCAAGGGAGTGTATGCAAGTAAGCTGCAAAATTCCACTGCACATCAATGGGAGTTAGGCACTTACCTCGCCAGGCACCTTGGAAAATCTCAGCCTTAGTTAATAACTTTTTGGTGACTGTACAAACTATTTTCTTTAAAATGTATCAAAAGATAGGGTGACTAATCCAGGACAGACTTGAAAACACCCAGGAAATATATATATATATATATATTGCAACATTTATATTCATAATTTTTGAAAGCCATTTTATCCTGTGTGGCCTATAATTACTAAACAATTTCAGTTGTTAATCTGATACAAGCTGTAAATTACTCCATTACTCTTAATTCTTTTATTTTTGTCAGCCACCTTTTGGGGAGAAGTATCATGTTCATGTGATTAGGCATAACCCTATCGTCCAGAAGATCTTCATTTGATTCTTGGCCTTTCCAAAGCTTTTTGTGACCTTTGGTGTGTTAATTGCTTAGTTTCTCTATATTTTAATTCCCCATCTGTATGATGAAGAGGCTGATAGGTTGTAAAGTGCAAGCTCATTGGCACAGTGACGCTGTCTTATTAATGTGTGCACAGCCCAGCGGGGCCCCAGTCTCAGCTGGAGTCTTTAAGTGCTATGGTAACATAAATAGTAAATCAATTCTATAGATTGGATTTATTTTTGCAGACAGTGGTATACATGTACTGGAGGCAGCCACAAATAGTCATCTGCCTTGCTTTAATTTGAGCAAGTCAGTGTACTTTCCGAATACCATAATAGGAGGAATCGATGCTATATCCCTGCAAGGAGTCTTGCATGAGTTTTTTTAACCCATTTAAATAGACAAAGGAAAGAAAGGGGGAAATTCTCAGTGCATAATGTTGTTCTCAACTGTTTACTTTAAAACTGAGTTATAATAATTATAGGAGACTAAATTATTAAACATTGTCTGGCAAGAGGAAGGGTAACTTCATCAGTCCTAGTGGAAGTCCCCAGCAGCGGAAAGCCCTACAGGGTCTAACATACTGGATTTGTGTGTGTGAATTCAATCAAGTGATTGGTCCATAGATAGGATAAGGAACCTAGTACTGCTGCCAGCTGAGGGAACTCTCTCTTAGTTCTGCAGTAAAGGCATGTTCTTTGGAGGTGAAGGACTAGCCATCTAGCTTTGGCGGAACATCACAATGCAGAGTTTCTGAACATTGCCCAAATCAGTTCATATGGTTCCTGTACTTCCAAGCTCATTGCCACCAGAAGGACAGATGGCTTAGCCACCAGACTCTGTGGGAACCAGAAGCCCGGGTCTCGATTCTTTCAGAGAGGCTAAATTGCTGTAGTCTGAAGGTTTGAAATATCAGCCAAGCTGGCCACTGATTTCCAAAATTTCATGTATCCATCCTACGAATTTCCCTGAGCTGAGGATCCAGAGTTTGGGAGACTCCTGACAGGAACACATCCTGGGCTGCAGGATGCTACTGGATTATGGCAACTGCTGTTGAGCTGGAAAGGCTGGCATGGGGTTCTTCTGCTTCGCAACCCTCAATTCTTCCCCCTCCCATAGCCCAGAGCCAGTTGCAGATCTAGCCATGAGGTAGGATGGCTCCAGGCCACATACAGCTACTTATTCTTGTTTTGCTTGCCGGCGGGAGAGGAGAGAGAGTGAGCCAGCAGGCGGTGCTGCTGCTGGCTGTGGACCTTGGGCTCTAGTGTAAAGAGGCACAAGAAGATGGTGTGGCTGCGTCCCGTAGCTAGTGGCTGTTTTAGGAACGCCTGCCTGTAAGTTTCCTTGCCATTTAAACCCAAATCCAGAGAGGTGCTAATCATCCACTAAGCACCACAAATCCCATGGACTTCTATGGGGGCGGCACATGCTTTGAAGATGCTCAGCACATTTCAGAATTTGGCTCCTAATAGGTATGCATTAAGAGACAATTAGCCCTTAAGTTTGTCCATGGGACCAGCCCTCTGGGCAAGTGCCCAGTTACCTGGCAGCTTAGGCTGGCTCAGAGTAGTTGCTTTCAGGACAACAATCATGTCTTCAGGTGATAGAGACCGGGTTAGTTCTAAAATGAAAGTTAATCTTGTCCACTCAATGGGTCTGTAACTCTGCATACAGTGACTCAAGAACATGAGTCAGGGCAGACTGCTAAGAACCAGGGCACAAACCCCAATTTAGTGGGGAGTTCCAGACTTAGCTTTCACCAAGGATCAAGCATAAACTCCTCCGGCACTATGACACCTTAACATGCGGTCACAGACATCCCCCTTGGATATTCCGATCTATCTTGCTGCCTAGCTGAGCGTACCTTTGCGATAGATGGTCCCTTACACCAAGAATCACGGCAATATTCAGGTTACTCACACTCCCAAAGGACTAATCACTTACTCAGGTCAATTGCACATTAGATCTCACACCAAAGACAACTCTTGTAGCCTGTCCTATAATAAACTATATGAAAAGATTTATTAAATAGGAAAAGGAAACTAGAGTTATTTACAACATTAAAGCAGGTAAACAAATACACAAATGAGTTACAGTTTTAAGTTTCAAAAACTAATAGAAGCTTCTATAATCAGTAAACTCTACATGTCCTAAACTAACCCAGGCTAAACTGCTAAGGATCTCTCTCTTATGCCTAAATACACATTGCCTGCCCTCCCAAGTCCAAGCAGCATAGAGATTCCAAGTTTGTCTGGGGTTTTATTCCCTTCCTGCCATGTCCTCTGAGCTGCAAACTCAGGTGATGGGAGCTGTCCACTTACATGACTCATCTTCATGGAGAGGAGGACAGAACAACAAAATCTTTTGTCCTCTTGTTGATAGCACATAGGGAAATTCCTGTTGCAAAGTCCCACAATAGTCCATCTGGTATCAATGGACCTTTTCTTTTGGGAAGAGTGTAACACATTTTGTTGAAGATCAGCCCCTCACACTAATTAATGTATCTCCCTTGTCTGCTTTACACCATCACATAGGCTCACAATACAACTGCTCAAATATTACCTTACAATGTGGGATACAGGTTTTATAAGGAAGAATAATGCAAGCAGCAACCCCCAAGCATTGTATAAAGTAAACACTAAACACATTCTTTAATGCCTATTTTAACAATACTAACACACAGGTGAGCCAGATTGATTCCAGCTGTGTGTTTATGAGTGTTCAACTGAGACTGGGCTTTTTTTGTGTGGGGGAACGGCACCTTGGCATGAGTTGGCACCTCGTCAGCCATCGTCCCAAGCTGTAGTCAAACAAACTTCTGCTGATGCCGGGGGGTGCTCGACCCCCTCTGCCCCCAGCCCCACCCTGACTCCATCTCTGCCCCGCCCCCTTCCACTCATGCCCCATTCCAACCCCTTCCCCAAAGTCCCCGCCCCAACTCCACTCCCTCCCTGTCCCTATTCCAACCCCTTCCCCAAATCCCCACCATGGCCCCGCCTCTTCCCCACCTCCTTCCCTGAATGTGCCATGTTCCCGCTCCTCCCTCTCCCTCCCACAGTTTGTTACGCTGCGAAACAGCTGTTTTGCAGCGGCAAGCTCTGGAAGGAGAAGCAGGGATACGATACGCTCAGGGGAGGAGGTGGAGGTGAGGGAGCTTGGGCGGGGAGGGTAGCTTGGCTGCTGCAGAGCACCCACGCAGTCGGTGCCTATGCTATGTGGACATTCTTAAATCAGTTTAACCTTGGCTTATATCAATTTAGTTTTCATTGATTTGTTGTATCAAAGGGGTAGCTGTGTTAGTCTCTATCCACAAAAACAACGAGGAGTCCAGTGGCACCTTAAAGATTAACAAATTTATTTGAGCATAAGCTTTTGGGGGTAAAAAACCCGCTTCTTCAGATGCAACCTGAAGAAAATGCATCTGAAGAAGTGGGTTTTTTACCCACAAAAGCTTATGCTCAAATAAATCTGTTAGTCTTTAAGATGCCACCAGACTCCTCGTTGTTTTTATTGATTTGTTGGTGGCTTCAGCTAAATAGATATAAGTAAGGTAAAAATTGAATTAAGAGCATCCACATGGTGTTTTGGACTGGTTTAACTAAATCAGTTTAAAATCAACTGGTGAAGAGTGACAAGGCCTAAGTCTGCTGACTTCAGTGGAGTTACTCCTGATTTACACCAGTGTGAGATCAGAATCAGGATCTATCACTAGTCAGCAAAGCACTTAAGCACATGGTTAACATTACGCTCATTGATCATTCAGATTTTAAGTTTCAGAGTAGCAGCCGTGTTAGTCTGTATTCGCAAAAAGAAAAGGAGTACTTGTGGCACCTTAGAGACTAACAAATTTATTAGAGCATAAGCTTTCGTGAGCTACAGCTCACTTCATCGGATGCATTTGGTGGAAAAAACAGAGGAGAGATTTATATACACACACACAGAGAACATGAAACAATGGGTTTATCATACACACTGTAAGGAGAGTGATCACTTAAGATAAGCCATCACCAACAGCAGGGGGGGGAAAGGAGGAAAACCTTCCATGGTGACAAGCAGGTAGGCTAATTCCAGCAGTTAACAAGAATATCAGAGGAACAGTGGGGGGTGGGGTGGGGGGGAGAAATACCATGGGGAAATAGTTTTACTTTGTGTAATGACTCATCCATTCCCAGTCTCTATTCAAGCCTAAGTTAATTGTATCCAGTTTGCAAATTAATTCCAATTCAGCAGTCTCTCGTTGGAGTCTGTTTTTGAAGCTTTTTTGTTGAAGTATAGCCACTCTTAGGTCTGTGATCGAGTGACCAGAGAGATTGAAGTGTTCTCCAACTGGTTTTTGAATGTTATAATTCTTGACGTCTGATTTGTGTCCATTCATTCTTTTACGTAGAGACTGTCCAGTTTGGCCAATGTACATGGCAGAGGGGCATTGCTGGCACATGATGGCATATATCACATTGGTAGATGCGCAGGTGAACGAGCCTCTGATAGTGTGGCTGATGTGATTAGGCCCTATGATGGTATCCCCTGAATAGATATGTGGACAGAGTTGGCAACGGGCTTTGTTGCAAGGATAGGTTCCTGGGTTAGTGGTTCTGTTGTGTGGTGTGTGGTTGCTGGTGAGTATTTGCTTCAGATTGGGGGGCTGTCTGTAAGCAAGGACTGGTCTATCTCCCAAGATCTGAGAGAGTGATGGCTCGTCCTTCAGGATAGGTTGTAGATCCTTGATGATGCGTTGGAGAGGTTTTAGTTGGGGGCTGAAGGTGATGGCTAGTGGCGTTCTGTTGTTTTCTTTGTTGGGCCTGTCCTGTAGTAGGTGACTTCTGGGTACTCTTCTGGCTCTGTCAATCTGTTTCTTCACTTCAGCAGGTGGGTATTGTAGTTGTAGGAATGCATGATAGAGACTGCTGAATTGGAATTAATTTGCAAACTGGATACAATTAACTTAGGCTTGAATAGAGACTGGGAATGGATGAGTCATTACACAAAGTAAAACTATTTCCCCATGGTATTTCTCCCCCCCACCCCACCCCCCACTGTTCCTCTGATATTCTTGTTAACTGCTGGAATTAGCCTACCTGCTTGTCACCATGGAAGGTTTTCCTCCTTTCCCCCCCCTGCTGTGGGTGATGGCTTATCTTAAGTGATCACTCTCCTTACAGTGTGTATGATAAACCCATTGTTTCATGTTCTCTGTGTGTGTGTATATAAATCTCTCCTCTGTTTTTTCCACCAAATGCATCCGATGAAGTGAGCTGTAGCTCACGAAAGCTTATGCTCTAATAAATTTGTTAGTCTCTAAGGTGCCACAAGTACTCCTTTTCTTTTTTCAGATTTTAAGGCCACTTGAAAATCATTTTGTACTGGGGTTTAACAAAAAAAATTTTTTTTTTGACTAGCGATAAGCAGAGTATCTTACTGAAAAATAACTTTGTTGAGAAACAAACAAAACACAAAATAAAAAACCAACAAAAAAACCCAACCAACCAAACAAAAAAATTGAAAGCAAAACTGGAGTTTTTTGGTTTAAAATTTCTGGGTTTTGGTATTAGAAAACTGAAAATATTTACCAAAACCTGAGGCTACCAAAAATTGTTTTTGAATAACAAAGGTTTTTCATTAAACTAAAATATGTTCACGAAGAGTTTCAGAGATAATGTTCCCAAATTTCCCATGAGAAAAGTGATATTTTTCAATCAGCTCTAGTAACAAATAGACAGGGGCCAGAGGAACTGAAAGCCTCAATATTCAAGAATCTGAATTCAAGTGATCAATAATATATTTAGAGGGATATTTTACAAAAGCACCCAAGGGATTTAGGAGTACAAACCCCTCTAGAAAAAAGTGGTATTTGGGCTCCTAAACCCATTAGGCACTTTTGAAAAATCTTCCCCTTAATCCCTTTTTATAAATTATAACAAAAATGTTTAGATCAGCTTTTTCTATGCCTATAATTGAAATAAAAATATTTGAAGAGTATTTTTTCCCTTGTGAAATCTCTCTAAAATTTAGCAGATGGTAGTGTATAGTACCTTACACTTAAAGGAAAAGAGTATAACAGGAAAAACTCAAGCCAAATCTAAAACAACATGTTATGTGTTTCCTCTGAAATGTGAGATCTTTACAGAAACTAGGCTTGCAATATGACTTTGTCATGTCTCTTATGTGACATGACCTTGTCCAGAACGGTGTGCATATCAGAGTCCTTCCCACTTCAGTGAAAGGGTTATACCTCTTTACAAGTTCTGGGCTTGCCACTCAAAGTGCTATAGATGCCAATTTACATAAGTACGGCCCTACCAAATTCATGTCACATTTTTGTAAATTTCACAGCCATAGCATTTTAAAAATCTTGGATTTCATGGTTTCAGATATTTAAATCGTACATTTCATGGTGTTGTAAGAATGCATGGATATGTATTTTAAAACAGCAAAATATAAACACGTAAAGCCCTTAAGTCTGCATTTCTCAATTTGGGGTTCCTGTTGTAGGAGAGGTCGCAGTATTGCCACCCTTACTTCTGCATTGCCTTCAGTGCTAGGTGGCCAGAAAGCAGCTGTCCAGACACCCACCTTTGAAGGCAGCACTGCCACCAGCAACAGTGCAGAAGAAAGGATGGCAATACCATACCATACGACCCTCACTTCTGTACTGCTGCTGACTGCGGTGCTGCCTTGAGAGCTTGGCGCCCAGCCAGCAGCCGCCATTCTCCAGCTGCCCAGCTCTGAAAGCAGTGCAGAAGTAAGTTTGGCAATACTGCGATCCATCTACAATAGCCTTGCAGTCCCTTTTGGGTTAGGACCCCCAGTTTGATAAACACTGTGTACTTTTGTATACTTTTATTCTATAGTAAAATAGTATAATAGGGTAAAAGTACACCTTATAAAAGTCTAGGTTTCATGGGAGAGACCAGATTTCACAGTCCATGAAACATTTTTCATGGCCATGAATTTAGTAGGGCCCTACAATGTGATATATGCCATCATGTGCTAGCAATGCCCCTCTGCCATGTACATTGGCCAAACCAGACAGACTCTATGCAAAAGAATAAATGGACACAAATCAGACATCAAGAATTATAACAGTCAAAAACCAGTCGGAGAACACTTCAGTCTCCCTGGACACTCAATAACAGACTTAAAAGTGGCAATTCTTCAACAAAAAAAATTCAAAAAGAGACTCCAACGAGAAACTGCAGAACTGGAATTAATTTGTAAACTGGACACCATCAAATTAGGCCCGAATAAAGACTGGGAGTGCATGGGTCACTACAAAAACTAAAAACTAATTTCCCCAAGCTAATTTCCCCCTACTGTTATTCACACCTTCTTGTCAACTGTTTGAAATGGGACACCCTGATTACCACTACAAAAGTGATTTTTCCTTCTGTTAAGAATAGCACACTTCCACTTTAATTGAATTGTCTCATTAGCACTGACCCTCCCACTCGGTAAGACAACTCCCATCTTTTCATGTACTGTGTATATATATCTGCCTACTGTATTTTCCACTCCTTGCATCTGATGAAGTGGGTTTTAGCCCACGAAAGCTTATGCCCAAATAAATTTGTTAGTCTCTCAGGGGCCACAAGGGCTCCTCGTTGTTTTTCCTGGAAGCAGTAAACTGAAGAAACTCTGAGCATGTCTATACAGCAAAAACTGTGCACAGGCTAGCAGACCTGAGCTAGCTTGAATCCAGCTGGCACAGGGAACAATAGCAGGAAAGTCAATGCAGTGCGGGCTTCAGTTCAATAATACAAGCGTGGCGCAGATTCTGGGTATATACCCCGCATGCTACCCTATGTACCCAGGCTCTGTGCTACACTTCTATTGGAGAGTACATCTACAGAGCTGTTGTCCATGTGAGATGGATTCAAATTGGCTTGGGAAGACTCACCCAATCAGGACCCCCAAGTTGAGAAATGCCCAGCTTTGGCTGTGTAGACATACCCTCCATCACATACATTTACAATGATGGGCATCAGACAGGTCAAGGGAAGATCTAAACAGAACACACATGATCCCAGCTGCGTAGGGCATCCTGGATCTAAATCCTCCCCCTATTGGCTTTGTTGTATTATGTTTTTCCCTACACCGAGAGGAGAAAGATGCTTTCCGTCAGAATGGCCTTTATAGTCCATCTCTAGCACATAGACTACAGATGTTAGGGCTGTGGGACACTCCCAGCTGCCCTGCTTGTCTCAAAAAAATACCCATTCTGTGTTCACCTGTTTTTAGGTCGTGGAACCAAGGCCTTAAGCCTCAGCAAAAAGATGTTGGGTTAGCTAGCCTCTGTTCAGGTAAGACATGGCAACTCAGCAGCTTGAGTTAAAGCTTACAGGGGAGCCTTGAGTTCAACTTGGGGTGCTAACCCAGGTTAAAAACGGCCTTGCCATGTCTCCACCGCGATTTCAACTCAGGGTGGCTAACCCGAGTTAAGAACACACTTTTTCTTTGCTGTGTAAACATACCCTCCGGGGGATGCCTAGTCTAACTTGACCTACCAACCTGTATGAAAAACTGCAAGCTGCCTTCTCTGCACTAAGATTTTGCTTTGTATTAATTACCACCCGTCGACTGACTTAAGAACACACTTTTTCCCCTAGTGATGCCACAGCTGAAGCGTGGGATACGTACATGAACAGTCAGGATGGGAAAGCACACAGCACTGTCTGAAGTCTGCTCATGTTGGAGTCAAGGGTGAAACTCCAGTTGACTTATAATAGGAGCAAAGTTAGGCCAACACAAAGTGCTTTGGAACGTCCTATCCTCAGACCTGAGTTTTAAATACCTGCATTTTGTTTAAATTTGTGTTTGCTCAGATTGCATTTTTGGGGGGTTGGTATTTCAGAGTGGAAGTCTCAGCAGAATGAAGCACTGGGGCTTGTTATATTAGTCCCCATGAAATAACAGCTCTTGAGTGTCAAAGAAACCTGTCATTTGCTCAAATGAAACATGGTTTGCAAGCCGTGTAAAAACAAGAAAAAGCATTACAACTAGTTGTCAGAGGAGGCAGAGCTCCCAGGAGCTGAAAGTCAGCAATCATTCAATCATTCCTCTCCTCCACAGCCCCCTCTGCATGTGCAGAATTTCTAAATTAAGGCTGGGATGTTCAAACGAGTACGGGACCCAGCCGTAAAGAAAGAAACTTCTGATTAAGACATAATGAGCCAAATAGTGAAGAAATGACAAGCTGAAAAGAAAACAAATAAGGGCAAAAAGGGGGAAGCAAACAGTTTGGGACTACAGCTGGTGGAAAACCCATGCCATTTAGAATTGACAAAAAAATTCACTCGTTTTTTGTGAAAATTGTAACATGAGTGATTAACCCTCACCCAATTAGCTCTACTTAAGACCTATCCACCTGAGAGATCACCTCGCCCACTGGTTAATCAATCATGTTTATTATGATAGTGCTCTGGAACCAGCTAATATCAGGACCCCTGTGAGGCTAGACACTACAAACACAGCAGTAGACAGTCCCTGCCCTGAAGAGTTTTCAAGCTGAATAGAGGAGGCACACATAGGGCAGGGGAAAGGGAGAGAACATGCACACAGAGCTATCAGTGGGATGATAGCAAACCGCTTGTTAGTTCCATTACGCCAAACCCGGACTCTCTCCCTGCTATACGGCGACAGCACAAGGGTGGGAAGTGGAGTCCCTGTTAGTATAAACAGGAAGGGCTGTTGTGGTGGGGAAGGATTCTCTGTGAGGGCCCTGCAGCTTTGGAATTTACTCCCCACCGTGGGCTGGGATGTTCCAATGTAGCTTCAGAGCACGCTGCATGAAATGTGGGCCCCGCACTCCCAAAGAATCTGAAAATGGAAAAGAATAGGGACGATGGTGACTAGTTGGAGAGTAAGATAGTCAGCTCTTTCTCTGCCTCATTTGATGGTTTGGGTCACATTAGACAATATAGTGGCTGTTAATTAAGTTGGCAGGGTTTTTCCCCCCTCTACCTACTTGTAAATAATTTTGAAGGCATGTAGAGTATGGATATAGGTGACTAGAGCTGGAGAAAGTTTTTTGGACAAATAGTTTATTCAACAAAAATGTTGCTGTTTTGTTTGGCCTGAAACCACATGCAAATTTGACGAATACTTTTGGCCATTCACTAAAGCGCTAGGAAGATGGTGGTGTTGCCTTTTGCCTAAAGGTTAGGGCGCTCGCCCACAGTGTGGGGGAGAGAGGTTCAAATCCCTGCTCTGGAACATACCACAAGGGAGTTTTTTTGGGGAATCAAAATTTTAAAAAAATTAAAAATTAAAAAAAAAATCAGCGTTTTGGGATAGTCACTGAACCAAAACCTCAGTTACTCACCCAACTCTGCAGGTGACTGAGATGCTTCCCAGAGGTACCTCACTACCACCAGCCCTTAGCATGAAGGACCCTTGTCCATGCTTGCATGGTCAGCTCCCCGACCCTGCCAGCCATAGGCAACACAAGCCCTCTCTACTAGGCCTCACAGACCCTGCTGTCACTCTCCGGGATACTAATAGGCACATGCCAGCCCACCGAGTATTTCCAGCCCGTTCCACTGGACAGTCACAGTATTCACCAATCCGCAGCTTTTGGAGCAGCCGGACACCCCAGCTTACCAATTCCACCTCAGATCACCGCTCCACTGAACTCTTTGCTTTGTACTTCATTTCACCATAAACAAATGTAAGAGATTCGAGCAGCAGGATTGGTTCCATATGGAATAAAATCATTACACCCATTCTAGAGCCTCAACGAATTAACTAGATGCTCTCATGTGTCAAAATATTGCTCCCCCTAAATCTGCCCAGAGCTTCACAGAACCTTCTCTCATGCATGCTGTTAGCATGCCTCCTAAGTGAAGGATTCACCGTGTCTCTCTGAGCTCTAGGATATGCCAGACCAGTCCTTTGTCCTTATTCATAAACAGGATCTGTCCCCACTCCCCATGCTGTTTGTTTCTTCCTGCAGATTTCCTCTTGGGTAGATTTTGCCACATGGTAGATCAAGCCACACTTGGCTCAATATGCAAGTAGGTATCCAATACACAGTACACAAAAGGCCAGACAAGGAGATGGGTGTCAGTTACCTCAGAGATATTCCTTTCAGGCAGGAGGTATGTCACTTCCTGGTGTCCTGTCTTCACCCCAAGACCTGTTGGCCCGAAGGGGTACCTGGGTCAGTGACCTTTTTAAAAGTGAGGTCTTAGAGCTGAGTGAAAAAATACGAGTGGAAATCATGAAACAGTTTCAAAATTCAGCGAGCTCAGGAATTGGCTGATGGGCAGCTAATGAGGTGGGGGAGCACATTGAATAAGGGTGGGGAACAGCTATCTCATTCATTCTGCACCATCCAGCCTGCACGTTCAACCAGGGGGCCTCTGGCGAATATAGCAGCTGCTAACAATTGAAGACTGTATCATAGTGGGGTCAGAGTTAAGGTTGTGCTAATCCAGGCTTCAGCGTATTTCACTTTGTGAGGAGCAGATTGCATCACTCTTATTCACACTGAGCGGTACCTTTCTCTGCAGGTGGTTGCTTGTGGAGGAAGGTACTATTCAGCACAAGCAGGCACAACACAACTGGGCTTTTGCGTAACACTTTGCAACAGCCGAAAAAAGGAGACATTTTGGGCCTCAGCTTGCAGTCAGTTAGGGTTTTTGCCTGAGTGAGGACGGGACGTTCAGAATCATGTTAAACCTGCCTCCAATGGTAAAATAAGATCCCACCCGGCTTTGACTTACACAATAAAACACCTTCTGGCTCCTTAGCTTGTCAGTTACTCCAACTTCGACTCCCTTCACATTAGTAGAATGATGAGAAGTAGGCTGAAGTGAATGGTTGCCTTACATAGACTCAAGCATCACCTTGGATTTGGCCCTATGTGTATAGTCGGTTCCGAGCCAACATGAGCTCAGTGATTGTAAAATATTGCTTGGCTCACGGGCTGCAGCAATTCAGCTGTCCCTGGGTGCTTTAGTACCGTATATTACAGCATGTCGAATTAGAAGTGTCACAGTAGGTCTTATTCCAGTCCCCAGGGGACAGGAGTGCTGGCCACAAAAACCACCACCATGGCCTGGCCCCCTTCTTGTAGGATTCAGCAGCGAGGCCTAAGGAGAGGCCTGGAGGCTGAACTGCCAGACCCCCCCTAGACGTGGTCCCTCGAGCTCAGGGATATGGCATATTGTCAAGCACTGTCGGGGGGGGGGGGTGTCTGGGGGAGGGGGCTCTGGTGTTGCGGTTCTGCTTAACCTGCCCACCCTCCCATGGTTTAATCAGCCGTCTTCATTCTCCAGCACTGTCCAACCGGCACTGGCCATAAGATTCAAGGCCAAGATTTGCAGCAGTCACGATCTACCGTAAAAGACAGATGTTCTGAGCACCCTCTCTCTAAAACTCAGGCCCCTTTAAAGGCATTGCCAGTCTGAGAGGCTCACAGCCCCGAGTCACTTCTGAAAAATTATTTCTTTTTTTCCACATATTGTGTTACTTGTTTCCTATAGCTCCCTTGAGTCATTTGAAGGATTTCATATTTTTACAGCAGGTGGCAGTGTTGCAGTGGAACTACATTTCAAAGGCAAAACAAACTATGTGCCCTCTACATTCCCGGGGCCAAAGAACGCAAGGTAGAGTGGTAGCGTGTTTACATACTATTAATCAAGGTCAAAAACCAGGTTGAAATTGGCATTGATTGACCAGTAGAGTAATTCGTCGGTGTACAGTGATCTATTCTAAAATTAGAGACGCTAACAAAATTAACAGTGGATTTTTTCTCTTCTTTCAGCAACTACAAAAATTAAGCTAGCTTTATTTGCATGCTCGGATAATTAACTATGTGAGTCTGATCATTTACACAAATGCCACTTGATACCTCTCTGGCAGCACAGAAGGGCCTTAATGTGTTCCCACTTTAGTGCCCCTTTACATTGCCAGATCAGTGTAAAGTTTGCCGTAGCGCAAGTGAGAATTGGGCCAGTTTGGATTTAAGTGGAGAACTCTGTTCCAATCTTGCAGTTTTTGGAGGGGCCGTCAATTATATTATGTGAAAACTCAGTCATAATTCAGCCGCAGCTTGATACATTTGTAGCTTTCCAAGTCTCCTGCTTGTTGCCTGGCTGGCAGCCCCCCAGTACACGGGTTTTCTATCAGTGACAGACAGGAAGGGTGTTCCCAGCTTGGTGAACCATAAGTAGCAAGCAGGACATCAGATGCAAATCTGTGTCTCTGCAGAATATATATTTCCCACCACTTCCAGATTTGCCATGTGCTTGACAGTCCTGGTGTAACTAACAGTCCAGAGGTTTTGTTAACACTTCTTTGACGGGAGACTCAGGTTAAAAGACCTTAGAAGTGCATAGGTAGTTTGTCAATGCGTCTTGCCAATCCTATCAGAGTGATTAAAAACCAACAATTACTCCACACAATTCTAGAGAAAGAACCCAAATATACGTTTCCCAGTGATTTAAATCCACGAAATGGCAAGGAGAAAAGAGCCACTTTGTTTTTAGCCTAGGTGGTCTTATAAGAGACTAAATACAGATTTGTCCTGGGTTTTCAAATGGATCTATACAGGTTCCTTTGCTCCATTTTGCTCCCTTAGCTAGGTTTGGAGTCCTTGGTACTCTAAAAACAATTGTTTCCATCAAGATCAATAGAAACACAATTTAAAAGCAGGGTTTTTTTAACTGTTGGGTCATAAATTCAGATATATTTTTATGGTAAAGGCTGCTACACAAAAGGCACCTTTGCTTAAACAATTATGCTATTTTACCTATTGGTAACCATCAACCCCGCACCCTGGGCTTAATTGCTTTCGATCTTATAATTTGGGAATGGATTTTAGTATTGAAATTAAAGGGACACTACAGCATTTGAAATGTTTCTGCTGTTGGGAGGCTGAGTTTTCTTGTGCAAAAATCCCATTGAATTTGTGGGAGTATCACATATTGAATGAAGATGGAATAAGACCATAGGGTGAAATCATCAAACTGGTAGCAGTGCACGTAGCCAATGAAGGCATGAGTATTGACACAAACCCATGCTGATGTACCATAAATCTACCAAAGAAATCAATATGAATTGTTTCAATCTCTCCATTCTAAACACTGCTGGTTATTGAGTGTGTGTGTGTGTCTGGGCAGATTGTATAATCCATTAAATCTGTCAGGTAAAGCAACCAGTGACTGGTTTACAGTGGAAGAGAAGTCACATTTTAAAGGGAAAAAAGGTCAAATTTACCCAGTGCCAGATTCTGAGGAGCAGATCTTCATCTGGTAGGAGATGAAATCAGTGGAGCTATGGCCATTTACACCACTGACCAATCTCCTTCTCCAGTTAGTTATACCCTACCAAGTAGCCTCTTTGATTTCTGTGGGACTAGTCAAGTTGCAAAAAACAATTCAGTGTGAGTAAGGATATCAGAATCTGGCCCAATAGGCAATGAGTTAAAAAAGGAACACTCTCCATTTGACTGAGAAATACAAGTCCAAATGCTGTGGCATTTTTAAGACACCCAAGGTAACAAAGCATATTTGATTTGAAGTGCATCCTATCTCATATCTGAGCTAGAGATAGGCATGAGCAGTAAGAGTTCAGGTCTGGATCCAAACTCCGGGAGATGCTTAGATCCAAGGGTTTTGACTGGGTCATTATAGACATGGCTCAGACAGGAGCATTCCTAAAGTTTGGCAAATGTTTAGATGCATATCATAGCTAGTCTCTCTCCTCTAACACCTCCTGCTAATGGTCATTCCGGTCCCATGGTGATCTACCTCTTTCTGCAACTCAGCCCTCAGGCCAGCTCACATTTTAGTTCCACCCTCCCCAGATGGACAGAAAAGTCAACACAACAAGAGTCCATAGCCTTACATCAGGATGTTGGCCCCCATAGTCTCTACATCTCCTCCTCTCAGGGCTTTCAAGAGGGTGTATCCTTTTCTATCTGGGGAGATGTTACACCACCTTTCACAGTGGCAGGTAGAGGAACCCAGGTTCTTCTACTACCCAGTCCAGGGATCCTGTTACTAGCAGCCAAGGTGGGTTCCATCTTACTCCTTCCTGCTGCCTCCCTAGATTTCTTTCTAATAAGCCTGTCAGCAGGCCTCTCAAAGTTCACTTTTCTTTCAGGGTAGGGACTCCCTGGGCTCCCCCCCAAAAGAGGACAAGCTTAACCCTTCTTCCCTCCATGGGCTTGACTTTTCATCCCTCTTAAGTATCCCTGACTCTGATCTTCTAGTGAACACTTCCCAGGGTTCTCTCCCTGGCAGTCCAGAGCAGGGCTTCCCACCAGAGATTGGCACCATGGCTCTCCTAGCCTCTTACTAGACTTCTGTACTCAGGAAAGGCCTCACAGCTAACTCTTCCCCAAGCCTTCTCTTTGACCATACCAGTTTTGCTAATCTCTAATACCAAGAGAAGAACAACACCATTTTCCTCTCTCCCAAAAACACTCTTCTATGCCAAACTTCTCCTCTTTAAAGCAATCACCCAGTTCCTCCTCCTGCTAGGTTTAGATCACCAGTTATGCCTAACACCCCTCCAGATGCCGCCCAGTGGCCTAATTGGGCTCAGGCTCCTGTTAAACCATGGTTAACCAGCTTGGGGTTTACACACATTTATGGAAATAGGTGTGGTTCCACCAAAGCCAATGGAGCAACCCCTATTTACACTAATTAAGGATTAGGCCCATTCCCTCTCCCCTTATTCAGCTGTTTCCCCCTCCTCTCCTCATTTTCTCTCTTCTCTCCCTCCTATCATACATCGCTCTGTGATAAACAGCTCAGAAGCATCAACTGTCTGGACAATGTATTCACAGGGAATAGGGAGCCCTGGGAGAAAGCAAGGGTTCTGCTTATCTCAGAGTGGGAGTCTAAGTGGAAAAAGTTTGGAAGGCTCTGTGGTTTAGCCATTCCCCAGCAGTCTCAAATCCTGCTTCAGCTGCAATCAATGGCAGTTTTGCTATTGATTTCATTGGGAAGGGAAGAAGCCCATAATACACCCTCATAAATGCATGTGCTTATGCTAGTCTCCCCAATCGTCCTGTTTGTTACACCCACGAGTTGAGTCTAGTATTACTGAGACTAAAGTTTTTCCTAGCAGAGACTGTCTTTTACTCTGTGTATATACAGTGCCTAGCACAATAGGACCCAGCTCTAGGTTGCGGCCTGTGGGCACAATAATATATAATAAAATAACTAGCTCTCATATAGTGCTTTTCATCAGCAGATCTCAGAGTGCTTTGCAACCTTTAATGTACTCATCTTCAAAATGACCCGGTGACGTAGGGCAGTGCTGCTAGCCTCATTCTGCAGGTGGGAAACTGAGGCACAGAGAGACTAAGGCCCAGATCTTCAATAGTATTTAGGCTTAGGATTTCAATGGAATTTGGGCATCTATATTTCTTTGAAGATCTGACTTGCCCATAGTCACTCTGTGGTGGACCAGTGAATTGAATCCAGATATCCCATAGTGTAGGCTAATGCCCTAATCACTAGGCCATCCTCCCTCTTAATAAGAATAATCACACTCTGCAAGTTGGCATACATAGAAGCTGCTCAGATGCTTATTCTGGGGATTGGTCCTGCTTTGAGCAGGGGGTGGGACTAGATGACCTCCGAGGTCTCTTCCAACCCTGATATTCTGTGATTCTAACACAGGTCCACCCCAGATGCGTTAGGACTGTTCACACCACGAAGGCACAAAGCTAGCACATTGCAGGTGTCGTTATCTGACACACGTGCACTCAGTGAGTTAGTGTGTAAGCAGATTCCTGGGATATTTTTCCGGGCCCAAGGTAAAGTGGTTTCTTGAAAATCCTTCTGTTTTCTTTTGGTAACGGCTCTTCTGTATGGACGCGAGCCTGAATTGCTGCCATCCAATGGGAGGGAGAGAAGAGGTCCCAACCCATCATTATTAATTATTATTATTATTTATTATTATTTGTATTGTGGTAGCACTTAGGAGCCCCTGTCATGGCCCAGTGGATTTTTTTGTTCATTTCAGGCTATTTGGCTGCAGCAGTGCTCTCCAGGGAAGAAACATGACAAATGATTTAGTGGCCAGGACCTCAGCTGGTGTAGATCATTAGCATGAGCTGAAGACTTTGCCCTGTGTTTCTGGCATTCAAGCCATTCTTCTGTAGAAGTTCCAGGTATTAGAACTGAGTAAACATGCCACTTTTTGTCTTACACTAAACTGCTGATTAAACATACATTCTTGCATTCACTCTGTTTCCCAACTGGTTGCTGGCTTTCCACAGCAGAGCAGGGAAAATGGGCAGAAACCGTTTTGTTTTTTTTTTGGTTGTGGTCAGATGTATTGCTCCAGATGCGCCGCTGATGTAAATCAATATAGCTCTGTTGAAGCCAACAGATCTAGCCTATTATATTTACATATGTTCCTCCCAAAGGCATGGCATGCTTTGGTCTGAGATTTTGTTCTACATCATGCAATCTCAGATCTCTGTCAGATCATCTATATTCTTCCTTGCATGCATTTCTGCTAGTCCAGTCACACGGAAAATCTCACAAGAGATCCGTGAGAATAGTCAGATTCTCATTTTAAAAAAACAACAACAGAGAGGAGGACTTCAGAAAAGTCTAACAAGTGGAGGATGTTTAACTCCTTCTGTACACAAAGCAAAAGGATCAGATTTTGAGAGAAAACTGTATTCAACAGAACAATTTTTTTGGTGAGGAGGAATGTCTTGCTGATTTAATATTTTTAACACGTTTCTGATATAAGCTAACCAAGGAATCCAAGTTTTGTCTCATTGTTTAAATCTTGGGTTTTATGTTTTCAGATTGATTGAATTCTCTCTCACTGCATCACTAGCCCTTCTCTCAGGCCAGATTGAACAAAATCTCTGTCTTCTCTACTGTGGAAAATGACACAAATCCCAGAAAATTGATTTTTCCAGGGCTTGTACAGTTTGTGTAAAAGCCATACAGAGTTTTCATTTAATCTGGCCCTTGGCAATTGGAGTTTTGTCCTCAACAATGTTACTTAATGATGGATCACCTATTTGACCAGTCCTCAGATGGCATAAAAATTGGCTTTTTTTAAGTCAATGGAGCTATGCCAATTTACAACAGCTAAGATTCTGGCCCCTCTGTGTTTTCATTAGTCTCTGCAATCTGTATAATGAAGAGGCAAAAACCTGTGGATTACCGTAGAAGGATTTGGGGTATCTGATCCTTCTCCAGTTGAAATCAATGACAAAAATCCCAGTGACTTCAATTGTTGTGCCCTTGGTGCAGCGTACATTGTTCAGAATGTGCGTCCTCTGGTTGCTATTGGCTGTTGATGTTTGCCAGTAGTTCTAATTGGAAGAGTGTATTGTTTTACAGTTATAAAAACAGTAATAGAAAGGAAATTAGGGAAAACATGAGCACAACAAGAGATCGAGATCACTGATATTTTGTAATTTTAGACAAATACAATACAGATTTTCACAGTTTGGAAAACATACACACAAAAACTACTACTTTATGGGAGTTACATGCAACAACAGGGAAACAAGCCCATTAAAAAGGAATAGAGATTAATTTTTGGGAAGTTTGCCATTTACTTCTGAATTTCCTGCATATTTTCTCTGCTTTACTTTCTCTCAAAGCCTCATTGGATAGCAACTTTCCTTGCTGGTGATAGGGGCTGGAGATAGCTACCTTAGGAGCTTATCACCTTATATCATCTGCAGCATTTATTTTAAGTGAGCAGCAGACACTTCCTTCCCCTTTTCTCAGGTCCCAGTTACTGCCATATTTGTGGTGCCAGATGATTAGCAAGGATTAGTGATCCAAAACTCAAGAACTGGCCCAACCTCTTCCCATCCCTCATCTGAACCAGAACTTTAAAGGTTCCAAAAAACTACTATGGAGATTTGACCATGGTAGCTGCTACGTCCCAGACAACCTGGATGTTACCTCTTTTGGAATGAAATTCTGTGGCTTTTTTATGATGCTGTCAATATGAGCTCTCTATAGGCCAAGATTATCAAAAGTGACTACTGATTTTTTGGGTTTTTTAATCTTTGTTTGTCAGTTTTTGGGGCCTGACTTTCAGAGAATACTGACCACTTGCCCTCTGGAAAATCATGCCTCTTGAAAGAGTCTCAAGTTGGGAATCCAAAATCACTAGTTAATTTTGAAAATCATGACCATATTATTTAGTAATGAGTGGATCCTGCAATGTTCAAAGAGGCTGACTTTGAATAACTACCCAAGCTAGTTATATTTAGCTTGGCATTCCCAACCTCTGGAGTCTGCAAAGTGTCTTTCTCATGTGATTTCTGCTTCCAGTCCTGGCCAGAAATGCCCCAAGAAAAGTCTTTCAGCTGACGGATTAATGAAGTAGATGTTATCATTTTGTTTGATGGATGTTGATACAGCAGTGACAGGCACCACTACTCATGCTACCATTATTGAAAAAAATTGCACTCTGATTGTTTAGAGAAGACTTTTTCTGTGCTTCAGCGAATCTGAAGCCTGTTTGTTCAAAGCTATTTTGAATTGTATATTCTACCCTATATAGATTCTTATCCCATCCATGTAGTATCTGAGTGCTTTCTAGAAGGGCATTAAGGAACAGGGCTAACATCTCCCCATGGTGACACCTGTGGTTCATTCTCTCTAGCATCCTCCCACCATGGGCAGAATTGTGGGTACAGTGGGGTGGTTGTTTTTGTTTTCAATGTCCACACTGCTCTGTGTTTATGTTAGAGAAGGTACATTGAAGACAGGTGCCTCGTACTTGGAGTGGAAGATTTATGATGGCCTATCGTCTTGTAGGAGTTCATTCCACACTCTCAGACCAGTCCCCTGCTCAGCTGAACTTGGATACCGTAATGTCTGTTTTTTTTTGTTTTTTTTTTACATTGGCATGTTTCTGATAGGCCGACTAGTGAGCCAAGTTGGATGTAATAGGTTGGAGTAGAACGACTGCCTACAGCATCAACCCCAGTTCAGTTGAAGACACTGTTGTTGTTAAAACTTAAACCCAGTGCAGATCGCAGTTCCTTTGGTGATGCTGCTACATGCTGATAATCCAGTGCACAATCTGATTATTATTTTGTGCGTCTATGGAGACGTCTACACTGGTGTCGGTGTTTAGAGTACAGACACTGCGTGCCCAGCTAGCAGGGGTATACATAGTAGTGTTGGCACTGAGGCACTGCAGGAAAGAAGAGTAGCGTAGGGTGCCCTACCTACCCAAACCCTCAGGGAGATACCCTACATGGCTCTCAACACACACCTAAGCAATGCGTCCCATGTCTACACAGCTACTTGTAGCCCTATAGTGTCCTATTACCTCCCTAGCACAGCAAAAGGCTCTGGCAGAGGGGAGACAGCGGACAAAGGCTCTGGCAGCTCCACATTGGAAAAGCTGGAGCCTTTCACCGAGGTATGCGGCTATACACGTTGTGCCTGTAGGCTACATGCCACCCAAAGTGTAGACGTTGCTGATGTAATTCACATTCTTTACACTGCAGCATTGTGACTTGCTTTCTCCAGAGGAGGGGGAGAAAAAGCAGTGGGGAGGAGACACGGACCTTAACTGAATCATTTGTGTCTCTGCAGAAAGTGGGGCAGGGCAGCTCAGAAGGACTCAGAAACATCTAGATCCAGGTAGGGGAGTTGATAGGCATGCTCGGGAGCTGGTTCTAGGTTGTGGAGGAAGCTTTTCATTGTTGGCTACCCACCTGACAGGCCACACCCTAATCACCCTCAAAAAGCGGATCCAATCAGAGTGCAGAGGTAGGGAAGGGAAGGGCAGGTGTTCCAGACATATGTGGACTTGGTGGCTGATGGATGCAGAACGAGGAGATATGTCAGCTGTGAGGGCTGGTCCCAGTCCTTGTGTCCTTTTTGGATACAGGTAGGTGCTATTCCAGCTTTATTGCCTAATGTGTGGTCCCATGGCAGTGGGTTTTATCAGTGTTCAATTTGTAATGAAAGAGGTGCCTGGGCTCAAGCAATTTTTTTTACATTCGTAATTGGGACAGGAAGCCCAGAGGTGCCGGAGCTATGACCTGCCAAGCACAGAGGTGCTGGGGCTCAGCCCTGGCAAGCCTTGGCACAAATTAAGCACTGAGTTTTATGGACCTAGTAGGAGTGCTGGAGTGGGGAGTATTTGTTATCTCTACAGGCTACAGAGCCTGTGGAACCTACATTTCACCACCAGCGACCTGCTCAAAACTGGTTTTCTGTCTCAACTAAAGAGAGTAACTGGGGCAGCACTTTGTGAGGGGTAGGTTTGTGAATTCTTGCCTAACTTAGCTGGGCCTATAGGGAGAGGATTGTGCTCTATGGAGTGAGAGCCATCTAGAGATTTAGGGAATGGATATTTTCTATACTGGTCCCAATCTCTGCCCCACCTTGAATACAGGCTACAGGCATCTCACCAGCAACCCGAGAGGACCAGTCAGCGATTAACCCAAAGGCTGTAATGATGGCACTCCTCAAACTGTTTGTTCGCTGAGGGGGTTTTGAAGTGTTTGAAAGGAGTGAGACGCTGTCATTTCTCAAGCTCTGAAGCATCTAGGTGACACACATGACATCCGTAATACTCTCTGAGGGAAGATCAGAGGGGAATGGGTTCTGAGGTGTGTGCTAAAGTATAGACAAAGTTGTGCTGAAACCTTATATTTGAATGTTTGCAACAGAAACAAAAGGGGGGAAAGTCTGTGTAAGAAACACCAGTAGATTTACTTTTAATAGCTTGTTTAGAAGTGATGACTAGTATTCCAAATGCCTACTTCGGTGTTCTACTAGTTACAATGTGTTTTGTGTGCATGGCATGTTTGTCTTACTAAGAAAGTGTTTGGCTCTCTCTCTTTGAAATTGACTGGAAACTATCAACCTTTATTTCCCAGGGTTTCACAGCCAATAGCCCTGAGGTTTAGCTGTGTAAGCCTTCCTGCAAAGGCAGAACTCTGACCTGTGTGTCAGCAAAGAGTTAATCTGAGGTGCGGGAAGAAGGGGAGTGGAATAATTATAATAGTGCAAGCTTTGGGTGGGCAGGACCTGGTTCAACGCACAGTCAGTGCTCTGTAAAGAGTAGCACTATATTATTTTTGGGTGCCATTTTCAGAAACTACAGAATGACTGGTGTAGAGAAAGTAGATAAGGACATGTTGTTTACTTCTCCTCATAACACAAGAACTGGGAGTCACTAAATGAAATTAATAGGAAGCAGGTTTAAAACAAATAAAAGGAAGTATTTCTTCACACAACGCACAGTCAACCTGTGGAACTCCTTGCCAGCGAATGTTGTGAAGGCCAAGACCATAACAGTTCAAAAAAGAACTTGATAAATTCATGGAGGATAGGTCCATCAATCGCTGTTAGCCAGGATGGGCAGGGATGGTGTCCCTAGCCTCAGTTTCCCAGAAGCTGGGAATGAGTGACAGGGGATTGCTCACTTGATGATTCCCTGTTCTGTTCATTCCCTCTGGGGCACCTGGCATTGGCCACTGTCAGAAGACAGGACACTGGGCTAGATGGACCATTGGTCTGACCCAGTAGGGCCATTCTTATGTTATGTTCCTAATAGCTCTGTGCTGGCCTAATTCCACTCCCATTGACTTCAGTGAGAGCAGAGTTCTCTCACTTTTGGAACATGGAACACTTTTGAGGCCCACCTCTCACTGGGTGGGATGGCCCTTTGAAAGAGATGGAGCCAGATCCTCAAAGGTATTTAGGCACCTAACTGCCATTGAAAGCCACCATACACTATCAGGACTAGGGACAATCCAAAATGGGAATTCAGATAGCAGAAATGAGATCATCAATGAAATATTGTTACTAGCAACAGAATTGGCCCAGATGGGAGTAGCCAGTGAAACGGCATGAACCCCAGTGCATGTTGGGATAGCAGGAAATGAGATGGAAGACAAAGTAGCAAAAAATGCTAGAAAAAATCAACACAGAGAGTTTAAAGACCTAATTAAACATGAACTGAGAGAGGAGTGGCAGGACAAAAGAAACAAGGGGGGAAAAGATTTCATGAAATATGCTCTAGATCCAAAACGCGGATGTACAGCAAGAACCTGGGAGAAAGAGTGAGGCAGCGCTAGGCCAAATACTTACTGGACACTGTGGTTTAAAAAGTAACTTGGGCCTTCATTAATAAACATAAAGATGGGCTGCACTATCAGAGGCTCATTCACCTGCGCATCTACCAATGTGATATATGCCATCATGTGCCAGCAATGCCCCTCTGCCATGTACATTGGCCAAACTGGACAGTCTCTACGTAAAAGAATAAATGGACACAAATCAGCTGTCAAGATTTATAACATTCAAAAACCAGTTGGAGAACACTTCAATCTCTCTGGTCACTCGATTACAGACCTGACAGTGGCTATCCTTCAACAAAAAAACTTCAAAAACAGACTCCAAGGAGAGACTGCTGAATTGGAATTAATTTGCAAACTGGATACAATTAACTTAGGCTTGAATAGAGACTGGGAATGGATGAGTCATTACACAAAGTAAAACTATTTCCCCATGTTATTTCTCCCCCCCACCCCACCCCACCCCCCACTGTTCCTCAGATATTCTTGTTAACTGCTGGAAATAGCCTACCTTGCTTGTCACCATGAAAGGTTTTCCTCCTCTCCCCCCCCCCCGCTGCTGGTGATGGCCTATCTTAAGTGATCACTCTCCTTACAGTGTGTATGATAAACCCATTGTTTCATGTTCTCTGTGTGTGTATATAAATCTCCCCACTGTATTTTCCACCAAATGCATCCGATGAAGTGAGCTGTAGCTCACGAAAGCTTATGCTCTAATAAATTTGTTAGTCTCTAAGGTGCCACAAGTACTCCTTTTCTTTTTGTGAATACAGACTAACATGGCTGCTACTCTGAAATCTGTAAAACTTGGCAAGGATTCGGCTGCTGGTATGCTGAGGAGCCTGCCTTCCATACTGACCAGTATTGTCTCACCATTGCCTTGCACTCCCCTGTTTGTATCAATCGGTTGCCTTTTGTCTTTGTCTTTGTATTTAGATTGTCGGCTGTCTGGGGACTATCTTTGTGTTCTGTGTTTGTATTGCACAGTGAGGCTGAGGCTATAAGGAGCTGCCACAATTCTAATAATGCCAAAAAGGCATTAATAACTGGGGCTTGATCCTGTAGGCCTCCTGGGCACTTCTGTTGAAAGCAACTAGAGTTTTATGGGTGCAGAAAGGAGAACGCCTCGTAGATTCCCACAGTGGGTTTTTGGAGCTTGGGTCTGGGTAGATCAGAGTAAGTGTAACCCACACACTTCCTGGGTGTGGTATTCTGTCCCATCTAGTGGCACCGAGACCACTTAGAGAGAGAGAGAGAGAGAGAGAGATATGATGAGTCTGCTCTACAGCCTTAACTAACAGCCAGTTGGGTTTTACTCATGCAGTAGAGGCCCATGCACTGAGGTTCCCGGTTCATTCCTGCCTGCCGATGACTGGGGTCTGTCAGTATTACATAAGCAGGGCTGCTCGCCTGTCCACTTCCTCCCTGGAGCAGGTGAATAGGCATTGGAAGTGAAAGTGGAAGGGGAGGAAATGGGAGGACCCACTCTCTAGTGTGAGTAGCTGAGGCAGTGTGGAGTGGGTAACTGACAGCGGGCACAGGCCAACTATAAATTACTACCCACTCCCTAGAACGTGGGTGAAGTAGGGGGAAGGGAATGTGATTCAGATGTATCAAGTGCAGCACCTCCTGGGGGGTGGAGTTTATGCCCCATCCCTTACTCAGGGCTGTGCTCAAAGTCACTATGTAGGCCCTATGGCTCCATATCTGGGCAAAGCCCCCACTGACTTCTGTGAGACCTTTGCCAAGTAAAAGAGGTGAGCGCGGCTCCCTCGCCACACACATCTAAATATACCAACTCTAATTACTAGCACCCAGAGTCGCAAGTAGTGAAACAATAATCAGCATCCCTGGCGCAACACGATAGCAGGAAGTCATCAGCAACCATTTGGCCTCCCTGTGTCATTCAGATTACCTTCAGGTCACTGCGCATACTGCTGAAATGTCTGAGTGATCAGATGAAATCCGGGAGGAAAACTGTCACATTCCAAACACAATGAAAGATGCTTACTGCCCAATATAGAATATTGCACTAACTATAACACTGCTAGGTTGTGTGGAAAATGAATATGTGCATTAGTTCACACCTGCTATGAAACACCACACAAGGAGTGCAAGAACCAAGATATTTGCATATTGTTGGAAAGCATGTGCAGTAAAGAGGCAACTTGTAGTCAAATGGAGAGCCAAGAACAAAGGTAACAACAGCTGGGTCTATCCTTGGCTTTTGACAGATGTATATGCATCAATATGAATGGGAGTTCCAGGTTTGTATCAAGACTCCAATCCAACCCAAGGAGTAAGCACATGCTTAACATTAAATATATTTAAGTGCTTTGCTGGCTTGGGACCCAAAGGTGGGAGTGGCCTCCATAGCTTTATAGAGAGTCATGTATTCAGGAATAACAACTAGTCTGTAAAGGAAATCAAATGGAAGGAACTTGTATTTGATTGACTAAGAAACAAGCACAATAATACACATCTCTTACAGTGCTTTACAATAGAGGTTAGTATCATTATCCCCAGTTTGTAGATAGGGAAACTGAGGCACGGGGCGTGCCAAAGACAGGCCCGAGACCACCCAACAAACCAGTGGCAGTGCAGGGAATTGAACCCAGGTCTTCTGAGTCTCCCTGTGCACTAGGCCACACCATCTCCCACAAAACTGTCTAGAGAGAGACAAAACATAATAATGCACAGTGAGGCTCTTTACTGTAATGAGAAAGTGGTGCAGATCTTTGATTTAAAGAGAAACACCATGTCAAAAATTACATTATCTCTCCTAAAAACCAAAATAAACCCTCTGGAAAATAACAAATGTATTTAGAGTGCATGGGCTGGGCCTGAGAAGCGAGAGTGGAGAATTTACTGGAGTTTTCAGGAGTTATGGTTTAATCAAAATGACACAGATATAATCTTTGACCCTGAAAATGCACATGTGCTTACCTTTATGCCTGTGAACAGCCCATATCCATAAGGGTGTGTGCAGGACTTGTGACTTCATCACATGGCTTGTGACATTTGCTGTCTCTAATGCCCCAGCTCTTGGAATCCTGGGAATTTCAGCTTTCATGTTTAAAAAAAAAATTCTAGCTGAGGAGAAAAGCTTGAAAATGTGAAATCTAGACACTAAAAAACTAGAAGGCAAATAAAAAGAACCAAAATCTATTTGGAAAATCATGTGATTTCTTTTCTGAAGCCAGTCTCACAACTTTTGGGAGCTGACTCCTGTTATTTATTTATTTTTACCCGGGGGTTGGCAATACTGGGATTCCGATGAAAGTGTCTGACAGCTGCATCGCTTTTTGTGCAGCGTTACAGCCTGCAAACCCTGGAAAGCAATTCTACAGACCACACAGAGGGACTCTTATGTTTCCCCAGAGTTCCTTGACATGGTTTCAGCACACAGAGCTCTCTCAGGCCTCTGGGAGAGTAACCTAGTCCTAGCACCTAAATAGTGTCAGCTACCAGATGGAAGTGTCTCCTGAATTGTCTCAACCTTTGCTGGGAGTTAATCCACACAGACTCAGGCTGCTGTCCAGGTCACTGAGATCCCCCGGGACACCTCTGGAGAAGAGCGAGACAGTGCCAGGGGATCATCTCAAGGGGGCACCAAAATGCCTATCTACTCAAACACAGACTGCTTAAATACTGGTGGGCTAGATCCTCAGCTGGAGTAATCAGCGCAGCCTCATTGAAGCAAACGGAGTGACGCCAGTTCACACCAGCCATGGATCTTGCCATGCTATGTATAAAGTTTTACCCAGTTGGCAGTGGAAAAAATACACACAGAGATTGTTCTTGAGCTTGGTCTACCTTATGTACACTTTAGCTTTGGGAATCTGGATGTAAGCCCAAAAGTACACCATGTTACAAAATCTGCCAGCAACATGGGGTGGAAGAAGAAGCTAATTTATTTTTCAAACATTTTGCCGGTTTCCCTCTAGTTTGACCCAGATTCCCTTCCTATGACACCTGCAACTGGCTGGTATGCTGCAGTTACCATGAGCAGATGGTCCTTTTCCTACCTGCCCTTAACTGCATTCCTCCCAGTACTTCTAAGCTGCTTTGTTCTCCCCTCTACATCCCTCCATTCTTTCCCTGGGCTAGATCCTGCCCCATTAAAGTTAATGGGAGTTTTGCAATCAGTTTCCGTGAATAACACCTATATAGCACTTGCCAGAAGCTGGGAATGGGTGACGGGGATGGATCACGTCATGATTCCCTGTTCTGTTCATTGCCTCTGGGGCACCTGGCATTGGCCACTGTCAGAAGACAGGACACTGGGCTAGATGGACCTTTGGTCTGACCCAGTATGGCTGTTTCTTACATTCTTTTCCTCAGTAGATCTCAAAGTGCTTTACAAAGATGATCAGTAGCATTATCCTCATTTTACAGATGGGGAAACTGAGGCATGGATAGATTGCAGGCCCAAAATTTGCTAGCAGGAAATGCTCCATTGCCAACCTCAAGTGTTCAAAAAAATGTAAGTCAGGATCCTACCTTCCCCGCAAAATAATGAGATTAGTTTAAAAATCACGAGATTAAAATCATGGCTTTGTGGGAGTGTCTACAAAATTTGGTCCAGCCACTGCAGTTCACTTTATAATATTTCTGTGTGACTCCAGTGTATTACAGCAGCCTGGGGCATTGAAACAGTGGCAAAGGGCCCAATGGAGACCACAACTAAGCAAGAAACTCCACAGACTTTAGTAGCTGGGGGGAGTATTCTGACTAGGTTATGCCACAATTCCCCACTTGTTTCCATTGCCCCATGGCACTAGAAAGTTAGTATGCCCAGAACAATTCACATTCAAGATAAAGGAGGATCCCCAGGCACTGGAGCATGAGGATGAGAAAAGTGTTGGCCTGGAGCAGGTGTACAGGGAAAGGGGTTCACTCTAGAGGAGGATGACCTGTTTTTTAGGATCATGTGCTTAAATCCTCATGAAGTCAAATGGGAGTTAAGCATGTGCTTTATGTTAAGCATATGCTTATGTGCTGCCCTGAGTAGGGTGGAACTAAGTATGTTCTTAAAGTATTTTCCTGGATCAGAGTCTCTCAGAAGAGGGAGCAAGAGTTGCCCCCGTGTTATTTTTATGTATTTATTAAGGATAAGGTCAAGACATTCAAAGGTATCTAGGTTCCTAATTCCCGTTGAACTCAATGTGAGTTAGATGCCTAAATACTCAAGGATCTGGGCCTAAAGAACTAGAGGGCCCGATGTGTGTGCTGCATTTAAACAAATCCACAAAAAGAAGCGATTAAAAAGGGATGTGGCTCATTTAAACCTAATAGGCTCAAGAGGGACGGAGCAATGAATACAGCAATAAAACCGGAGACCAGCAGGTTGGGTTCCGATAGGTGAACCTCCAAGAAGCTGTACCCAGCTGTAAACATCGCGCAGTGCTCATTTCACTGGCCAGTTATTGAACATAAACTAATTATGAGGCATCGCAGTGACAACTGCACATATGGAATCATTTACTACCCACATTAAAATCAATTAGTGCATATTTTCCCTATCCTGAACATTGTTCTGGGCTTGGAACCTTTCTGCACTAATCATTTTGTCTGTCATAGTGGAAAAAATAATAACTCCTTTAAGACCAGAGGTGGGATTCCTTAATAGATTAAACTAATGGGAAATGCCTGTTTCTAAACAATGCAGCACTAAAACTGAAGGCCTTTAATTCAGTGGTATCAAGGGGTTAATGTTTCACAAGGGGTATGTTTCCCAAAGCCTCCCATTGATTTCAGAGGGCCTTGGACTGGCCCATACTCTGCGTTAAAATGACTTCCAGCAATATTGCTATAATGAAGGGACGGTTCTGTTCTCATGATAATTAATAATGTACTAATGGTAATAATGGTAGAGCACTCCTTTAATTATAAAGTAATTAAATGAAGCAACAAGAGATAATCGTTTCATTTATATAGCATCCAAAGTGTGTGAGTCGCTTTGCAAACAAAGTCCTCTTCCATGGAGTTTATGATCCAGAGCAGCGGTTCTCAAACTTTAGCAACCCGAGGACCCAAATTTTGATTTAATTTTTTTCGCTGACCCCCAAGCCACCCGCTCAATCCCAGGCCCTGACCCCACTCCACCCCTTCCCCCAAGGACACACCCCCACCCCACCTCTTCCCACCCGTGCCTCACCCCTGCCCCTCCTCTTCCCTGCCTCTTTCCACCTCCACCCCAAATGCACCCCATCCCCGCTCCTCCCCCTCTCTCCCAGTGCCTCCTGCATGCAGGGGGAACAGCTGACAAGCACATGGTGACAACCTGACTTCCACCAGCCTACAGAGTGATCCCAACAGCCCTGATCTCCCCAAATCCACCCACCCTTAAGTACTAGATGCTTGGACTGTTCTCCTCTGGTCGTCACCCTGGAAGGCGTGAAACCAGCCCCTCAAAAAACAGCTTACCGTGTCGCACACGCTCCACACAGTTTGCATTCCAGACACCTGTTAAGGGTAAAAATAAATTACAGGGATTATTTAATAGAAAAAAAATCACAGATTCAAAGATGAACTAGCAAGGAATAGCAACCATAGATGCGTTACACAGAAAATAAACCATCTCAGGCTTTACATTTTTAAATAATACAAAAATCAAATTACCTATTGCCCCTGAACAGTTTCCCAGAGCACCCGCTAACTGTAGAGGGGACTCCAGCATTTTATGGACAACACCACCCATGAGACTGTCCCTCAGTTTCTGGCTGAAGACCTCAACTTTGTCTCCTTTTTAAAAAGGCCTTCCAAGGGCTAAGTGAGTGCCACAATCACTGGACCAACCTTCCATCAGGCTGCAAGGAACAAGCAGCCTAAATAGATCACAAGGAAATGAAGGCTGGCAAATGAAATGCAGCAAAAGAAGTGAATATGTCCCCAATTTAGCAGTGCCTATACTTAAAACTGCAGCAAAATACCTATGTGTGTACTTGACTTTAAGCATGTGCGGGGCCCAAGCGGTTGTCTTTGGCACACGTCTTATTTTCATTATAACCCTGGTTTTCAGTCAGTTTAATTCACATTAGGCTGAAACCTGGCAGAGTGGTTTTCAGTCCAGATGTAACTTTTATTTATTTATTTTTATCTGGCAGAAAGTTGCCTTTAAAATTTTAAACTCCGTTGCCTTTTAAACCCTTACCAAAAAAACAAAAAGAAAAGGAGTACTTGTGGCACCTTAGAGACTAACAAATTTATTAGAGCATAAGCTTTTGTGAGCTACAGCTCACTTCATCGGATGCATTTGGTGGAAAAAACAGAGGGGAGATTGATATACACACACAGAGAACATGAAACAATGGGTTTATCATACCCACTGTAAGAGTGATCACTTAAGATAAGCCATCGGGGGGGCTTATATCAATCTCCCCTGTTTTTTCCACCAAATGCATCCGATGAATTGAGCTGTAGCTCACGAAAGCTTATTCTCTAATAAATTTGTTAGTCTCTAAAGTGCCACAAGTACTCCTTTTCTTTTTGCAAATACAGACTAACATGGCTGCTACTCTGAAACCAAAAAAACAAAAAATCTCTTTTCTGATTTCCAGTATTTCATGTTTCTTTTAAGGATTTTTTTAAAATTACTCCAGCTGGTAACTGGTTTATTTAATAAATGTAATCTTCCCTTGGGGGAGGGGCTGTAATTTTGTATTAATTTTAAACAGCCATTCTGCTTGTGCCATTACTACTTTTAAAAGCACCAGATCATTATGCAAAATACATTTTTGCTGTCAGTTCTGTTGATCCCTAGTTACTTGTCATTTACACAGCGCTGAATTATGATTTCTCGTTGAGATCTGGGTTTTCCCCTCAATCCATGGGTAATTTATATGTCACTTGCTAATAGGAGTTATATACATAAATCGTCCTGCTCCAGGATAGGAGAACAGCCCCTCCCCCCCACCCTGGAGGGAGGTATTGTTCCAAAAAATGTCATGCATTTCTAAGAGCTTTGAAATTCTGTTCGGCTAGCCATGCAGCATCCCAAGAAGTGACAAGGCTAAAGCAAAATAGGGCAGAATTGGCCAAAGGACAAAACTGAAATATGATTCCAGTGAGACACTATTAAATGCTAGAAAAATCAAGCATTTTAGTTAGTTCCTTTTCCATTCCTCAGCCTAGGCTATGATCCCAAGTCCTGCAACACTTACACCTGAGAGTAACTTCCACACTGGATTATACTCAATATGTTCAGCCCTATATGCTCAGTAGGGCTACTCCTATGTGTAAATTGCTCATGTGCTAAAAGTTTATAGGATCAGGGCCATAAACCTTATATCAGCTTGAAGGGTTAGAGTGAGTCATTAGGATCAGCCTGACGTAAGGGTCAGCATAGAGATGGCAGAGCTGATCAAAAAATGGAATTTCTGTCCTGCAAGACATACCAATATTTCAACACATTCTAATTCAAGATGAAAAGTTGAAATAGCACAACATTTTGCCAACTGAAAATTCTGAAAAATTTCATGTCGAAAACATTGAAAAGTCTTGTTTTGACACTTTCAATCGTGATGAAACTCTTTGACATTCCTGAAATGCAGTGTTTCATTTTGATTTGCCCTGTGGAAGATTCCACCCAAACCAATTTTTGGTCCAAAAGAAAATTTTGACTTGGGTGAAACCCTATTTTCCAATGGGAAAACATTTCATTCTGAATTTTTAAATTAGCCATAAGAGCTGCCTCAGTTGTGGCTCAAACTCTTTCCTGCTTCCCGTAAATTCTGGGATGGGGACATGAGAAAATAAGTTACTTTGACTCTATATAGGATGCAGAATACTGCCCCCACTTGGATAGTCTGGGCAGAGAGGAGAATCAATGTTTCTCATCCCTCAACTCCTTCCAATCCCTCTCCGCCTGATTGCCTAAGAGGGGAAAATATAGGTAGACAGATCCTGCTTCAACCCCACCAGTGGACCTGCCTGCATCCTAAGCAACTCCTACCCAACCCAACAGTGAAGTGAAGAAGGCCCTTACTCTCCTTAATCCCTGGTATGGCCAGGTGAGGGCTAGAGATAATTTAGCCTACAAGTAAAGCAGGTTGAAAAAATCCCCACCCAAAATGTCATGAAAACCATGGAAACTTTTCAGTGCATTAGTTTTGAAGATTTTTTGTAATCTTGAAATTTGATACACCTTTTTTCCTGAAAAACTGAAATTCGAAAAACTTTGATGAGCTTTAGCTATAAGCATCAATCCTATGGCCTCCAAACAGGAATGTCCTGTCAACCTTTTCAGTACTGGGGTGTCTGCTGAGGCCTGCAAGAATCTATAATATTCTGTGATGAGGCAGGATTAAAAAAAAAACACTTGCTGGATAATGCTCATAATAATACTTCGCTCTGATATAGTGCTTTTCATCAGTAGATCTCAAAGCACTTCATAAAGGAGATCAGTATCATTATCTCCATTTATAAATGGAGAACCTGAGGCATGGAGAGGGACCGTGACCTTGCCTGGCAGCCCAGTGGCAGAACCAGAAATAAAACCCGGGTCTTATGAGCCTCAGTCGAGGTGCTCTCCACTAGGCAACACTGCCTCCCTGCAGAATAGAAATGCAGAATTGTAGCCACACATTTTAGATGATGGAAGATTAGCTCACGTGATTATCACAACCCTCAAGCTATCAAATCTAAGTATCAGGTGCACAAGGATATCAACTTGCTAGCAAACGCCACCCTTAATGCATGGCATTCATATGATGCAAAGCCACACTGATTAGAGTAGAATTAAAGGACTTGCTATGACTCAATTACTGTCTAGGTGGCATGACAACATATAAAATCCTTACAGTGAAAATTCTACCAAATAGATCAGCCCATCCATTCACCCTGAGAAACTTAGTTGAGGTGCAGTTATGGTTGCTGCTGCCTGCCCTCCAGGGTATGGGACTTTAAAACCCAGGAGTCAAACCTTGGAAAGCTAGGAAAAGCCTTGTTAAGGTCTGAGGACACATCACAGATTCATAGATTCATAGATACTAAGGTCAGAAGGGACCATTCTGATCATCTAGTCCGACCTCCTGCACAACACAGGCCACAGAATCTCACCCACCCATTCCTACGAAAAACCTCACCTATGTCTGAGCTATTGAAGTCCTCAAATCGTGGTTTAAAGACTTCAAGGAGCAGAGAAGCCTCCCTCAAGTGACCCATGCCCCATGCTACAGAGGAAGGCGAAAAACCTCCAGGGCCTCTCCAATCTGCCCTGGAGGAAAATTCCTTCCCGACCCCAAATATGGCGATCAGCCCTGAGCATATGGGCAAGATTCACCAGCCAGATACTACAGAAAATTCTTTCCTGGGTAACTCAGATCCCATCCATCTAATATCCCATCTCAGGGGATTAGTCCTGTTTACCCTGAATATTTAAAGATCAATTACTTACCAAAATCACATTATCCCATCATACCATCTCCTCCATAAGCTTATCGAGTAGAATCTTAAAACCAGATAGATCTTTTGCCCCCACTGCTTCCCTTGGAAGGCTATTCCAAAACTTCACTCCTCTGATGGTTAGAAACCTTCATCTAATTTCAAGTCTAAACTTCCTGGTGGCCAGTTTATACCTATTTGTTCTTGTGTCCACATTGGTGCTGAGCTGAAATAATTCCTCTCCCTCTCCTGTATTTATCCCTCTGATATATTTATAGAGAGCAATCATATCTCCACTCAACCTTCTTTTAGTTAGGCTAAACAAGCCAAGCTCCTTAAGTCTCCTTTCATAAGACAAGTTTTCCATTCCTTGGATCATCCTAGTAGCCCTTCTCTGAACCTGCTCCAGTTTGAATTCATCCTTTTTAAACATGGGAGACCAGAACTGCACACAGTATTCTAGGTGAGGTCTCACCAGTGCCTTGTATAACGGTACTAAAACCTCCTTATCCCTACTGGAAATGCCTCTCCTGATGCATCCCAAAACCGCAATAGCTTTTTTCACAGCCATATCACATTGGCAGCTCATAGTCATCCTATGATCAACCAATACTCCAAGGTCCTTCTCCTCTTCCGTTACTTCTAATTGATGCGTCCCCAACTTATAACTAAAATTCTTGTTATTAATCCCTAAATGCATAATCTTACACTACTCACTATTAAATTTCATCCTATTACTATTACTCCAGTTTACAAGGTCATCCAGATCCTCCTGTATAATATCCCGATCCTTCTCTGAATTGGCAATGCCTCCCAGCTTTGAATCATCTGCAAACTTTATTAGCACACTCCCACTTTTTGTGCCAAGGTCAGTAATAAAAAGATTAAATAAGATCGGTCCCAAAACCGATCCCTGAGGAACTCCACTGGTAACCTCCCTCCAACCTGACAGTTCGCCTTTCAGTAGGACCCGTTGCAGTCTCCCCTTTAACCAATTCCTTATCCACCTTTTGATGTTCATATTGATCCCCATCTTCTCCAATTTAACTAATAATTCCCCATGTGGCACGGTATCAAATGCCTTACTGAAATCTAGGTAAATTAGATCCACTGCATTTCCTTTATCTAAAGAAATCTGTTACTTTTTCAAAAAAGGAGATTAGGTTGGTTTGGCACGATCTACCTTTTGTAAAACCATGTTGTATTTTGTCCCATTTACCATTGATTTCAATGTCCTTAACTAATTTCTCCTTCAAAATTTTTTCCAGGACCTTGCATACTATGGATGTCAAACTAACTGGCCAGTAGTTACCCAATCACTTTTTTTCCTTTCTTAAAAATAGGAACTATATTAGCAATTCTCCAATCATTCAGTACAACTCCTGAGTTTACAGATTCATTAAAAATTCTTGCTAATGGGCTTGCAATTTCAGGTGCCAATTCCTTTAATATTCTTGGATGAAGATTATCTGGGCCCCCCAATTTAGTCCCATTAAGCTGTTTGAGTTTCGCCACTACCTCAGATATGGTAATATCTGCCTCCATATCCTCATTCCCATTTGTCATGCTACCATTATCCCTAAGATCCTCTTTAGCCTTATTAAAGACTGAGGCAAAGTATTTGTTTAGATATTGGGCCATGCCTAGATTATCTTTAACCTCCACTCCATCCTCAGTGTTTAGCGGCCCCACTTCTTCTTTCTTAGTTTTCTTCTTATTTATATGGCTATAGAACTTTTTACTATTGGTTTTAATTCCCTTTGCAAGGTCCAACTCTACTCAACTTTTAGCCTGTCTCACTTTATCCCTACATGTTCTGACCTCAATAAGGTAGCTTTCCTTGCTGATCCCTCCCATCTTCCACTCCCTGTATGCTTTCTGCTTCTTCTTAATCACCTCTCTAAGATGCTTGCTCATCCAACTTGGTCTACAACTCCTTCCTATGAATTTTTTCCCCTTTCTTGGGATACAGGCTTCTGATAGCTTCTGCAGCTTTGATTTAAAGTAATCCCAGGCCTCTTCTACCTTTAGATCCATAAGTTCTTCAATCCAATCCACTTCCCTAACTAATTTCCTTAATTTTTGAAAGTCAGCCCTTTTGAAATCAAAAACTCTAGTTGCAGATTTATTTTTGTTAATCCTTCCGTTCAGTTTGAACTGAATTAGCTCATGATCACTTGAGCCAAGATTATCCCCTACAACCATTTCTTCTATGAGGTCCTCGCTACTCATCCCTTATTAAACACATCCCTTGAGACAGACACACTAAGCAACCAATGCGAGAATGCTGGGAAACGCAGAGTTAAGGAGACATTTCCCACACAAACATCAGCTAATGCCACCAGTTGGAACTGGAAATGAGAAAGAGCTTGCATGGTTCCCTAGCAATCCCATGAAGGCCTTGGGCATTTATAGTTAGAGTGAGCAGTGCTGGTGGTGGGGAAAGACTGTGTTGCCTTCTACTGCTTCATACGCGTTGGGGTGTCAAGTTGGTTACCACACCTCTGATGGGCTTGGGGCCAGGCCTGAGGAGACACAGGACGGTCTAACCAGCTGGTTCTCCCTACCAGAAGACCTTATCATACAGAAGGATTCCCATGAGCCTCTGATCCCTTTACACCTGTGAAACTGCAAGCCAGCCATAAATCCCCCTGATGAATACCGTACCCCTAGCAGGTGCAGTGTCTGCTTTGGGGAGGTGTTTGAGATGTCCCCGGAAGTGGCAGGGCAAACCAGAGGTGGAATTGCCAAAGTGAGCCTCTTGTGCAGTGCTGCAAAAATATATTTTTAAAACCAGGTCCTCAGCATAAATCAATGTAGAATGTCAATGCTGTCAACTTAAGTCTGACATCTGTCTGAATTATTTTCCCTTCCAAATTCACTTGAGAGTGCTGTAACTGAAAGCTAGAAAAAAACAACAACTTGGGTTTCCTAAACAAACATATTTAAAATGCATTCTAAGAACGTGTGTGTAACAACCCCTGAAAAAGGTCTTGTCCCGTAAATACTGGAGATGTTGCTGTCTTTTTGCTACTCTTTTTTTTTTTTTTTTTGCAGGGCCTATTATAGTACCAGTCTTGCAAACATTTATGCTCACGCTTCATTTTACCCATATGGGTAGTTACATTGACTTCAGTGGGACCATTGACCTATGTAAAATTAAGCACCTTCGCAGGATTGGGGCTGTGATTTGTTATGGTCAAAAGTGCCCCTTAAAGAAGAAATCCTGTCTCTTTCCTACAGCTTTATGAAATGGGGATGAAACAGGAAGCACTTAGAGACAGGAGAAAGTTTAGAGATTGCCATCCATTTGCATGGACCACTGCATGTACCACTTCTGTAGAAAGCCAAAGCCCAACATAAACTCTGTGACAGACCCGGTAAGTCTATGACGGACAAGAGCTACCTAAGAAAGCGGGAGGACCTTCATACCTTGTGTGTGAATGTAAAAGGACTAATCCTCAGCTGGGGGTGACTCTAGTGGGGCTACACTGATTTATACCAACTGTAGCAGGGTGGTCACCTGCTCTGGCCTTAAAGGGTTTAAAACAGCCCAGGAGAGGGCTGGGGCTGGGATCCAGCAGTTCCCAGGCTGATTGGGGAAGGAGGCTCAGCTGTGGCCATGCCCCAATCAGGGCCCAGCTGGCCCTTATAAGAGGGCAGTGGGCCTGGAGCAGACAGAGTCTCCTCCAGCTCAGGAAGGAGATGGGTCTGGCTGCTGTGGGAGCTTGAGAAGATACCTGGAGTGGAGCAGGGCTGGGGAAGGCTAGAGGAGCTGGGAGGCTCTGGACTGGAAAAGCTGCAGACTTGGCAGATGGCCTAAAAAAGGGTACTGGGGTTGCAGGGGGCAGCTCATGGGTAGGTAGAGGTAGCAAGTCCAAATCCCCCTTGCCTGTGATGTTTGGCTTATACACTGCAGTCTGCCCCAATGTGTGGGGGCTGAATGGTGACTAGCAGTAGCCAAAGACTGAGGTGATGTGGGGATAGTGGGTGGGGGTTCCCTGGGGAGGGGAGACCCAAATCAGTGTGGGGTACTGCAGGTGGCAGCACCCTGGTGTGAAAGGGGGCTCTGGGGTCCAGGAGGGACTCAGGGCCCAGTGGCAAGCAGGACACGGGCTTGCAGAGGGCGCTCAGGAGGCTGGAATGCTAATTCCCTGGATGACCAGCAGGAAGCACTGCAGGGATGAGTCCCATACCGCTACACCAACCAGTGATCTACATGTGTAATCTTTCATTTAAATTGAATCCAAAGAACACAATCAACTATAGACAGTATTTGCAAAACAACTGTCTCTTATTGATGGCATTCCCCAGGGACTTCTCCTTTCATCACAGCTTCCATGTTCCTAAGGCTGAGGAGACCTTTGCTGCCCCCCAGAGTGGCTAACGGTAGCAGAGCTTTTTGAAGCACATGTTATTGAGGGAGGTGTAAGTTATAAACAAACAGAAGTTAACATAAATTGCCCTAATTATGGACTTGCTCAACACTGTTGGCTCAAAAGTGATATTTCATCGCCAGTTTTCATTAAAAATGACAGTGTGTGTTCATTGGTGTACCGGTTGCTTGGTACCATAGGAGGTAGATTGGCTTGATGACAGAATTGGTCGCAAAGCCTTCCTGTACAACAGTGCAAAAACCCCTCCAGTGCATTGATGGAAATGGCAGCTGTAGTCCTTGACTAAGAGGCACACCAGCCCTAGCAACAACAAGACCCCCTTTGTGTGGGGCAAGCAATGATTCTTGCTGCCCTCCTCAGTTTGTACCCAGCTATGCGCCACATGCGGGACCCTGGCATTTCCAGGATAACCAGGCAGGGCTCTGTCCCTGGCTGTGACGAGTTTCCATCCAGCACAGCTGAGAAGATGTGCAGATCCTGAGGCTGAAAAGGCCTCCAGGTTAAGATATGCTATATTTTTCTGGCAATGGTAGTGGCAGAGCCTAACACAGAGCACCATGCGTTCTCTCCTCTCCCCCCCCCCCCGCCACCTCCGGCATGTCTCCCTCTGTTGAGGGCAGGGGAATGGGTGGGACAGAGACAATTATGCAGGGCCACTCTCTGGATGCTTTGTGCCACTTGAGCAGCACAAAGCATCCAGAGCTGGAGCCAAAGTCTCTAGCCACCGTCATCTGTGTGTCTTTGCTGAGGAGCCCCTTGCTCCGCATGGATTTCAGTGCACCTGCCTGTGGAATAAAAGGCTACTCGCCAGGAAAAGAGTGGTAGAATCTGGCCTTTGCTGCTTTTCCAAACTTCAAAAACCTGATGCTCTACACCATGGGGCATCTTACCTTTCAACTGACTGCATTTTATATGTATCAGCCCAGTCTGTATGCAGATACCATGATGTCTGGATGCAATGTGTACTCAGGGACTTTATAAATGCCTGCAATAATAACTGGCGATTGTTAACGCTCTTTACAGTACCTCCTTTAAACGTTAAGGCTACCTTGTCCTTAACTCCTTCAGGACCATTTGAAAATACAAGGCTTAATGAATGAAAATGCTACTTATTTCACATTAGGCATATGAAATAAACACATCTACTGGAGCCGGTTGGGAAAGTTTCACCTAAATGTCCGCGCGCGCACGCACACGAAAATGCTGATTCATTGAAACTGAAACTTGTATTGGGAATGGATTCATTTCAGCACAATTCCTGACTCAAAACAAGGAGGGGGGGGGAGACTTTTTGAAATGGTTGGAGTGCGCCCATTCAACATCTTTGAAACAAAGTTTCAGGGGAGGATTTATTTGTTTTTTGGTTTAGAAACTTCTCTTAATTTATACTAAAATATTTAAAAAGAAAACCGGTCCTAGTCAACATGAATCATCTTGATTGCCCCAAGCTAAAAATATCTTTCAATTTGTTGGTTCATGAAAGTTGACAAGATTTCAACTTTTCAGCTCAATTCAAGACAGGGGTGCGGGGGGGGGGGGGAATCAATCTCAAACATTCTCATGGGAGCGGAAAATCATTTGCCACCCAACCCTAATACCTACTAAGAACATAAGAACGGCCATATTGGGTCAGACCAAAGGTCCATCCAGCCCAGTATCCTGTCTCTGACAGTGGCCAATGCCAGGTGCCCCAGGGGGAATGAACCTAACAGGTAATGATCACTTGATCTCTCTTCTGCCATCTCCATCCTCTGACAAACAGAGGCTGGAGACCTATACTACATTTTTGATATCCTTATATTAAACCATCTATTCATTACGTAAGCTATATATTGGCAAGTGGGGGATGATTCTGCATTGCTTTGTACACTGTATAGTCATTTACCCCAGTGCAACATGAGCAAATTAGAACATAAGAATGGCTATACTGGGTCAGACCAAAGGTCCATCCAGCTCAGTATCCTATCTTCTGACAGTGGCCAATGTCAGGTGCCCCAGAGGAAATGAACCTAACAGGTAATGATCAAGTGATCTCTCTCCTGCCATCTATCTCCACCCTCTGACATAAAGAGGCTAGGGACATCATTCCTTACCCATCCTGGCTAATAGCTATTAATGGACTTAACCTCCATGAATTTAGACAATTATAGTCCTAGCCTTCACAACCTCATCAGACAAGGAGTTCCACAGGTTGACTGTGTGCTGTGTGAAGAAGAACTTCCTTTTATTTGTTTTAAACCTACTAACCATTAATTGCATTTGGTGGCCCCTAGTTCTTATATTATAGGAACAAGTAAATAACTTTTCCTTATTCACTTTCTCCACAACACTCATGATTTTATATACCTCTAACATATCCCCCCCTTAGTCTCCTCTTTTCCAAGCTGAAAAGTCCTAGCCTCTTTAATCTCTCCTCACATGGGACCCATTAGAAACCCCTAGTCATTTTAGTTGCCCTTTTCTTACCTTTTCTAATTCCAGTATATCTTTTTTTGAGATGAGGGGATCACATCTGTATGCAGTATTCAAGATGTGGGCGTACTATGGATTTATATAAGGGCAACATGATATTCTCCATCTTATTCTCTATCCCTTTTTTTAATGATTTCCTAACATCCCGTTTGCTTTTTTGACTGCCGCTGCACACTGCATGGACGTCTTCAGAGAACTATTCACGATGACTCCAAGATCTTTCTCCTAATTAGTTGTAGCTAAATTAGCCCCCATCATATTGTATGTATAGTTGGGGTTATTTTTTCCAATGTGCATTACTTTACATTTATCCACATTAAATTTCATTTGCCATTCTGTTGCCTAATCACTTAGTTTTGTGAGATCTTTTTGAGGTTCTTCACAGTCTGCTTTGGTCTTAACTATCTTGAGCAGTTTAGTATCATCTGCAAACTTTGCCACCTCACTTTTTACCCCTTTCTCCCAATCATTTATGAATAAGTTGAATAGGATTGATCCTAGGACTGACCCTTGGGGAACACCACTAGTTACCCCTCTCCATTCTGAAAATGTACCATTTATTCCTACCCTTTGTTCCCTGTCTTTTCACCAGTTCTCAATCCATGAAAGGATCTTCCCTCTTATCCCATGACAACTTAATTTACATAAGAGCCTTTGGTGGGGGACCTTGTCAAAGACTTTCTGGAAATCTAAGTACACTATGTCCACTGGATCCCCCTTGTCCATGTGTTTGTTGACCCCTTCAAATAACTCTAATAGATTAGTAAGACATGATTTCCCTTTACAGAAACCATGTTGACTTTTGCACAACAATTTGTTCTTCTATGTCTGACAATTATTTACTATTGTTTCAACTAATTCCTTTACCATTCTGAATCCAGTAGCATGTCACCCCCACCATGCACTGGTGTAAATGTTTGCACAAGCAGCAGGGCGATTGTGAATTAACCCTGTAGTACTGATCTCTGTTAAGTTTTTAGAACCAGATTCACAGCTGGTGTAAACAGGCATAGCTCCATCTGGCCTTTACAGTTTCTGCTAGTGAATTTTTTTTGTCATTTCATAAAAGGAGTATATATAGCTACCAAACGACTTTGTAAAATATTTGCTGATGCAGATAATTTACTTTCAGCATATGTGTCTCGTTATCAAAGCAAAATCACAGACTGATTCTATTCTTATCAAAAATGAAAATCACTTGGATTAAGATTGGTCGTTAAAAAAAAATCCAACAAAGATAATAAGGTTATTGACAGTGAGATTAGTTCCTTTTGTTTCATGATCAAACCGTTTTGATATCTTAATCAAACAGTTTCATATGCTGCTCTCGTATCATTTCCTTTAGCTGTCCTGCATGTTAACAATGATTTTAGGTTTCAAATCAATTGCTTGAGGCTGGCCTCAGCCTCGTATACGTTTGACTTAAATTGGTGACATTATTGCTTTGTTTATTTGGCTCCCAGTGGAAGAAATGTCACATTGTCAGCCTTTAGGATCAGATTGTATCCCATTTGTAACACACAAATGCAGTTTAAAGTTTTTTCAGCGTTCCAAGGAAATTTGGAATGCCTCTTTGTGTTATATTTTGGGGGGATCTGCAAAATAACAATAACCGTAAAAACGTGTTTGCTAACAACCTGCTAGCAAGGTGTAGGTTTGCAAATGGGTAGTGCTTCAGTCTTATCAAAGTAGCACTATTCTGTTCTGCTAAAAACAATTTAGGACCATATTGTGTTTAAACTTCTATGCAAGATTTCAGTGTGGTTGCACTGGTCTGAGAGATTTTGGCCCAGCTTGAGAACTTCTGTTGAGGGGAAGTAAGCTACTCCTGAATAAGGACTGATATACAAAGTCTTTCGTGCCAAAATGAGAGCTGAGAGAAGTTCTTTGTAGCAACTCCATATCAACCAAATTGTTTGGGAATCAAGTTCCAATGCAAACAGGGTCCCTAAGAACAGCTCAGGCAGGGGGATTTGACTGAGAGTTCCCACCCTTCCAGCCAAACAATCATGTAAAAAGGGATAGAGGAGAAGCGGGTGGGGGAATGCAGTAGTGCAGTCAAGCAGAGGTGGTGCTTGGCGTGTTGAAAGACGTGACTGGCTGGAAAGTGAAGTGCAGTGATGTGCTTCGTTGCCTGGATTGGTGGAGTTAAGAAACACCTGGAGGTTTCAATCCTCCACTTCCTGGAGAGGGCACATGGTGTCAGCGTCTGTTCTCCCTCCACAGATTCCACCTAAGAAGCCCTAGCAGCAGCCAGTACAAGCGCTCCTTGCCCTGCTGGGCACCTGACATCAGCTAGTGCAGTTCACACCGGGGGCAGGCCCAGGCAGAATGGGAGCTTGCAAGATGAACATCTCCTTAGCCATGTACATTTGCACTAATTCCTGCATGATTCTGCTTGGGAACTTTCTATCCATTTTAGGCTGTGATTGCAACTAAATTCCATCCCCCCATTTCCCTCGTCCCTTTACTGCATCTTTGGTAGGATCAGGCAAAGGGTTCGCAGTGAACAATGTGTTACAAATGTTGCCCTGTTAACGATTTGGGAGCTAGGCATGGTTAGATAAAGTTTTGTTGTTCCAAATTGCTTGACATGTGGTTTCTGCAAATACGTTTGTTTCCCTACCCCACCCCACCCCAGTATCCAGTGATTGTTGCTTTCCAGACAGGCAAGAAAGAACAGTCTCCACGCTCTGGTCCAGGGGTGTATGTAACCTCCTGATTCAATGGATGTGCTCTACTAACCTGCTGGAGGGGACGATGACCAACTGCAGCAGCGCTTTCCGCCCCAGCACCACAACCCTAATCCCGGCCTGCTGTGGAGGGGAGCTCCCAGCTAGGAGTCGGGGGATTGGGATGTGGGGAGCTGGAGAGCAAGCCTCAGCAGCAGCTTCTGACCCTGGGGTCTGGGCCTGCCTCCCCGTCTCGGACATTGTGGTCAAGTGCATGGGGTCACAGGGCAACTCAGGTAGTAATGGAGGGGCAGGCGGGCCAAACCTGAGTGCTGCTGTGATCCCTTGCACCAGTTTGCAAGGACACTCACTCAAATTTGGCCTGGCCGCCCCTCCAGGGAATTTTAGCTATCTTTTTCTCCTCTATTCCTATAATACATCATTTCCCCCCGCCCCCTCCTGTTCTGAATATATGCTGTGATTGGACCTTGTACTGTCTCTCTGTTCTACTTCTCTTTTTAAGGCAGTGTGACATCTTTCATGGCAGATATTACCCAGAAGAGGTATGTAAGATTTAACTAGTGGCCCTGGAAACCCTGAGTTTATTCCCAGTGTTATTCATATATACTATGATGGTGCTGTTCCCTTTCTCAGCTGAACCCCTTTCCCCTTGTCATTCTAATCCTAGAAAATCTTATCAATAGTTTTCTTGTCTTTTTTATAAAGTACACAAGCAAACCCGTTGCTTGGCAAATAGGACAGCAGGATCATGCTCCATGGATTAATGTCACCGCTCCCTGCTCTGGCATAACCATGGTTTTGATATTTAGTAGAAATCACGCCATTTCCAGATAAAGGAATCAGCTTTGGAGGTTGGTCTTTATTTTACAGACCAAGGGCCTGCAGGGTCCTCTGCTGGTGTGAATCCAAATAGTTCCATTAGAGTTGGATTTAAACTAGCTGAGAATTTCACATAGCCCAAAGAACCATACATTACTCTTCTTGTCTTCTTCATTGAAAGTTCCAGTTAGACTGAATTTGTGATGCAAATCTAATCCACTAACCTCGGGGACTGATGTTATCCCACATGTGCATTACTGCTCAGTGATACCTAGCAACACACACCTACTTCCCCTTAAAAGGAAAAGGAGTACTTGTGGCACCTTAGAGACTAACAAATTTATTAGAGCATAAGCTTTCGTGAGCTACAGCTCACTTCATCGGATGTATTTGGTGGAAAGTGAAGTGAGCTGTAGCTCACGAAAGCTTATGCTCAAATAAATGTGTTAGTCTCTAAGGTGCCACAAGTACTCCTTTTCTTTTTGCGAATACAGACGAACACGGCTGCTACTCTGAAACCTACTTCCCCTTGATTCCTTTTTGGCACATCAAATATTTACTTTCATTTCCCTTTCAGCTGTAGTTGGGATGCTAGAGTGGAAGAATCCATATTTTCAGGACGTGTATTAAAATGGATACCAAAGGGTGCGTATTTACAGTACAGGCAGCCATTAGCCTTGCATTTCCTTGTCAGGGGCTTAACATTTTTAAATAGTTTTCCAAATTAGTCAAGTGTCATGTACATTTTGCAGGGCTCTGCCAATATCATAACTGAAAGAATGGTGTGAAATAGCCTGTGTTTGAGAATTTAAAATATACGTTGAGAAACAAAGCACAATTTCCCTGATCGTGTTAAAATGTTGTCTTCTAATTTGCATCACTGCAGTCAAGCTTCATATGTGAAGTTACAAGCAAAGGATAATGTGTTTGGGTTTTTCCTAACAATCTCACCTGGACCACACCTTGACTTTTTCATGTTTAAAAAGTGTAAGTCTGGAGTAAGTCTTTTGAATTTCAGTGCAGAATTTGGCTCTGTCCATATCTTGTACTGGACATGCTTTACCTCTAAATAATTCAACAAGAACATATAATGGCCCTACTGGGTCAGATCAAAGGTCCATCTAACCCAGTATCCTATCTTCCGACAACGGCCAGTGCCAGGTGCCCCAGAGGGAATGAACAGAACAGGGAATCATCAAGTGATCCAGGCTCCTGTCACTCATTCCCAGCTTCTGGCAAACAGAGGCTAGGGACACCATCCCTGCCCATCCTGTCTAATAGCCATTGATGGACCTATCCTCCATGAATTTATCTAGTTCTTTTTTTGAACCCTGTTATGTTCTTGGCCTTCACAACATCCTCTGGCAAGGAGTTCCACAGGTTGACTGTGCATTGTGTGAAGAAATACTTCCTTTTGTTTGTTTTAAACCTGCTGCCTATTAATTTCATTTGCTGATCTCTAGTTCTTGTGTTATGAGAAGTAGTAAATAACACTTATCTACTTTCTCTACACCAGTCATGATTTTATAGACCTCCTAGATCTTGATCCAAAGCCTGTTGAAGTGTATGGAAAAACTCCAACTGATTTTGACAGATCAGCCCCCAAAGTAGCAGAACTCTTGTTTGCATTTTACTTTCTATTTCAGAATTAATCTATATAGTTCCCAACTCAATGTGGGAATGGGAAATCAACTTAGACTAACCCCCCAGTGTTGAAATTCCTGATAGGAATGCTTGGTGTTATTTTCCTAGCCTTTCTTATCCTGCTTTACTCCTCATGGGAGCTGTTTGCATGAGTGTTTGGTATAAATCTATTTTGTTAGCCTTTCCTCACCCACCCATCTCCATGGGGTGTCTGAACATTTAACATAGTTTTGTCATTTTTATGTTGATCTTACATACTGGAATTTTATTTTAATAAATTACATGTATATTTTATTCCTGAAAACAGACTAAATCACAGCAACACAACAAAGAAGCTGAAAGATTTGTTTTTTAAAACCATAGTTAGGAGGAATGGACACATGTAAATTAGAAGGTTTACAAATACATAATTATTCTTAATTATGTGTTTACAGAAGCATGTAGAGGCATCAACTCAGATTGGGGCAGCACTGTGCTAGGTGCTGTATGTACACATAATAAGAGACAACCCCAGCCCGGAGTTACACTATACGCAGAGAAGACAGACAGTGGGAGGGAGAATATAGTTTCTGATCCAAAGCTTATTGAAATCAATGGGAGTCTTTAGACGGACTGCAGTGGGCTATGGATCAAGTCCACAGAGTCAACTCCTGACTCTTTTCTCAGCATTGTCTATGGGCTGTAACAGCAGACAGCAGGTCTTGTTATGCCATGGAGCCCAGGCATTGTGACCCCTGGTGCTCCCATTATGGAACTGCAGCACCTCTTGGGCTAATCACCTCCATCACGGCTCTGCCAGGGCTGTTCCTTTACTGTGATGGCATTTTCAGCATTATGCATCTTTCCAAGCCTACCCCCGTCTTAGGGATGGTTTTCTATTACCCTCTGCCTTATGTTGTCTTAAACCCCAGTGCAAAGCCAGCATAAATTTCTACCATTCCAGTTCATTGCCATTTGATGTCCACTTTCCACAGGTGGACTATACAAGGGGAAGGGCGAGAGAATCAAGCCCCGTTGCTCCATTGGCAGTCTTCCTGATGGAGCTATGTCAAGGGATACCTTCTAAAAGCTCTCCACAGCTGGCTGATCAGCCAGAGAATGGTCAGCACCATCCAAAAATGAATCTGCCTGGACACAGTGGTGAATGTGGCCTAAAAAGTTAAAATAAGGTGAACACCTTATTTCCAAATCATGATAGAGGTCACCTGGTGACTGTCTCTTTGGGTTTCTTGTTCATCCAGGAAATTTTTAATTAAAAAAAAAAGCAGACATTTTCAGATCTAGATTAAACTGGAGTTACGGTTGAGTATGTCACGAAAGGGCAGAGTTAGTTGTTTGGGTGCCTTAACTGTGCATTTCCATACCTTAACATATTGGGATTTCTTTTAAGTTTGACCTGACCTCTGTACTTGCCAGATTTTTCATAGCTGGCTTTTAAGATAATTACAATGTCCTTGTAAAATTTTCACCAGTAAATTATACTCATCCCTTAACTCTATCCCGTCATAGCTTTTATGTGGGGATCTCAAATGTGAAGTGCCTCTCTCTTCCAAGAGTCTCCAGGCAGTGGTGTTTATCCCCAGTACCCCCAGAGGCTTCAGATGAGGCATGGACAAGAGGTCATCAGAGAGAAGGGGTTAGTGGAAAAGGATAGGTCATATCATATGAGTGAATAGATGCAATCAGTGGAGGAGGATGACATATCCCCCCACCAACCTTTTTATTTTCCTCTTGATATCTCCGTACACAAGGCTCGCCATGCCCTGAACACCCCCTCTTCTCAAGACCCACTGGTGCAGTACTCTGCCTCAGTTTCCCTGCAATGACCTTCAGCCTACTCCCGCTGTAGGTGACTTGCTGCAGTGATTTGGACCTCTGGCTAAGTCATTAACAAATGGCCACCCCTTCTGGGGCATCCAAGTCCAAAGCCAAACGAAACACAGAGTCTTTGTCCCAGTCTCAAACTGGGCCCAGACCCTCCTTCCCTAGGGGTCTATCTTCTGTCCTCTCATTTCAAGCAACTTGCCTGCCCATGTGCTGGGCTCAGCTTTCACCCTGCCCAGGCTCTTCTCTCTCTCCCTTCAGCCTCTCCTGGGCTCCTTTGGGGTGTTTTCTCCTCTTTCCTGAGCAGCCACTCCCAGGCATTCCTACCTCAAGTCTTCCTCAGGCCTCTGCCTGCCTTTTACTTTTCCTCTGTCCCTTCATACTCATCTGCTCCCCTCTCCAGCCAGCTCTCCACTACTGGGCTGTTCTCCTCAAGCTCCAAGTGTAGAGAAAGAAAGATGGCTGAGAAGTGCCAGTGGGGTGAGCGAAGCAGAGACTCGGGTCCCTTCTGTCAGCATTAAGGATCAGATTGTAACAGGCCCTTTTGATGGCGCATGGTTAGGGACAAGTGTGCAATGGCCAGGAAGGAAGGAGAGGTGATGAAACAAAGGCAGTTCCCCATCACACCTAGCTGCACAATCCTCCTCTGTCTCTGGCAGGGTGGCGTGGCTCTGCCCTGCCATTAGGACAGTTGTTGTGGCTAACTAAGTCATGTTGTTAAAGGGGAGTTTTTTCAAAGGCGTAGGGCACCTAATTGACATGGATGCCTTTGGAAAAATCTTCCCCCTACATTTTTGGAGGTTTTGTGGATGGGAGGTAGTGATCTGATATCTTAGGTAGGTACTTCTCTGGTCCCCATAATCACCAGGAACCTCATAATCCTTTAAAGTAGTTACCCTCATGACACTTGTGATATAGGGAAGTGCTATTATCTAGAGCAGTTTTCCCTTCCCATCCAGAGAATGGAACGCTGGTCTCCTGAATGCCAGGGTAGCGCTGTAACCACTGGACCACCCTTCCTTCTCTTGGTCTGATGCAGTGAACTGGAGGCATCAGATATTCTGCATCCCTATTCCTGTCTTGCCATGGTTTCAGAGAGTCTTACCTTAAAACAGGAAGGCCTGGAGATTGTATACTGAGGCTAGTTCTAAAAAGGTGGCATAGTTCTGACTGATCCAAAGTATGCAAGTGTAGATGCCAGCATGGAGAGAAGTGAGGAAGAATCTTTTAATACCTGCTCGATGGGTTGCTTGTCCAGTGGGCGGATTGCATTTCAGTCTCTATAACTGAGTAAATTGTCTGCCCCTCATAAGAACTGTCTGGCGGAACATTCCAGTAATTTCTAGGTAGTATTGAAGATATTAAAGTTTACTCCTTTGCCTTCTTTCCTGCCAATAATCCTGTATTTCAACAGATTGATACCGTGATAAATCCTGAATCAAATCTTCCGACAGGTTAAAAAAACCATCTGGCCCTGCAGCAGCTGCCTGGTGATCGGAGGGTGCATTTTTTCTGAGTCATCTTGGCAAACCACGCTGGGCAAGATGCACACACTACGCAAACACTAGCTTGTTTTCGTACGGTAGAAAACCAAACTGTGTGGTGTTTAAGGAACGACTCCAATGTGTTGAGTGATTGACCGTCGCTCTCCCAAAGGCCGACATTTTTTCCTTTGTACTCACTGCTGGACAACGTGAAGTGTTCAGTTCACACACACGCCGGTTCAGACTTCGCGGTTGTCCTTCGATTTGGTGCACTAATGTTTGCCTTCTTTCTGTTAGTGCTGACCGTAGGGATTGATTTCTCATGTGGTTGCCGCCGCTCCGCTGGATGAGACAGTGGGTCAAATTTGGTGTGGCTCCTTTGAAGTTAGCTCCCTTTTAGCTTAATGGAGGATCTGGCTGTGCCTTTAAGAAGCAGATAATTGCAATCACGTACAAAACATGATATTCAAAGATGATGAAGTTTGCAAAGTCAAGCAAAAATGTAGAATGAAGGTTGCCCAGGAAACCTTAATTCAACTCCCTTGTGCCCATGCATTATGTTAGTCTGTGGGGCGAGGGCATGCAGAGTGCAGTTGTTGAGATAAAGGGACTGATGTGGGGCTGTGGTGTACGCTCTGTGCAGTGGCTATGTAGCGGAGCTCTGGGGAGCTGGAATGTGCTCCGTGCCAATGGAATACTCGGAGGTTTTGCCAGCCAGGCTGTTAAAAGCTCTACTTGTTATATACAAATGGGGATTCTCAGAGGCTTAGAAGGCAGCCGAATGCAGGTGAACTTTCATGGGACAGCAAAAAGCACCTTCATGACCCTGAGACCATGGACCTCAGGCTCCACTTCAAATTTTGGTGCCAAACTGCGGAGGTACCGGAGATCTTCAGAATAAGAGTTGAATATTTTAAAAAATAAATTTTGACAAAGTTACTTGTAATCCCTTCAACTTGTTCTGGGAAATGACTAAACCATTTTTGGATGCAATTTTAAATTAAAAAATTAATTAAAAATTCAGCCTGATAGACCCGGAGCTTAGAAAATTTCAGCACAAACACATTGGGCAAAGATATAAGGAACTGTAAACAGTGGTTTGTAATGCAAAGCCTTAGCCAATCTTAACTATACATGGCAGTGTGGGCTAGTGGCTATCTCCTTGTGCCTCTGTTTACTCATCTGCAAGATGGGGTTAATGATTCTGACTGCCTTTGTAAAGTGCTTTGAGATCTAAGGCTGAAGAGCACTAAATAAAAGCTAAGTATTACTAAAAGCTCAATTTATCATTTTCTCTTTTTCTTGTATGCCTTCCCTAGCAGGCATATGAATTAATTCATTCACTGAAATCTGTGGGGAGTATTGCATATTACATTATTTGTATTTCAATTCTTTGTAGTTGAATCCATGTCATCTTTAAATTTCTGTGACATTTTTAAAAAGCCTTTAAGAATACATAAATAAATACAAACACACCGTGCTGTGCATTTTTATATAATTCAGATCCTATACGATACTTCCTTTTAAATCTTCTTAGTTATTTATATTGGTCTGTCTCATTATCAGTTCACACCAGCTGAGAATATGACCCAGTGAGTTTATGGCTGGTTTTATAAATATGGACTAATACCATCTGTAATCTATATCTCATTTTCAAATCCATTGTATCCCTTGTATTTAAAAGATGCCATGATGCATTGGATTGGGTCCAGACTGCTGCTTAACTAAGAATTGAATAAGTCAAAGTATATTAAATACACTTTATAATTTTCCCATTGAACAGTTAACACAAACAATGTTATAATAGCTGGGAAGAGCATATAAATGGGTTAGACTATGCAACTCCTGTGTTTGCTGTTTCCCATTTTACAGGCTAGATGAAGACATTTGGTACCTGTTGGTGTAATTTACTGTCATTGTATTTGTTTTGGGTTCAGGCACTCACTGACCCATGGAGAGCAGTGGCTCTCTCGGGACAGTGAAATAATAAAGTACAGCCCTTTCTAAACCCTTTCCTTCCCCCCGCCCCTTTATTCCAGAGTCTCTCTGGTTCTGTCTCATCATCTGGTATAATGAGTTGTTAAAGAAGAGAACTAGATTTCTGTACTCAATGTATTCTCCACCTTTTCCTTTCATTTTCCAGATAAGCTACTACTGCGGTGGGTTGATGGCTTCATAGATTTTGTTTCCCACTTATTTCCTTTCTTCACAAATTTTCTTTCATTTTCTTTAACATGCTAAATGACCTGCCCTCAAAGCTGCAGCTTGTGCCCTTAAAAATGGGTGTGGAGGAGCAGAAATTACAAGAAATTGCTGAAATGAGCCAAAGCTGGGAGGAAACAAAGTGAGGTCCAAGCTTAGGAAACCCACCGTTCTAACCCCAAAACATGGAAACCTGTGGTTAGCGGTCAAAGCTGGGGCTGAAGTTCCTATAGCACTGTTACTGTGTAGGCTGGATCTCTGCGTATGGCGCATCCACTTCCCGCCCCTGAAAGCTGTGGCTCCTTCCAGCGGGGACAGACCCCTGATGAGGAAAGTTCAGGATGGAAGTGCACTTCCTCTTTGGGGGAGATGGTGTCACAGGCCCAAACACTGTGCCTCAGTTTCCCCTTTTGGCTCACGCCAAAGGATTTGGAATTTGGCATGAGGCATTGCTCCCAGTGTCATGGTTGTGCCTTTTGTTGTCCCTGTGAAAACCTACCCAAATTGGGCCAAGTTAGAAGCCTCTGGAAACCACAGTTTGCACATGCTCAGTGCAGTCGCATTCTCCAAGGAGTCTGTCTGCACTGATCGTGGTACAGCCTCTCGTGACTCTTACGTGCCAATCAGGATAAGATGCACCTACCACCTACACACAGGACGCGCTAGCCCAGGGCCGCAGGGGCTCAGCAGAACTTTTCCCTGCACTTGCTCTTCCTGGTTGCTAGGGGACACAGCGGTGCCAAGGGACCATCTATCTTGTATTCTCAGTGCCCCCAGGCTGAAACCTATGCAGAGAGAGGGGAGGAGGTTATATAGATCTGCAACCCTAAGCTCCTCCTTGCTTCAATGCAGAGCAGTAGGGGCAGGTAGTCAAGAGATGCAAGCTGGGGACCAGCTGCAGGGTATAGAAAGAGAAGGGAGGTGCAGAATGGCTGTGGGGGACGTGCTCGGGAATAGGGGCAGACGGGCAAGCTGGGAGAGATGGTGCGGCAAGGTATGTAACGACTGGACGATACTCACCTCCAGAACATGGAATGGAACACAGTATTGCTGAGTCCCGACATTCCTCAACAAAGAGCGGTAAAACCTATAGGCAAAATGTGTCTCATTCCCTCTATTGCCGGTCCATGTAGCAGATAAAAGCCTATCACTAACAGTTACCCTGTTAACTCCAGATCTGTGAATGTTGCAATCCAGCTGATGAACCATGGATGGATCAATATGGTCCCATGTAATAGAATTTCTCTTTCCTCCTTTGGATTTTTTTAGAAAAGGTTAGGAAATTGCATACAAAGATATGTTAAAAAGAACATTGAGGTTGCAAAGACAAGCACGCAAAAGTTAGGAAATGCCAGAATTAAGGTTGCCTGTTCAACCTTAATTTAGCCTCCTTACATATAGGCATTAGGATACAGTTGTTAATTACATGATCACATCCAATTTTTTTCCACAAAATTCTCACTCAGGCTATGTCTACACTATTGCAGTAAGTCGATCTGAGTTACGCAACTCCAGCTAAATGAATAATGTAGCTGGAGCCGACGTAGCTTAGATCAACTTCCTGCGGTGTCTACACTAGGCTGGGTCGGCAGGAGACACTCTCCCATTGACTTACCTTGCTCTTCTCATTCCGGGTGGAGTACCGGGGTCGACTGGAGATCGCTCTGCCATTGATTTAGTGGGTCTTCACTAGACCTGCTAAATCGACCCCTGGTGCATCAATCGCCGGAGCATTGATCTGGCAGTAGTGTAGACATAGCCTCAGTGAACAGGATGGACAGTGCTCAAGGAATGGGTAGCTGTTCAGTATTTTTATTTTCATCACTCAATGTCTGACCCCAGGCATATTTACTGCTCCCTGTGTAACCCCTGAATTAAAAATAGATCATTCATAAATACCTTTTAGGAATGATCTGCATGAAGTGGAGAATAGAACTGTAGATAAGGCTGTTGTGGGTTAGAATAGGGCTACACACTAATGCTGCTTTCAGAATGCATGTGTGCACTCATTCTGAAGTCCATTTAACATATGTGGAGAATTTGCTCCCTTGTGTACAAATAGGAACCAATTCACTTGCCACAGAAATGCAGCCACCTCTGGGCTGAAATGTTGTCACTATTTAAAAGTCAACAGCAACACTACACAACAATTTTGGACAGGAAATTAAGAATACTAGGCTTAATTCTCCTTATACCCACTTTCTGGCCCCTTTACCTTGCCAGAACAGTATAAAAAGGACTTAACTGTAAATGAGAACCCCTGGCTTTAATTTTGCACCCACTGTTTTGCAAACAATGATGACAGAATTTAGATCATTAAATACCTGATTGTGTCCAAAAACCAGGTAATTCAATTGATAAATGCTATAATTTATGTCTGTACCTTTGCACCCACAATTGATTACATGTGCTAAATGAAAGGCCAAGCGGAGGCCCCTTTATAGATTTGGCTCTGTTTCTATTTATTTTGTGCATAAATCTGTGTTCAGTGGACCCCATCTATTAACTGGCTATGGATATATATAATTAGCACTTTGCCTTTTCAAGAAACTAACCATATTATGGCTCCAACAATCTGTGAAATATGTTTGACCAAAAGTAAAAGATGCCTAACACAGACCCTGTCGTACTTGAGAAATGCAATAGTCAAATATGGAATATGGAAAATATGGTTTTCTCTTTCAATTTGAGTAAATTCAAGGCATATATTTTCCAATTAAGAACCATGGGTTTCTACAAAAGAGTTCTGTGCTCTTTTGAAACAATTTATTTCAGGGGAAATATTTCAGTTGCAATTCAAATATATTTTGAAAGTGTCAGTGACAAGGCACAAGGACATAGTTGGCTTCACTATCCTCTATTTGTATAGTATTTATGTTTTTCTTTTTGGATGACAAGCATAGAAGCTCTATGCCAAACAGTGGGGGATATTTTTCCCCAGCTGCAGCATCTAGCTGTTTGGCAGATTCAATCCAGAGTTAGTTACATTGGCACCTTTGGGAACAATATTTGGATGTGTTACATGCACAGGCTACCGAGCAGTTTTTGGAGGGCTGCTTTGTGGTTCTGGATTCTGATTTGAGATTTTTTTGAATAATTCAACCTTTTGCTCAGAGTGATGTCGACTTACTTTATTATTGTTTGTATTTGGGTAGTGTCTCGAGTCGGCAAGCAGAGACCAAGGTGCCATTGTGCCACATACTGTATAAACACATGACAAGAGACAGTCCCTACTCGGAGGATCTTACAGTCTAAGGGCTGGTCAACACTAACGTTTTAAGTCCATCTAGGTGACGCTAGTTCAGGTACGTAAGTTACATAACTGAAGTTGACGTAACTTAGGCTGACTTACAGCAGTGTCAACACCACACTCTGTTGATGGGAGACGCTCTCCCGTCAACATAGCTTTCGCCTCTCAGGGAGGTGGAGTACAGACGTTGACAGGAGAGCAGTGCTGATTTAGCCAGTAGTGTAGACATGGGCTTAGTCCCATCTGTGTAAACACTTAAACCTGCGCTTAACTTTAAGCACATTTAGTAATTCCATTGACTTCAATGGGTCTACTCGCACGCTGAAAGTTAAGCACGTATATTGTATATGCAGGATCAAGGACTAAAGAGACAAGACAGACAAAAAGATGCACAGGTAACATTAATTCAGGCACTTCCAGACTTTTGAGTGCTTGACACTGCAACCTTAATGTCCTTTTATTATAGCGATTTGTATGCAGTTTCCTAGGCTTTTTAAAAAGGAAACTGAATCAACCTTCCCCATCATAGGGAATATTTCTCCCTCCACGACACAAGTCATCAGCAAGATTGGCACCCTGGCCCTTTAGATCCACTGTAAAGACCACTATCACTGGAGAAAAAGGAGTAAGTAGTATCGGTAGTAGGCTTTTATTCTTTGTGGACTAGCCACTAGAGGACACCAAAACATATACTTTGCCAGTGGCTTACACAGCTATGTGCTAGACAGCAGAGGAATCTTGCAAATTTGAATTCCTGGTTCTGAAGGCCAATGTCGTCTAGTGGCAAGAGATAACCTAGCTAGGCACATAGCGACACTGCCTTGCAAGTCATGCAGATATGCCAAATCTATGTAGCTGGATTTGCCAGATTAGAGATCCGAGCTCTATTCCCATGTCTGCCAGACCTGCCCTTGAACTGGTCCACCATCTGTAAAGTGGAGGAAATTATTAGTCTGCCTTCTAAATTAGGGCCATGAGGCCTTGCTTAATGATAAGGGCTAGGAGATGCATAGAATTCCACCAATATGTGGAAGGGGTGAGACTATTCTCCCAGCTCGGTACACCATTCCCTAGGTCAAAGGGTGGTGGTGGTTGTTATTATATGAGTTGAACTGGAGCATGCCATTGAATTTGGTATGCAGATGGATGGTGAGGCCCTGGAGCATGCTCAGTACAGATGGAATGTTCTGAGATTTTAACTGCTAGTCTCTAACAAGCTTAATGAGCATGTGCAAATGGTAATCACATGAGTCTTTTAGCCCAGTCAAATGTGAGTAGATTTTTGTGGGAAGAGCAAAAGGCACATCTCTGACCCTAGGGTTCGCCCCTGCCAAATTTGAAGTTCCTATTCCAGCCCCCTGGGGCATTTAAAAAAAAAGAAGCAGCAGGAAAATCTTTAAATATTGGCAAAACTATCTATTTCCCCCTAACCTTTCTCTGAACCATTTTTGCTGAAATTTAAAATCATCCTGAGACAAACCCAAGCATGGAAAATTTCATCCCAGCTGGTTACACGATAAGCAACTGAAAACAAGGAGCTATAATGAAAAGTGTTATGTAGCTTTAAGTGACTGGGTTGCTATGACCTCCACCTATAAATGCTCACTGTGGGGAAATGTTCTGCTGAAAGGAAAAGATCGACACTGTGTTTTGATCTATTGTATGATTCCCTCTACTTCTATTCTTCAGGAAGAATTCCTGATAATGATCAGGCATTAATGTTACCCCAGCTATTAAGAGGAAGACTGGGACTAACGAGGCAATATTTGGGGTAATATTTTCAAAAGGCCCAAGTGATTTAGGAACCTAAGTCCCATTTTTTTTTAAAGTGATGTAGGGCCAGATTTTAAAATGTGTTTAGGTGCCTAAAGATGCAGATAGGCACCTAATGATATTTTCAAAATTACATGCCTAATTCCCATTGAAATCAATGGGAGACTGATATCTGATGCTTTTAGGTGAGCAGATATTAGATAACTCGGGTTTTTCAGTTAGAAGGAAAATATTGTAGTTCTATTTTTAATTGAAAAATACTGAAATACTAATAAAAATTGGTATCAGATTAACAAAATAATGGAACAAGTTTTTAGATCTTCACATAATGCTAAACTTTGTAACCGGAACCAAACTGTAACATTTTTCCAAATGTTGTCACGGGGTCCATATGTGTAGACTGGTAAAGCTGTTAACGTCCCCAATTAGGTTTTAATTTATCTTAGTTTCCTCAGCGTTGCCATTAAAAGTCACACTATACAGCCATTAAACCTTAACATTACAATCTCATAGTTTTGTCAGCTGTTGACCAGTGAATCTAACTATATACAAGCTGCAGAAACTGGACCTTAATTCCAGCTTAAAAGAAATGTTTAAATGGGTCAGGAGAATTTACCCTGGACATCTGTTTGACGTAAAATGTGAGGATATTTAAAAGTCTCTTAACAAAAACAAATAAAGGCTTCCACATTCCCAAGGATAGAAACCATTTAATCCGCTCATACAGTCCTTTCAAGAATTTAACATTTTGGCAGGAGATGTATGTCAGTAAAGAAACAACCAATGAGATTTATAATGGCTAATTTATGTCTACAGCAGTGAAGACATGCTTGTGGGTAGTCATGCTCACCATAGGCAGTATTTTCCTTCCTGCACATTCTTATTGTTTCAGTTTATTATAGAGGCACGTCTTGTGAGATCATTTATTGCTTAGCATGATGGTACGGCTAACCCATTTATTAGAGGAAGACATCAACACCTTGGGTGAGATCACTTATTTCCCTTTGGATGCTCATACTGTAGGTGATGAAATCATGTATTTATCTACAACTTATTAGATGCATTTGATTGACTAGGGATCCATTTTTGTTAAGCCAACTGTGCAGGTTGCTGGTTAGGAAGTTTCTCAGTATACCACTGTGATGTTTCAAACCAGCAGTTAAAATAATTATCCTACGATAGGACCAATGGGCAGTTTGAAGCAATAATAAGAGAGTGCAAGGAATCAAAAATATTAAACCATATGGAAAGCTCATCCAGCTCAAAAAACCTGCTGTACTTTCTTTATAAATTGGGAATGGTACAGTCATGTTTGGGACAATCCAAGTCACCAGTAGGTCTTTCCTGCCATTGGTGAACTTGTGACCTTATTTCCTCAGAGGGCTGTTAAAATGAAGTCAGAGGGCAGCAGAGTTATTCGCTAGCACCATTTTAACTTGTGTGGTCTAGAAAGTTAACAGATTTTTTTTTTCTAAAAGACAGACACGGTGATGAGGGTTAACCTTTAGAGATATTCGATTGAATCTGAAGCTACAACAGAGAGCCGTCTTGCAAAACCTTATGCCAAATGACACCATTCTCTTTACACTAAGAATGAGCATACAGGGCTGGCTGTTGACCTAGGTCAGTTGGAGTTAAATGCGTTTCTGTACAAGATGACCTCTGGCTGGAAAGCTGGGAACAGAGACGGTGTTTTCTGCCCCTGGAGGGAGGGGACGGTTGCTCTGTTGAACTTGCTGTGGCCACTTTGGGAAGGTAATGGATGGGTTTTGTAAGAATGCATGTGCAGACCTCCCAAACTAGAGGGGAGATGGTTGCTGGTGCATAACACATTTCAAGGATAGGGAAGAATGAATTAATATGGAGAGGGATCCAACTTTTTATGATGATTAGCTGTCTCTCTCAATTCTATCCATCCATCCATCACCTTGATCACTTTGCTTGTGCCCTACACACCTTTCCTCTGTTGTTTGTCTTTTTACATGGTAAGCTCCAAGGGGCAGGGGACTGTTACTGTGTGTTTGCAGAGCATCTACCAGGGGTGGAGTGGGTGTGGTCTAGTGCTGATTTGGGCTTTTGAGTGCTACCCCCAAATTATCTAGACAATAACAACATCTAACTTTTATACCCTATGCAACTTGATTAAAGCTGAAGCTAACACAAAATGTGCCCCTGTGTTTCCATTCATTGCATTGCAACGCAACATCAGAGAACCACCATAACACAACTCAGAATCCCATTTCTACTCATCACTGTGGGGTCCACCTGCGACATGTTGCCATTGATTTTGCCCCAGTCCAGGAAAGCACTTAAGCGGATGCCTGACTTTAAGCAGGTGCTAAAGTCTCATTGACGTCAAGGGGACTTAAGCACATGCGGTAGGTCCTGTCTCGAACAGGGAGACTCTCCACTGTTGGGAAGTTAGTTACAGGGTGAGCAAAGGCTCTTGCCTTGTACTTGAGGTCATTTATCTGGGCTTCCCTGAGTTGGTATCTCCTGCTGATTTTACTACCCAGTAACATGCTCCTCATATTATTTCACTAGCAAAAATAAACACTCCCTGGCCCCCTCGGTTAAATGTGCTGCATGCAGTTGTTTTGCACTTTTATATTTAAACGCTTTTAGAGAAGGTGCCTGTGCCTACAGTACGATTGTAATTAAAGAATTCCTAGGTGGTGTAGTGGGAAGCCTGTACATGCCATTCCATTTGCTGACTGATTGCTGATTCCTGCAACCCCCTGAGCAGATAGCAGCGAAAGGATGGCAACCTACCCCTGCCATCAGCTCATTCTCCAGGGCACACATTCTGGAAGATAGCATTTCTAGGAATAAATTTACCATGCTGACAATACTAGTGACTTGATGCTATGAAGACATTCACAGATACTCTACTGCTTTACCTTGGGGAAGTGTGAGGACAGGTAGGGTTGAGACTACAAATATTAGCAGGATAGGATTGGATCTGTTCAGATACTGTTAATATAATACCTGTCTATCTCGAATCACATGCGATGATTTAGTATGGAAAGCACCGGCGATCTGCAGCACTCTGAAACTGAGCTGAAAAGTAAATAGGAGGCAGAATGTTTCATTTTACCACTGCATTCCCAGGAACACCAGACATGTGTTCCCCTGCCTGATCTGAGCCCGAGAGCTAAGGTAGAGCGTACAAAACACCAACGACTTTCAGCTGTTCCCATGTGATGAAATGTTTCAGACATGTGGTCACACAGATTAATCTTTGCACAGACTATTTCTGGAAATGCAAAGAAATAGTTTGAGAACATGTGGCCTCTGCAACTGGATTCCCAAAGAATGAGACACCAGCAGTACAATTCCAGGGAAGCCTCTCTTGACGATGGGATAATGAAGGGAAAAATGCATAATTTTTTCTGTTTGGTGTTCTCTCCCTAGCAAGGTATAGAAATTGTGCTCCTGGCACTTTGTCATTATGATCGCAATTGGCTAAGGATCTCTGGGAAATCACCATTTTGCAAAATGGAAGGCTTACATTTCTCCAAGTGGTTTGCAGCTGTTTCATACACATTTTCCTCTCCCCATAACTACCACCTATTTGTAGCAACTCACATTCAAGTGGCTCAGTGTTTCAAGGAACCTGAACACAAGTTATTGGACTGATTACAGGGGTAAGTGGCCAGAAACTCTGTGTTATACAAGAACTTGGGCTATCTATCTAATGGCTCCTTCTGGTTTTAAAAATCTATGAATCTATATGAATTTTTTGTGCACAAATTTACCTATGAGTTCATAGAGCTTTTTGGCAGTTTATGTTCTACTGCTACCTTTGCATATATAGGACTTTCTTGACTCAGTAAAGGCCTCAAGTATATCTTGATGAGTTTAAGTTCTTGTCTACGTATAAACTTTCAATGGTTTAACAAAAGGTGTGTGTTTTAAACCAATTTAGATAAGCTGCTGTAGACTCCCATGTGAATATGCTTAAATCAATTTTAAAATGGCTTATATTTAAGCTTGGCAGATTTTTTTTATTATTTCAAAGGATAATATCAGTGTTCATTTTTAAGCACTTTTCTATTTTAATGTATTTAAATTTTCACAGTTGCAAGAAATGATGGGGGTAAACAATGAGAGCACTAGACAATTATTTAATGACAGTAGATGCACATTCAAAAAAGCTAAAGCTTTATAATCATTAATCCATAAAAACTGTCAACATCATGTCAAAATATACAAAGTAAATATCCTTAACTCACACACTGTTCTCAAGCAGCATGTTTTTTACTTTGCCTTTCTGTACATATCAATTATTATCAATGAAAATATTTCTTCAGCAGTTTGTGTCTATGGTGAAATTGACGTTTACCGACATTTATCGATAAAAATCTAATCCTTCCAAGCCTACCAGTGTTGAGTCAGCTCAGTCTTATTCCTTACTGGCATAAATGACTCATTTTATGTAAACTGTGTGTGTTGAGCAGTCTTTCAATCCTGTTTCTTTTAGCTAGGGCTGGCTGGAAAACAAGATTTCTGATTCATGGAAAATTGTTGAGTTTTTTGGTATTTATTTTCACTCCAACACGGAATGAAACTAAGACCTTTTGAATTTTTTTTGCAGAGCAACAAACCCTACTTTGACTAACCAGTAGTCCAATAATGAGGGCACTGACCTGGAATACCCAGGTTCAAGTCTGATTTAGAGCAGAAACTTGAACCCAAGTCTCCCTTGGATGACCTAACCTCTGGGCTATTGGCTATTCTGGAGGTTCTCTTTCTCTCATTCTCTGACCAGAAATTCCATCTTGAAAACCTTCCTGTCAAAAGTTTAATCGAATCCAACACATTTCCCCAAAAGTTTTGGTTCCAACAAATGGGCATTTTTCCGACCAAAAAAAACATTAATGTCAAAGTTCCCAACCAGCTCTTCTAGCCTTCAATGGCCAGTGGAATGGCACCCAGCTGTTTATATTTGGGTCTATGTATTATTGGCAACATGTAGAAAAGATTTTCCACGTACAGTTCTCCAAATAAGTCAGGGGAATGCGAGCCCCTAGGTCTGTAGACACTGAAGCAGTATCTGTGCATTCTGATAAGCATAAGGACTTATCATGCTTCAGAAAACTTAACTACATAATTGTCACAACTCCCTTGTGAAGACTGAGAGGCACAGGGAAGTAAAGGCCAAAATATTCAAACTAGGGTGTATAAAATTATGCACCTAAATCCCTATTTAGGCATCTACATAAAAGTGGCCTGATTTCCAGCGGTGAGGTGTGCCTTCGGTTCCCAGTGAAGTCAATGGGATCTAGAAGCGTTCAGTTTTCTCAAGTTAGGTGCCTCGCTTTAGGCACCCAGGTTTGAAAACTTTGGCCCATGTGACTTGACCGAGAGCAGAGAAGGAGTCCACACCAGTGTTAGAACCATTGCTTAATCCACTAGGCCCTACTGTGTCTCATGCTACTGAGCTGCCCCTACTTGTGGTCAGAGGTCATGTTGGATGCTCAGGAGAAGATGACTCAGTGGTGGGGAGCTGACAGGTAGGTAACTTGCAGTGACCCAAGTGCCATTAGTGATAGCCTGGATGGGCTATCCATATGCAGCAGTGAACTGATCTTGGGTCTTTCCAAAAATCCAGGAACCCATGGCTTTTTTTCCCCTCTAGAAACCAAAGACCAGATCTGCAAGGGGATTGTGAATAACCTTAGCCTTCAAGAAATCACATTGACTAGCTCTCAGTTCACTTTTATAAGGAACGGGGCTAAAACTTACTTCATTAAGTACTGATTCAGCAAAGCACTTAAGCACATGCTTATCTTTAAGCACATGAATAATCCCATTGAGGTATACGGGCCTATTGAAGAGAACAGGAAACCTCACATGGATGTTCCTGAACCAAGGCCTTCATGAAATCTGAGATTTGCTTTTACATTTCCAGCACCCTCAAGTCAGGATGATGTGTCAGATCGCAAAGCCAGCTGGGAATCCTGCTTAAGGGTGGTTTCAACTGTGGTTACAAAAAGAAGTGTTTCTCTTGAGTTACAGCAGTGTACCAGCCAGACTATAGATAGGCTTGGGATGGCATTTCCATTATAAATCTCAAACTTCAGTCCTGCTTCTCTTGGGATACAAAGATTCCTTCTCAGATGAATATTGGCACATGTGGTCTTGGCCTGGGAGAACTTTTTTCCACCAAATTTGAAAAAACAAAATGGGTTCAGCTGTTTTGAATTTGGAAGACTTAGGGTGTGGGGGGGGCAGAGAATGGCAGTTTTTTGTTCTCTCTTCTTCTCTTCCCACTCTCTCTCAATGAACACCCACTATATTTTGCACTCTTGTAACTCAAGGCGGCCTCCTCTTCAGACAAAACAAGGACGAGTGACAGAATGACTCAATGTTATCTAGCATTTCCTGACTTTGAGACGTTTAGATCCCTTCTACTTTGTGTGATGCATCAGTGTCTCTTCGTGCACGGATTGTGCTATACCTGAAGCGTGACAACCGGTGGATTTTTCTTTTTCAGTCAATCTACAGTAGCCTGGATGACACAAGGACATTTATTTATCACTGCAGCCCTGTTTGGCCCAGTAGGCTCCCAGAAAGGCCCTTCCCTTCAGCCCAGATCGATTCAGTGGTTAAACTAATACAAGCAGTCACTTAATCTCTCTTTACCTCACTTCCCTACCCACAAAACGGAGGGAATAGCACTTCATTTGTCTTCCATAGTCTCTGTCCTAAACAACCTTCAATCTATCTTACTCAATATGTAGAGTTCCTAGTGGAATGAAGCTTCTAGGTTTCACAATAATACTCAGGCTTATGGTTCGACGTGTATTGATCCTATAAGAAACGGGGTCTGCGTCTCCATTGGGCTGCATTCTGTGCAATCATTTACACATGGAAAAAGTGGACTGTAGCCTTTTACACTCATTGTGCACAGGTGTAAATGAATCCAGAAAGGTGCAAGGCAGGGAGAACCAGACCCGTGGCCTCCATCTGGTGGTTCTGATCTAGTTATTAGACTTGGTTGAAAAATGGAAAGAAAATTTGGCAGACATTTTTCTGATTTTCACCTGCTCACCCTCAATTAATTCATGTTGAAATTTCAGATCTCTGGAGGGGAGGAGGGGAACAACAAGGGAACCAAGCAAGGCTGTTTGCCACCTGGAACAGTTCTGCTGGTCTTTACCTTCATTGCAGCAATTGGTAGACTTTTTTGAAAGCTTACACTGGGATCAGGTGAGCTCAGGGTGAGATTTCTGACACTGGTGCTCTAACTTCCCTCCTTCACAACTTGTTCCAGGAAGCAATAGTGAAGTCACTGGATCTATAGCCAAGAACAAAAGTTAACTATACCACAACACTGTCGATGGAGTGGGTCATTGGCAGACCAGCATTCTGATCACTATTCTGTCTCTGAGGATGGCCCACTAAAATCCCTCTTTGGCCATGACTGGGAGGAAAAGATGAGTCAGGCCCTCAAACTGAAGTAAAACTGTGTGGCAAAGGAGTGTGGCCACCCTCCAGCTTCTTATTCCAGTTCTAAAAACAAAAGCTGGCATGTGGATGGCTCCAAGCATTGAGACAGAAATCAACTGGATTAGTTCCATGTTCTCTAAGGTAGCCATGAGATCTTGACCTAACCTGGCTCAGGCTGGTCAGCATTGGTTTATCCAACACCAGCATGGACAAGAACTCAGCCAGTCGAAGCAAGACCTCCGAGGGGCAGTAGGATGACCTGTCCATTAAGGCTGGTCTAAAGTTTTTTCACAGAAACATTTTATTTAGTTTGACCAAGCTGAATTTTTTTTGCTATAACGTCAGATAAATCAAATTTTTGGCAAGGACCAACAGGCCTATTCTCTACTAATATTTTTTTTTAAATGCTTGTCACAAATTTGTTTCCAATATTTACCACGGTTTCACCTTTGTTCAAAAGGGAACTTGAAGCACTTTGACTAATGGCCTGGAAAGTTGTTTAGTATCATTTTATCTCTTTAAAAGTACCTTTGTGGTAAGTATATACTATCTGATCATGTAACGAAAGACTGTAGCATAAGACATATGCACAAGGGGCTGAATTAAAGTTGCACAGATGACCTTAATTCTGGCATTTCCTAACTTTTCAGAGCTTGACTTGGAAACCTTAAGGTTCTTTTAACATTGTGTGTGTGTGTGTGTGTGTGTGTGTAATTTACTATTAAAAAAAAAAAGCAAATTGAAAAAACCAAACTCCAATGTGGCATCATATTGATACCCACGTGGTTCCTCAACCTTTAGATCCCCCGAACAGACTTCTGCCGCTTGAGCTGAGGGTACACAACTGATAGCAGGAGTAGGCTGTCATCCTCTTTGTGGACTAGCCCTAGGGTAAGACGAGACACACGCTTGGCCATTGGGCTTCACAGATAGTTGCTGGCAGCAGAGGAATGGTGAGATTCTTGGGTTCCAGTCCATGGGAGTGAGCTCTAGTGCCCAAGGCTTTCTACCATGTCTCTTCAAACTGTCACTGTCCTCAGATGTTCTTGTCAACTGCTGGAAATGGCACACCCTGATTATCACTACAAAAGGTTCCTCCCCCCCCCCCCCCGCTCTCCTGCTTAATAGCTCACCTTAAGTGATCACTCTGGTTACAGTGTATATGGTAACACCCATTGTTTCATGTTCTCTATGTATATAAATCTCCCCGCTGTATTTTCCACTGAATGCATCCGATGAAGTGAGCTGTAGCTCAGGAAAGCTTATGCTCAAATAAATGTGTTAGTCTCTAAGGTGCCACAAGTCGTCCTCTTCTTTTTGCGAATACAGACCAACACGGCTACTACTCTGAAACCTGTCCCAGTTCTGTCTCTTTCCCCACCCTGGTTCTTTGTGCTGGACCCAGTCTGCACTCCTCAGGCTTTTATTCTCAATCCTTGTCCAACCAGTCTACTTCCACTCCCAGTCTCCTTACCCAGCCAGTCCTTTCTGGCCTCCCGTCATCTCCTCATCTCCCCACACTAGCTCCCGGTCCCAGACTCCCTCCCCGGGTTCCTCACCTCTCCTTGCCCCAGTTCTTGTGCTCAGCCAGCCCCAGTTCCCTTTTGGCACTCTGGCTGTTCGTCTGATCTCAGCCTTCCCCCTTCTTTTGCTCCCTGACTGGCTTCAAGTTCCCACCACTTTCCTTCCCAGCTCTCCTTGACAAACCAGCCCCAGGCTTCTTGTCCCAAGACACACCAGGCACCTTCCTCATCCATGTTGTCTGGGCACCAGCAAGGATGGTCAGGAGGGGGTAAAAGATAGTACAAGAGTCAGTATCCCTGCTCGCAGAGGCTGACATGGGTACAGTCCGGTCAGCACTAGGACCAGTAAGGGCTTCAAGCATGCTCAGTAAGGACAGAATCTTTGGAGATTTAGCTGAGAAGTTCTAAGAAGCCTTTACTGAGTATGTGTGAACTGAATTATTTTTTCAGAGGCTCATAACTTGGTCAAGTTTGGATGGGTTTTCATTGGAACAACAAAAGGCACATCCTTGACACACAGGCTGCTCCCTTGCCAAAGGTCAAGTTCCTGCTCCAAAGGATATATATGCTAGAGCTTCCCAATTACATGCTTGTTTAAAAAAAAAAAATTTAACATGGCAAGACAGTGTATTTTTCCTAGCATCCTTCTCAGAAGCGGCTGAACCATTTTGGCTGAGGCTTTCCAAAAAATCAGCCTCAGGCAGACACAACATGGAAAATTTCAGCCCATACAGTTAACATATGACAACATCACAAGCCACTGAAAACAAATTCTTTAATGGGAAGTGTCGGGAAACCTTAACAATAGGTGTGGCTACCACCCCCACCCATGATACATATGTATATACATACTTAGTCTGTGTATAGATATAGAATATTTATATTAGTCTATGTACAAAAAAAAGCTATGTTAAGACAATAATTAAGGTTGCAAATTCAAACACTCAATAGACAGGAAGTGCCAGAATTAAGGTTGCCTGTGCACTGCAACCTTAATTCTCCCCTTTATGAATGTGCATTATAATACAGTCTCTAGTTACATGATCACATGCAATCTTTTTCACAGGACTCCTGCCTCATTCAGTACAAAGAACAGATGCTGCTCAGGGAATGAAGCAGTCGTTCCATATTTTTTGCTGCACAAGGTTCAATGTGTGGACCCATGCCTTATTTATTGCATGTCATCCAAATTCTGCAATGAGTAGAGAACTCCCGCAAGGGTTTTTCTGTGGCACTGAGCCACAGTGCTGTAGGACACACCAACACTATCACTTGAGCTAATGGACTCCCTACAAGAGCTGGCCGCAGGAATAAGCTGTTATCTTTTGTGGGCCAGCCATTAAAGGGGGATGTGTAACATTCTGAAAGGTGGGCAACGCATGCACGAGTAGCTCCATGTTATAGACCATGTAGCTAAGCATATAGATGTGGCAGATCCTTTTGGAAAGGAAGCATCGATAAATCTAGGAGAGACTAAGGGCTGTCAGGGTAGAGAGCTAGATTTAGTTTCCAGTTTGCGGAGCCTCACAGTGAGGCCTTGCTCAATGATAAGGGTTATGAAGGTCACAGAATTGTTAACACCAGACAATAGAAGCCTGGAACTTCTGAGCTACCAGTGCAGTACATCAGCTCTTAGGCCACAGGATAAGTTGGCAGAGGAAGATACATTTTGCATATGTCTCGTCCTTGCACCCACCTGTTGTCTCTGGTCTTATATTTAGCTTATAAACTCTTTGGGCTCATCACCTTTTGTTGTGTGGCTGTAGAGTGCACAATGGGGTTCAGGTGCCTAGGTATTATTGCAATAAAAATAAATAACAATAACATGAGACAAAGGAAAGTAATAGATGGAAACATCAGTAGCATATAGCCTTTTCCCAGCATATCTCATTGCTTTGCCATGCTTCTCTCGAGTCAATTATATCCTTTCCAAGGCGATCTGGAAAACAGATAGGTATCAATTTTAGTATTTATCTGCACAGTATTTTAGCTGCAAACTACATAATATTATAGAATCTGATGGTCTGACACTGTGTGAAAATAAGACTAATATATTTTAACCATTTTATACATTTGAAAGGTTCCTCCTGCTTATTATTGTTGTATGAGCCGTAAAGGTTGAATAAGCAACATCCAATTGCAAATTATGAATGCACAATGCATAAGGTTAAAATGTTACATCTAGATCTGCATATTAGCAATATTACTGAATTTAGAGCTGGCCGACACTTGGATTTTCTATTCTATTCTGTGGGAAATTCTGACACATCACAGTTTTTCATCGGAATGAATCTTTCCATTTTTCAGGGCATCAGAATAAAAACAAAAATGTCAAATTTCCCACAAAACTACATTTTTGAAAAAAAATTATTTTGGGTTAATGAAAATGTTCCATTTCAATCAAATCAAAGCATTTAAATTTTCTCTTGCGGAGGAAAGGAAGGTTTGGTCTTCCCTACTCCTCATGCTGCCATTGTGACCCTCACCAGGAAAAGTAGCATAAAGGGGAAAAAAAGATAATTGATGATAGAATATAAAATATTGAAAGGAAAAGTCATTTTGAAATGAAAAATTGAAATATTCCATTCCAACATGTTCCAAATGTTCTGTTTTTGACCTTATGAAAACACTTTTTTCAACTTTATCTCTAAGTACAATTTTTGTCAAAAATCAACGTACTTACAGAACGTTTTGATTTTGATGAAATGACATTTTCTAATGGTAAAAACATTGTGTTGGAAAATTTTTGACCATCTAACTACTCTTCCACTGCTGATATTTTTGGAGTTTCAACTCAACATGAGTAGTATCATTTGTGTTTATTTGATACAAAGCTGTGTTTTGGTGTTTCTAATGGGTGGGGAACAGGCAGGGGGGAATAAAGGTTTAATAGAAGACCATGTTAAAATCAGAAGAATCGTTTTCATTAAAAGGGGAAATGATTTAAAATATCAACATGTGAACATTTCACTTGGAGAATCCTTCTTGTTTCCCCTCTCCCCTCCCCCACGTGCACACCCCTTCTTGAAAAGGAGGAAGTTCCCAAACTATTTAAAAACTTCCCAACAGACCTCCCACAAATGATGGCTTTAAAGAAGCTAAAATGTCCCTAAAGATGTACATCTCTTCAAAAGGGAATCCCCCTGTAATGATAAGAACCTTAGAAAATCCCATCTGGATCTGAGTTCCAGTAATAAGGGTCAGGACCTTGTCCATACGTAGTGTTTTTTTTTTTTTAAATAACTGTAAGAAAGCACTTTTTTAGTATTTCCAGATGTAGAGAGAACATTTCTCATTTTGAAATACAATGAGAAAGTTCTTTGTGAAGCTATTTGGGAAACAAATATATAGCTCAGCAAAGCTAAGGAAAGCATTTTTGCCAAACAGTAAGGACACATTAGGGGGTACAAGTTGAGGAGCTGGCAGTGTCAAGAGTCACAAAAGGCCAGAAGAGTTTTTTCTCTAAGTGTACCATAAATTGGATTTATTTAAATAAAATGGGAAAATTAAATTTTAAATGGATCCATAGGTTTTTAGCTCAGAAGGGACCATTAGATCATCTTGTCTGACACAGGCCACAGAATTTCAGGCAGTGACTCCTGTAATGAGTTCACTAACTTGTGTTTGGCTACAGCAGATCTTCCAGAAAGGTATCTAGTCTTGATTTCACAACACCAGGAGATGGAGACTCCACCACTTCTCTGGGGAGTGTGTTCTGGTGGTTCATCACCCTCATAGAAAAGCGTACACTTATGCTTTATTTCTAATTTAAATTTCTCTGGCTTTAACATCCAGTCATTGGCTGTTGCCCTTAATTACTCAGTATTTTCTTCATAACCAAGTCACTTCATGCTCTATTTTTAATAAGCTAAACATACTGAGCTTTGAGGTCTTTCACCATAAAGCTTTTTTCCAGCCCTCAATCATTTGTGACTTTTCTATAAAATAGATCAGGCCAGCAGGATTTGAAACTCAAACTGCTGCCTTTTGAAATACACCCTAAAATTAAAAGTTTAAAAATACTTAATTGTAAAAGAGGACAAGAAAATATAATTTGCCAAATGGATAAGTTGGTAATTAGGGTTGATTGAAAATGGATACGATTTCACTATCTGTTCTCCATGAACATTTTTGAATAAAGCAAACATTTTCACCATGGTAGAAGTTTTTCAGTGAAAGAAAGAAAAACACAATTTGTTTGGGTTTCATTTCATTTTAAATTCAATTTTTTATTTAAATTTCAAATAGAAAATTTTCATTTTGATTAGTTTTTGGGTGGTATTTCCCCCCCTCCTACCCACCCCTCCTCCTTCAGTGGAAAAGGGGGAAAGTAAAAGACATCTTTTTAGTTTCTTTTTTCAAAAAAAGTGTTCATTTTCTTCCAAAAGCCTTTTGTTGTTGTTGTTGAAAGGGGTCTTGGATGAAGACATTTCAGTGAAGAAGAGCTGGGCTTTTATGTTCTGTGCCTAACACAATGGAGTCCTGGGCCATAATAGTTCTCCTGGTAATGTTGTCTAAGCTAGTAATGTGGTGACACAATGTATTGAAGTTCATTCATCTTACACTGGTGGAGACAAAAAGGTTGGATCCATATGGATCTGGGCATGCACTCCCAGAATGTCCTATGTGTTTGCTCATGTACCTAGAGCATCACACCCTACTTTCTGAACTGTTGGTGATGGGGAGAGAGAGAGAGAGAGAGGTTCCCTCTGTACCTGACTGGTTGTGGCATGTACTTGGAAAATGGTTTTCTATGGGCCTCATTATGTCGCCCTTCCATGCTCTGAGTGGCTTTTTTAAATTCAGGTTTCAGAGTAGCAGCCGTGTTAGTCTGTATTCGCAAAAAGAAAAGGAGTACTTGTGGCACCTTAGAGACTAACAAATTTATTAGAGCATAAACTTTCGAAGTGAGCTGTAACTCACGAAAGCTTATGCTCTAATAAATTTGTTAGTCTCTAAGGTGCCACAAGTACTCCTTTTCTTTTTTTTTTAAATTCATGAGTAATTATATTGGGTTAAACTGTATTCAAAAAACCCAACCCATATAAGGGACAGTGCCTAGCTGCCTCATGCCAGGAGCACCCCTGGGAAGGAATCGTGCACCTGAGAGTCATAACTCCTTCCCTGTTTCCCCCCTTGCTTTATGGCTCATACAAGCAGATTGGTATCCCAGCCGGCTCAGCAGCCTGTGTGGTACATTTTGGGGATGTCAAGGTTCAGTCCATTCTCCACGCCTCTCCAATCACACCCTGCCCTTCTGCATGGTGGACAGATTCCAGGCATGCAGCGTCTACATATCCCCACCCTGATGTGTTGGGCCATGATCTGGCCAATGAAATAACTGACTACTTATTGAGAGAAGTACTAGTCAATGACCTAAATTTTCATTTACATTATGGTCCCTTTACTCAGCTCTGGTTGTATAAAGGAGACATTAAGAGGGTGTAATTACACTTAAATTCATGCAACACTGATGTAGAAATAGGCTTGGCAGAATTAAATTATTTTTTAAACAATTTTGACAGATAATATCGGTTTATTTAAGCATTTTTTTCCTGATTTTTAATTAATTTGAATTTTTCAGTTGGAGTAAATTATGGGTTTTAAGCATTTTTTTAAAAAAATATCAGTTTAATTTTTCACATTTGTGGGAAATTATAGGGGGTCATACAATTATCTAATAACAGTAGATGCTGAGATTCAAAGAGTTAAAGCTTTATAACTGTTAAAAACGAATTGTCAACATCACAAATTAGATATGCTTATATCAACTGAATAAATTCTCAAGCAGCATTTCTCTTATGTTGCCTATCTGTAAATTTCAATTGTAGATGGAAATATTTTTTTCCATCTATTTGTATGTGTATGGTGAAATCAATGAGTTCCGACATTTACTGATAAAAATCCAGTTATGCAACCACTTGATACAGTGGCAGAAGTAAAAATGAGCATTGTTAGAGCTTTCTAGGTGTTGTTTGTCACAATCCTAATGCTTTCAGTATAATTTTAAAGTTTGATTATTTATTTGCACAACTCCTATTCCTATTTATTTGTAACTGAGGGACAACTGGATTTAACTCAGCACTGACCTGTTCTATGAAAAAATAATTAGGGCTCACGTAGCTATTTTTGCATGTAAATATTGCAGCTCTTTTAGCTTTTCTACCAAACAGAGGAAAAGAAATGACTCCATCTTGAGACAGAAACTCTTGTGAAATTTTATCTTTTAAAACCAACGAGCAATTTAAGATTTCTGGGGGAAAGCAGCATGACTTGCTACTGGCACCCAATTCAGTACATCAGTAGGAACCTTTTGAGCTAAGAAAACAGATCCATTGTTCCTAGAAGACAGACCTAGAAGACAGACCAAGTCCTCCAGACCTCAAGCTACAGGATATAATGATCAGTGATGGGAATAAAATGCATTCCTCTGATCAAAAATTCTCCCCAAACATCCTATTTAGGGTGTAGCAAATACAGCTGTGTAGATAGTGGATTTTTCAGTTTGCTGACAATTGCAAAAGATCGGAGGAGAATAATTCATTTTGGGTCCAACTGAAAAGGAAATATTTTGAAATTTTCAACTAATTGAAAAGTTGGGTGAATAATTTTTGGTCAAACAATGTTTTGTTTTGAGAACTGAAATGTTCCATTTTAATTCTGACCATTTTAAAGCTTTTTTTCTTTTTTTAATAAAGTGAAAGGAAAATTTGAAACCAAAAGTTGTTTTCAAATGAAAAAGTCAGTGTTTTGTTTGGAAAGTGTGTGTGTGTGTTTTTTTTTTTTAAAGTTGTGGTGATTTTTGAAATGTTTGGTTAGGGTTTTTTCCCCTCCCCGAACTGAAACAATTTCCCAAGACAGCCATGAATTTGTGAAATATTTTGCTGGTGCTGAATCTGCTGGAATTTTTTTTTTTTTTTTTTTGCTGAAAAAAAAATTCCAGCCCCAAAAGTTCACCCAGCTCCAGTGGCCAGCCGTATAAATTGAATCTGCAGCCACCTGGGATGATGTCTAGGTGATCTGGCCATAAGATTCTAAACTGACTCGGGCAACTCCTCTCTGTGGAGGTACAGATCACTCTCTCTGCTTCATCTCCTCTAACACCTCAGATCTAGACTCTGGCCAATCATAAAAGCTGAGCCTGCCACTACCTGCAATAATTCCATGGTCCTTATGGTGGCCATAAGATCTTGAGCTATTGCTATTTTATCATTTGTATTACTGTAACACCGAGGAGTCATACTAATGGACCAGCTCCCATCTACTCAGCTGATACGTCCATGTTCAAATCAGTGTCCACTTTGGTTTCCCTAACACCACAGCAATGAGGAACATCAGCAGTTCACTGGGAGATTTGGGAATGCAAGGAATGGAAGATCAGGCCCTAGTGGACTATGGTACCCATAAGTAACAGTTTTAGAAAGATGGACATAATCGTGATAGAAAAGCAATTATTTCTGCTATTACAATATTGTGTGTTTAATATAAGACTCCAAAAAAAACCAACAACAATTAGTTTTCTTCACATTCTTTAGCCATATAGTTAGCTGCCAGGTTTCCATAATTTCTCTGGGTCATCAATTCTTTAGAGTTTAAGTTCCATTTTAGACCCCAGTTTAGAAATTTTATATCTTGGCCCTTTCAAATCACGGCAGGTGGAAGACCTAATGCAGAAAACGTCAGCCATGATACAAATTTTCTCTACAAACATTTTCTTTTATTTTTAAATAGTTTATATATACACAGATGTTTTCTGTTGTACAACTTTACAACTGCAATTTGGCTTTGGCTTCAAATGTTTTCATCAATTTTTCTGTTATTTAAAAAGGAAACTAATTTTAAAAAGTAATCAGGTGACCAGATTCTGATCTCATTTACACAGGTGTAATTAGGCTCCAAATATGGCCCAATGAGTACAAAATGTTAAATAAGCCCTTTTATTATTAAAATTGCAAAGCAATTCAGGCTGCTAAACACACACACAACATACCTGACACAAAATAACAAAAGTAAAGAAATGGAAAGTTGAGACATTTCTGTTGTCTTCTCCTCTACCCTCAGCACATACCTTAACATTACTATTACTACTATACGCCACAACCTTAACTCTGCCCCAGAGGGATACCAATCTTCTGATACACCCTTTCTCCAAAGCCAGCTCCAGACAAACCACATGAGCCCCTGTCCCTCCTTTATACACACAAGCCTTTACCTGATTCTTGCCTCCTCCCTGTACTATTGGTTGGGATGGTTGATGTAGCAGAATCTGCTTAACCTGGCCAATCAACCAGAGACGTGTCATGTACACAGAGGGAGTCCAGCAAGGAAGTACAAATTCACGAGAGCTTGAAGAATGATGTGAAAAAATTCATTCCAAGGTTTAAGGGAATTCATTTCATCAGGAACCACCCACCTATCATGTGAATTTTCCTTGACATTTCTGTGATCCAGTTAACTGTCACAAAATGTTTATAGAAAGCAAATTGCAAAGCAAATGTCAGCTTTCTCACTAGAAGGAGCCAAACTCATTGCATAGTCATAGCCTTCCTACCACTACATCATCTCATTTGCATATAAACACCCAGGCAAGTAACTTGATTGTTCTCCTTACAATAAAGAGAGTAAAGAATTCAAAACTAGTGCATTTTCTTTCAAGTGCACTGTGCAGTACATAGCTATTTTGCACATGTGAAGCTGAATTTTAAAATACCTACCAGTGACATCGTTGTTGCATTTGCAGTAAAGAGCTTGATCCTGCTATCATTAAAAAAGCAATGAAGAAATGTCCAGTTTTTTGGCATTCCAATCCCTAAACTTAATTTCACTCTGTATGATTGCCTACTTGTAGCTGAATTTCAAACTTTTGACTGAAACATGGGTAGTACCTGATTTAATAAGCTCTGGTTTTATCTGTAATGCTCTGTTTGACGTCTTTGTAGCATACCGTGTCTTGGCATGTTAAAACATACTTCTAATTTGCCCTCTGGTTTTGGAACAGAGTACCTGTTTCCTTAACGGTTGCACTCCAAATGCTCTGGGGCTTTGTTTATTTGTTTTACAATTTTCGATTTAGGATCCTACTAAGGACAGAGAGCTCCTGTATGGCTCAAGGACAGAGCAGCACAAGGACACCAAAGAAAGGTACACAAACTAGTAACGCAAAAGACCTCAAGCCCTTCCGAGGTTTGGTTCGGCTCATCATCCAAAAGTTGGGATGCTTCTCTGAAACTTCTCCAGACATATCTGAGCTGCTTTGGTTTAGGTTGAAAATCTCAGGAGAATAGTTGCTTTCTCCCCGTGTCTCCTGCAAGAGTCTTGGTAGTTCCTGGTTCTGGCTTAGTCAGCAATTCTATGGAAATAGCTCCATTTTATTATTTCATTTCTGCTCTTGGAAATATTTATTACACACCTCTGGATGTGGGGTAGCCTGGGGTTAGCTGAACCTTTCCCAGTCCAGTCCAAGATTTCATTTGGGCTAGAATTGGACTTCAGGCACAGTGCTGAGCAAGGTGCAGTGTGACTTAGAGACACCCCTTTGAGTCACAACCTCCCCCTGCTCTGGGAGCAGTTGTGTTTTGCTCTAACCAACAGCAGATGGCAACCTGCCCCACACCAGCTCAGCTCTGATGGCCAGCACATCTGAGGGAGGAGCCAAAGTCCCACCCATATCCCACCCACTCTGCACCCACCGACTCCAGGGATGGAGTAAGCAGGTACACAGCACCCAGTCGGATTTGGGTGATGGGCATCCAGGGGTGCTGGAACAACTTGTATAGTGAGGGTGCTGAGAGCCATTGAACCAAACTGTAAACCCTGTGTATAATAGAAACCACTTCAAACCAGGGGTTGGAACAGCACCCATAATTCCAGCTCCTTTGTGGGCATAAGCGGGGATTGAACTGGGGACTTCCACATCTGAAAGCATGAGGCACAGCTCTCTAGTTGGGGCTGGAACAAACTCAGAACTTAGACAGCAGGGACACAGGGAGGTATGTAACAACACTGACCAATGGTATACACTTGCATTGTCAGACCCAAGACCTGGGTAATCCATGCAGGGATGTAATGGGAGAAAATTGCCTGGGGAGAGGGGCATTGCATCACCTACATTGGATGTCTAAGTCTGTTTCTCTGCAGGATCAATCGTTTTTAATTTGCAGCTGTATTGCATGTGGAAAAATTGAAAATGAGATGGGGTAAAGAAAGCGAGTCGTTTACCATCGTGTTTCCAAAGACCCACAACCAACTGTGCTGCTAAAGCATTGCTGGGAATGATGTACCACTACGACTGGCACCATGTTAACTTTGAAATACTAGCCCTGATCCACATGGTGTAAAGCGAAATTGCTCCTCTGAAGTCAGACAGAGCTGTGCCAGTTTTACACCAGCTGATGATTTGTCCCATTATTCCTCAGCAGTGACCTGCCTGCGGGTTTTAATCAGGTCTGAAATGACTGAGGTGTATAGCCCATAAATCAGTACGCACTCTGATACGACTGCAAGTTTTTTGGCTGGAGAGGTAGAATAGCTGAGTTCAAAACCTCGAACTAAGGCCTTGGCCTCCTTGCTAGTATTTTACCCCTTCAGCCCCAGTTCATCAAGAAGCCTATAAAAGCCTCTATGAAAATAGCTTGGCTGCTACTTATTCTTCCTTCTAATGAATGCAGAAACGTCTATGGCAAGTGTAATTTATGGACGAAAGGAATTCCAGTAACCATCATTTCATCTTTGCTGTAATAAGGCAGTCTATGGCTGACAACTTTATAAAATACTATTAGAACACAGGCAAGCGAAACCGCTTCTGAAGGATGGACTTCGAACGCTTGTTCACTCTGTGAGCTGAACTTTATATCTGGGGGGAAAACAACCTTTAAAAACCCAGAAGAGGATTGTAACACAGTACAGCTCCTGTTCTTTACAGACCACTTCTTTAAACCAAATGAAGGCAAACCAAATATTTTACTGAGTGGGCTCTGATGACCTCTGCTTTCCTTCCCCCCCCCCACCCTAAATGAGCAGATCTGTTTTAAAAAAAAAATGGCATATGAAAAACACAAACTAACTTCAGATGGTGAGTTTAACCTCCAGTGGTCTCACAGACTAAAAAACATTAAATCTTTTTATCTAAATTCTAATAAAAATAATGCCTCCCATGGTTTTAGTGACTGCTCCTAACTATACTTTAAAGCATATTATTTTAAGATCAGACTGTGTGTGCTGTAAAACTTGCTAGGTTCTTTTTTTAAATGGTAAGCTCTTATGTTAATTAACCTTACCCTGAATACATACTTTATTAAGCATTCTTGTCCTTCTTAATTTCACCCCTGCAAAGTTTCAAAATGAAACTCCATTGCAAAATTAACTAAGGAGCACAGAATCTTGGGCAAGAGTTCCCAAAAAGCATCAGCTTGTTTTAAAGTATTGGGCTCATTTTTCAGTTGCTCAAAATTTGAGCAGTTTTGCCTTTCATTGCAAAACTCTGCTGCAGGGTACCATAGCTTGGGCATCACTAAATATTCAACATTGACCATAGAGAGGCATCTGACATGTTTTCTCTGTTTGTGTCAGCCTCACACGGTCCTTGATTGTGCTCTGTTCTTGCACAGGGATGCCAAAAAGGGCTTTCCACAGAGCAGGGCTTTGTAATGAAAGAAGGTCCAAGATAGTCTGGAGAGAACGAATTAAGGCTTTGCTATATTTTTAGCAATTTACTCTTCCATGTAGCCAGGTGCAAGGATTAGCATATCTTGTATATGAGCTTGGAATCATTGATAAAGGAAGCTGTTGAGAACAAATGTATCACACCTCCTGTTTGGTATCGGATACTGCTGCTTGGTAACGGTTGGCATTTTTATATTGTGTCTGCTGACCAAAAATGATACTGAACTTCCTAACTAGAGCACTGATGCAAGTTTATCCTTTGCAAGTTTCACACAGCTTTCCTTGGCCATCTCGTTTATTGCTTTCAAGAGCCCTCTTAGTCCAGTATTGAGCTTCTCTGGAGCAGTAACCTCCAATGCTTCCAGATGATGTGATGGTTTTGTCTAGGGGGTACTTTGGTAAGACTGCCAAATTTGTTTCAGAGTAGCAGCCGTGTTAAACTGTATTCGCAAAAACAAAAGGAGTACTTGTGGCACCTTAGAGACTAGCAAATTTATTTGAGCATAAGCTTTCGTGAGCTACATCCGATGAAGTGAGCTGTAGCTCTCGAAAGCTTATGCTCAAATAAATTTGTTAGTCTCTAAGGTGCCACAAGTACTCCTTTTGTTTTTGCAAATTAATTTGTACTAGTGACATAATGTGGATCTAAATTTCCAGTGGTGAAGAGTGCACCAAACCATAGTATCACCCAAATCTCCATCATATCATCTTTCTTGGTTGTTACAGGAACACTGGGAGAACTTCAAGTTCTGAGCTAGGTTCTAATTCAGAAGAAAAGGAGTGTGGTGGTTTAAAATCGGAATTTAATGAAAGAAGGTACAAAATAGTCGGGAGAGAATGAATTATGCAACAGACTACGCTATACGTGGCTTCCGCCATAACAAGTATAGGTAACCAAATATCCCAGCTCATTTTGGAGCTAAAAAATATGGGTTGTGTTTTTTGCAGCTGAACTTTGAGGCCTACCATAAATTCTACTGAAAGAGATGAAGACATGCTAACTTTCCCAAAATATTTCCAGTATCTTTCTATGGCATGCTACCACTCCTTGTGGTTGGTTTGCTCCACAGCACGTTATGACATCTCATAATTCTTTGTTGATTTAGAGAAAGGTAAGCAGGAGACCATCTGTACTTAAAAGCCTATGAAAAGGTAAAAGTTAAACAATTAAAATAAATACCTCCATATATAACGCATGCTGAAATATATCCTGGAATGAACTTGTTAGGTATGAAGAACCATCATCACTTCCCTCTCACTCCTATTTTCTACTCATGTGGTCTATGCTATACCGCTGGATTGTTGATAACATCATCATGTACGGAACAGTGACACAGTATTGGGGGAAGGATGGTCCAGTGGTTAGTGTAGTAGCCTGGGTGGTAGGAGAGCCGGATTCGATTCCCACTTTGCAACAAATGTTCTGGGTGACGCTGGGCAAGTCATTTACCCTCTCTATGCTTCAGATTCCCTTCTGTGAAATGGGGATAATAGCACTGCTGGCCCTCAGAGGAGGATGGTGAGATGCTCAGATAACACAGTGATGGGGCCATTTAAAGTGCCTTAGACAGACAGTTTGGTTATGATATGACATACTATTCATACTTACTCAAGGAGCTTTCATTTGCTGATGACTGTGCACTAGTTGCACACTCAATTGATACATTCACTTTATCACTGATCACTTCGCTCGTACAGTCATTTTGGATTTCACAATCAGCCTAAAGAAAACCAAAGTACTGTACCAACCTGTGCTGGGGACGCATCTGGTTTTTAAGGTCAAAGCTCTCCTCTCAAGGCCATGGAGAAGTTTTGCTACTTTGGGCCTCTGGCGTCATACAACACCACAACTGATGATAAGATAACCCACCGCATAGCCACGGCTAGCTCTGTATTGGAGATGCTGTCACAGCAGCTATGGAATGATAGGTGCACCCAAATAAGCACTAAGCTAAGTGTCTATAGGGCAGTCATGCTTTAACATTTTGATATGGTTGTGAGACATGGACAACATATCCCCGCCACTTTTTAGGAAATTTGATCAGTTCCATATGTGCTCTCTTTGGTCTGTTTGCAGGGTCAAACGGTGGGATAAGATTCCCCAATATCAAAATCTTTAATCATTGTCGGATGTCTGGCTTTGAAAGCATGCTCATAAACACTTGGCTGCTTTGGTCTGGTCCTCTTGTTCGTCTGGCTGACTTGAGCCTACCCAAGCCCATATTTGAACTTTGGTCAGCTAAAGCAAGGCACCCATTCACATGGAGGCCAGCACAAATGACAAAGACACACTGAAGTCAAACTTGAAAACATGTCAGGTTGGCCCCAACAACCAGTAAGCAACAGCCTATGACCGAGCAAGTTGGCAGCAGATTTGTCACGTCACCATTAACTGCTTTGAAGGAAGGTGCATTAACGCCTTATATGAAAAACATGAACAGCGCAAAGAAAGAATATAGCAACATGCCATGATAATGAACAACCTTGTCTATCCCACATGTACCCATGTTTGTGGTTCTGGCATTGGTCTGACCTCACATATCATGTCCATCTACAATGTTTGCTGAAACCTTGTACATTGAGATGAGATTCCAACATCATCATCATGATGACACACCATGATACCATAAGCTATAAGTACTCTAGCCATGAATAAGAGGAGTGAGTATTGCAGAAGCTACATATGTTCATTAGAAATCTTTTTCACAATTAACAAAGCCCTGAACGTCATCCTGAATTTAAATTAATTAGACATTTGTAAGAAATAAGGTCCTGATCCAAAGTACACTGAACTCAGTGGATGGCCCTAAGAAATTTAAAAGTGATCAGAAGGGTGGGCTTGATTCAAAAGCCTATTGGAGTCATTGGAAAGATTCCCCTTGACTTCAAATGGGCTTTGAATCATGCTCAACCTGACCTTTTTGAATGCTTTAGTAAAAAGACCAGTGAATGTCCCTTTGGTCAGAATTTCAGTTCTTTAAGACCTTCCACCTTGTGCCTCCACCACCAGACGCAGAGATGGGAATGCTCGTGTAGACAGGACTCCTGGAAGACTATGGCATTTTAAATCAACGTCATGGTAATGGGAGATCTTCTGAAATATTTGGCTTCAACATTTTGTGCCCGATCCTCAGGTGGGTGGATATGCTGATTCAACCATCTGAGGATCTAGTCCTTTTTCTCATAAGGACATGATATGATCCAGAACATTAGACAAAATATGCAAAGCTAACAAAAAAAAAAAAAAGAGAACAAACCAAAGCCTAAACAATCTTCACACCCTGACTCTCTTTCAAGTGATGCTTCTGATCATTTGAGTTTGATCATCACTATGGAAACATTACTATGTGAACAATGAGGCAACTTTTACACTTCATTGGCGCATTCTGCTGTCAGAATGAAGCGTGTGCCATAACAGGAAAGAGTCTGAACCTTAGATGCATAATATAATTTAAAATGTTGTTTTAAATGAAAATACCTTCATTTCCCAACAGCAGGAGTTATAAACGGACATTATTAAAGGGTTTATGAAATCAATATTGTTATTACTTCAGTATGGAGTGTTAGAAGTACCTTACCATTTCAAATGCCAGTACATTAATATCAACCATCCTGTAAGTTTACACACACATCACATTATTAATAAATTGATTGATTGCTCTTCTGTATAGAAACTAATATATTAAAACAAAATCACCAAGTGACAAAACTTTCTTGACAGAGAATGAAATATATTGGACTGGTTTTTCATAAATGTATTTATTTAAAAATGTCAAATTCTTCCCAGACTGATTCTTTTAGAAATAAAGACTTGAGGCCTGATTCTCATTTATACTAAGGCCCATTTACACTATTCTGATAGTGTAAAGGGGTCTTAGTGTAAATTTAAATCAGGCCCATTGAAACTAAAGATTAAATTCAAGCCTGAAACTTCCTTGAATAGAAAATTCCTTGAATAGAAAAAAGTAACTTTAGGGATGAATTTACCTAATACTAAGATTTTCAAGACTCCAATACTAAAATTCTAAAAGGTCCTTAGCATAATCCTTTAATCTATTTACCTTTAGGTGCAGCAGAAAATGCTTATTTACAAGAGTAAACATCTACTTCCATTTCCAAAAGGAGTTTAATCTGTTTATTGAATGGCTTGGAGGCAAATAATTCAAACTACTTTAGAGATTAGGGTGATCTTTTTTCTTCAAAGGCGATAATACAAAACCTTTAAAGGAAGCTGTACTCATTAAAAAATTATCTTAAAAATACTTACTTATATGGATATTTAATCAGGAATTGTATTTGCAGAGATCCATGCTAGCAAATTTTGATGAGGGATTCAGGCCTATTTTTGTATATTTCAGCGTGTTTTCAATATAGGAAATACAGTACAATGCCTATAGTTTGGGTCTATTTCCCACTCTGTGTGTATATATAATTCCTGCTGTTAAATTACATTTTGTTTGTGGCTCTAAAGGGAAAATAGACCCTTAGCCAATTACATGATTATTTTTTCTCCTTTGTACAAGACATAAGTATATTCTGCTGCTAACATTAGTGAGACTTTGAAATTGTTTTGCATCCAAATGTTTGGTTTTCTTTTAAGTCTTTCTTTAAATGTACTTTTGATTAAGACCATCCTTCCCAGCAAACAGCCCTCCACTAGCCATGGGCATTGGTTCCATTTAACACCTCCTCATGTTGTAAACAACTATATTTAGAAACAAACATGAATGCTGACAAGTTGCATCTATTCACTGGGTGCTCAAAAGTGTGCAAAAATTATTACATAGTTGTAACTCTCAAGCAAGGCAGAAAATTCTAAAACAATACATTCTGGTGTTATATATATAACTTTCCTATTGAATGGGTTTCAAATGTGCATTACACAACAATTAGCTGGTGCTCAGAGATTTGGGCAATAGGGGGTGTTTTCAGGCTTGATCATGCTAGATACTAAGCACTTTGGTCCTGATCTACCGCCACACTTGAGCACATGCTTAAGATTTGACTTCAGTGGGTCCACTCACCGATTTAAAGTTTTTAGCACCTCACAAAATTGAACCCTTATTGAATAAAACTCAAGACCCAGGCTGTCCCCTCCCCTACCCTTTTTGATCAATGCCAATGTGAACTTTAATTTCCACTGGGACATTAGAACAAGAGTCTATAAAGATGAAATGCTATTCAACATCTGAGAGTTGTCTGATGAGGAACTAAAAATGTAACCATCTGATGGCATGTGGGTTGCACTGGGTGGAAATTTTTCAACAAAAACATTTTTCCTTCAAAATACAAAAATGCAGATTCATCTCATAGATTTTAAGGCCAGAAGGGACCATCATGATCATCTAGTCCAGGGCTTCTCAAACTTCATTGCACCATGACCCCCTTCTGACAATAAAAATTACTACATGACCCCCAGAGGAGGGACTGAAGCTTGAGCCCTCCCAAGCTCCACCACCCTGGGTGGGGGGTCAAAGCCAAAGCCCAAAGGCTTCAGCCCCAAGCAGGGGGCCTGTAACCTGAGCCCCAGCACCCAGGGCTGAAGTCCTTGGGTTTTGGCTTCAGCCCCAGGCAGTGGGGCTTGGGCTTCGGCTTTAGCTCAGGGTCCCAGAATACCTAAGCCATTCCTGGTGACCCCATTAAAACGGGGTCCTGACTCACTTTGAGGTCCCGACCCAGTTTGAGAACCGCTCATCTAGTCTGACCTCTGCACATTGCAGGCCACAAAACCTTACCCACCCACTCCTATGATAGATCCATAACCTCTGGCTGAGTTACTGAAGTCCCCAAATCATGATTTAAACACTTCAAGTTATAGAGAATCCTCCATTTACTCTAGTTTAAACCTGCAAGTGACTCATGCCCCATGCTGCAGAGGAAGGCGAAAAAAATCCCAGGGTCTCTGCCCATCTGATCCAGGGGAAAATTCCTTCCCGACCCCAAATATGGTGATCAGTTGGACTCTGAGCATTTCAGCAAGACCCAACAACAAGACACCTGGGATAGATTCTCTGTAATAACTCAAAGTCCCCCCCCATCTAGAGTCCCATCGCTGGCCATTGGGGATATTTGCTACTAGCAGTCGCAGATCAGCTACATGCCACTGTAGGCAGTCTTATCATACCATCCCTGCCATAAACTTATCAAGCTCAGTCTTGAAGCCAGTTAGGTTTTTTGCCCCCATTGGTCCCCTTGGAAGGCTGTTCCATAACCTCACTCCTTTGATGGTTAGAAACTTTCATTTAATTTCAAGCCTAAACTTGTTGATGGTCGGTTTGTATCCATTTGTTCTTGTGTCCACACTAGTGCTTAAGTTAAATAACTCCTCTCCTTCCCTGGGTTGGCCTTCATTTGGTTACAGTAAACAAGCCAAGCTCTTTGAGTCTCCTCTCATAAGGTAGGTTCTCTGTTCCTTGGATCATCCTGGTAGCCTTTCTCTGCACCTGTTCCAGTTTGAATTCATCTTTCTTAAACAGGGGAGACCAGAATTGCACACAATATTCCAGATGAGGTCTCACCAGTGCCTTGTATAGTGGTACGAACACTTCCCTGTCTTGACTGGAAATGCCTTGCCTGTTGCATCATAGGATTGCATTAGCCTTTTCCACGGCTGCATCATATTGGTTCATGGTCATCCTGTGATCTACCAATACACTCCAGGTCTTTCTCCTCCTCCGTCACTTCTGACTGATACATCCCCAGTTTAGGGACTAACAACAAGAATTATTGCTCTAAGTGCCTAACCTTGAACTCTGCAGTATTACAGATCATCCCATTTCAATTACTCCAATTTTCAAGTTCATCCATATCTTCTTGTACAATATTCCAGTCTTCCTCCATATTGGCAATACCTCTCAACTTTGTCATCTACACATTTTATTAGTGCACTCCCACTTTTTGTACCAATATTAATAAAAATGTTAAATAGGATTGGTCCCAAGACCGATCCCTGAGGAACTTCACTAGTCACCTCTGTTCAGCTTTGCAGTTCACCTCTCATTATGACTTGTCGTAATCTCCCCGTAAGCAGTTCTTTGTCCACCCTTCAATTCTCATATTAACCCCCTTCTTCTCCAAATGAATTAATAGTTTCCCATATGGAAATGTATCAAATGCCTTACTGAAATCCAGGTAGATTAAATCTATTGTGTTTCCTTTTCTTTATCTTTATTTTCTCAAAGAAAGATCAGGTTGGTCTGGCACAATCTATCTTTTGTAAAACCATGTTGTATTTTATCCCAGCTACCATTTACCTCTATGTCCTCATTGAAACCAGTGCAGCCAGCCCCAAGTGTTCAAAAATGTTGGGAGTCAGCCAGGCTGCCCAGAAATCAGGAGAAAGGCTTACAAATCAGGAGATTTGGAAAAAAAAAAAAGTTGGGCTCTTTTTATTTGTCTCCTGGGTTTTGAATCTTTGGAGTTGACATTTTCAAGTTCTTCTCTACAACCACAAGGGCTAGAAACTGACTTTATTTTTTAAAATGAGAGCCAAGTTTCTCACATAACCACCTGACTATAGGATCCAGGACCAAGTATTGAGGGTCTCACAATAAAATCGCAAGAGTTGGCAACACACCATTATGGCTTCCTTCTCCAACTTGTTTCCGCACTCCAACTGCCTAAACTTCCAGTACAAAGTCATACACCTGCTTGATTGGTGGGTGCAGGAGCTGGAGAAAGTCACTTTGCTACCTGTGAAGTATGCACTAAAGTCCATATGTAATGACCATCATCACCTGGGGTGAGAATCATAGAATATCAGGGTTGGAAGGGACCTCAGGAGGTCATCTAGTCCAACCCCCTGCTCAAAGCAGGGCCAGTTCCCAATTTTTGCCCCAGATCCCCTAAATGTCCCCTCAAGGATTGAACTCACAACCCTAGGTTTAGCAGGCCAATGCTCCCCCTCCCCCTGGGAATCTGGGACCAATAGTGCTAAAAGCATGAACCATTACTATTTGACCTAAAGGAGCAACTCAGATAGCTACAGTCGACTCTTAATCTCTAAGGACCAACCACTAGTAGAGAGAGATGTGTGAGTTGCGCTTAGGTTTGTGACCTGTTGGATCCTGGTCTCATTTTTTCTGGGTCTGCGTATATATTATCAACGTATGTATGACTTGCTATGGGTGATCCTTCTATCTCAGCAAGCTAAAATTGGCAGAGCAGCGTGGCACTATAGTTTCTAGCGGGAAATTCTGAATGCATGAAATAACAAAATGACAAAAAATGACTTCTCTGTTCACTTAGATTCATAGATACTAAGGTCAGAAGGGACCATTCTGATCATCTAGTCTGACCTCCTGCACAGCGCAGGCCACAGAATCTCACCCACCCACTCCTATGAAAAACCTCACCCATGTCTGAGCTATTGAAGTCCTTAAATCATGGTTTAAAGACTTCAAGGAGCAGAGAAGCCTCCCTCCAGTCAACCATGCCCCATGCTACAGAGGAAGGCAAAAAACCTCCAGGGCCTCTCCAATCTGCCCTGGAGGAAAATTCCTTCCCGACCCCAAATATGGCAATCATCTAAACCCTGAGCATATGGGCAAGATTCACCAGCCAGATACTACAGAAAATTCTTTCCTGGGTAACTCAGATCCCATCCATCTAATATCCCATCTCAGGGGATTTGGCCTATTTACCCTGAATATTTAAAGATCAATTACTTACCAAAATCCCATTATCCCATCATACCATCTCCTCCATAAACTTATCAAGTAGAATCTTAAAACCAGATAGATCTTTTGCCCCCACTGCTTCCCTTGGAAGGCTATTCCAAAACTTCACTCCTCTGATGGTTAAAAACCTTCGTCTGATTTCAAGTCTAAACTTCCTGGTGGCCAGTTTATACCCATTTGTTCTTGTGTCCACATTGGTGCTGAGCTGAAATAATTCCTCTCCCTCTCCTGTATTTATCCCTCTGATATATTGCAATCTCAAAAGCTGATCTGTGCAAATATTGGGTACAATTTTTAGGCCCACAAAAAAAAATTGTAAGGATTCAAAAGTAACACGAAATGAATTTGTGAAATTTGGGGGGCAAAATTTTGTAAAAAAAAATATTACACAGTTTCAATTAGCTCGACATATAACAATATGAAATATCAGTTGAAATGCAACACTTATTTTAAAACATCTTGAAATTCCCTTTGCCTGAAATGAGCATTAACTGGTCTCAAAGATGAGCAGTACATTAAAGGGCTAGCCAGGTGAAGATTAATTACCTTGTAACCACAATTTAATTTAATGAGCGGTTAATGAAGCAATGTCCTCTATCACTTATTTACAGCATGATATTGAAATGTTTACCTGGATCTCACCCTTATTAAACCACTCTGCGGTGTCACTGTATTATTTAGTAAGTTGTATAGTTCCACACTCAGATTTTCTCCTTACAGAGAGTGAAATGATCTAACTTACATTTTTTAAGTGCAGACACTAAAAGTCAAATTGACGTCAGTAATACATTTCTTACAATCCAGCTATGAGGCCATTACTCACTCTCTTATCTGTACTTAAAATCAGAACAGAGCAACAATAGGCAGCTAAAATGTACAACTATGGAATAGTCACATGTAAGCAAGTAAAATCATGAGCCAAAGCCAAGTTTCATTTTGTTTTTGGATTCACAGAAGAGCAATCACAGAGTGTGTGGTATTGTGGAAACGTTCCAAATGTTTAAGATGGAATTTAGATATGTTTTAAAGATAGGATCCTGCCCTCTAAAATGATTGATATTACTCAACACTTTTCTGGTAAACAAAGGGCTTAATAAACAGATCGTACTGGCATCGAAACAAGTACACAGCATGTTTAAAAGCCCCGTAGAATAATATCTGAACGCACATTGTCTCCTCCTAACAGCTTCAAAAGAAGAAATAAAACAAGATTAATTTAGTTGTTTTGAATGGTAAATTAATGATCAGCTATATTAATTCAGGGGGCTAATTCTGAAGCTGCCCTCAGGATGGATTTCCTAGGGGCATGAAGGAGAGTTCTACAAGCAGAATGATTGTAGACTCAGACTCTTAGCAATATTTCCCCTATCTACTGATACCTGGAGTTCTAGCACAAATATCCTGTTTTTTGGTAGATTAACTGAAGGCCAAGTCCCTCTCTTCTTTAGCAGGGGCTTCGTAATGGGTGTAAGTCAGTGGTAGGGGACAAAGGAGAAGGACAGGAATTCTGCTAGGTAATGAAATGGTGCAGAGGTAAGGAAGAGACAGTGGAATACTGCAAGTCAGACAGGTCTAACATGGTCAGAAGCATCTTTGATTGCCCTTAGTTCTTCCATCTGTGCTTACAATCCATTCCAGGATTTCTTTCTCTAGCTCCAAAAATAGGTGTTAAGGTGTCACTCTAAGCTGCAGCTGCCCTGATAGATGAGGAAGAGTAGGCAAGAGAGCTGAATGATACACAAAAGCCCCAATTCAAAATCCCAGTGCTGTGTGCGCAGCCAAAATCTACATATTCCCAGATGCTGGTTGTGCAGTTCTGGCCTGATTTTCAGGCCTGCTGAGTGCACATTCAGTCTTTGAAAATAGACCTGCGCACGTGTGCAAGAGTCCTTCAAAACTGGACCCATAGTGAGCACGCTCAGCAAGTGGCGGCACTGAAAATTGCCACGGCCTTAGCAGATCACCATTATGCCAGGAGGACACCAAAGGCTAACGATAGCCAACCATCCATAGCCGGAAGAAAACACACACAAAGGAAGCTAACCCAGAGAAATCAGCCTAACACACTGCAAGAGAAAGGAGCTCTGCAGCGTGTCATGAAGTCATGCCAAGAGGGTACAATTCCAAAGGTTCCAAGAAAGTTCTGCTCCTCTCGCCCCAACCATCCCCATCCCCAAGAGCTTTTCCCTAGGAACTGGCAGCTCTGTGGAACTTATTTTTGTGGTTAGCCCATAAGGGACATTGGACTGCTGGCATTCAAGGCACAGCTCAAAGCCAGTATTTTTTATCAAGCATTGGCTCAACCTTCTACCAAATGGGAAGTGGCTGTTGATATGTTTTTTTGCTTTCCGTTATTTCACCACTAGATGTCTCTGTGTGCTTGCAGAGAGTTCCAGGCAGGGTGTCCTCCCTCCCCTGGTACTAGAAAGAAGACAAAACTGGAACTCAAGCCGTGTGGATGCCTGTTTGTTTGTCCGTAGTGGGTTTTTTTAATAGTTGCCTCCTGTTTAAGACAGGCCACCATTCCATGTATCAATGAAAATGGATATATAATAAAACAATATCCATTAAATGAATTTCACTCCTGTTCCGCAACCTTAAGACTGTGAGAGCCGTTCATTCTCCATGCCCTTTGAATCTATGACCACTCTGCTGAAGCCAAAAAAACGTTTCTAAGTGCACTCTGGGAAGACCCTCTTAGGTCAGGAATTAAGGCAGAATTTCAAACTTCCATATGTGAAAAGGGTTTATTTAGGTAATGGCTTGTGCGTTGGCTACCTGTGCTTTCCCAAAACTCGACAAAGAGCATTCGTGGACCAACGTTAGCAACAGAATTAATCAATTGTGACAGGCCAAATGTAGCCCCAGGGCATGCGAGGGTAGCTCCATTGAAGTCAATAGAGTTCCACCCGGGCTGCATTTAGCCAGTGAATCTGAAGCAGGTCATTTTAAATATATAGATCAGCTGTTCAGTGGTGGGCGGGAGGTGTGGGAGGAAGGGAGGAGCAGGGGTGGGAAGAGGCGGAGGGAGGGCAGGGCACGTTCAGGGATGTGCGGAGCAGGGCTGGGAGGAGCCAGAGGGAGGATGGGGCCTTGGGGAAGAGGCGGGGTGGGTGTGGGGCCTTGGGGGGGAGCACCCATCCAGAAAAATGAAAGTCGGCACCTGTGATGCAGGGCATCCTAAGGGACAGGCAAAAAATAGAGGAACCCTTTTTCTGTAGGATTTCTACTGACATGCGCCGTTGCTGTAGGATTTCTACTGACACCACCAATAAGGTGCTAACTGTGGGAAGAATTTATTATGGTCACCTATTCAGTTCCACTTGGCCACCCCCATTTCTTTTCAATACCTTGTCCACCCATGTTCTGCAAGCTCTATCCTAGCAGCAGCATTAATTGTTGTGGTGATTATTATTTTGCTGCACATTAACAGCACGCTTTGTGGTGTACACATAATACGTCTATCAGGCTTGTTCCGTGTCCAAAGGAGCTTACAAGCTGACTCAGACACGTCTTTAGAGTTCAACCATGACACTGCACTGGCAGGTAATGCAAGCTCCCCAGCCAGCCCTAGGAGATACTGACCACCTGCTGTGAGCGGCAGAGCTTCTGCAGTTCCCACTGACTCTGAGGGAATGCAGCGGCATCCCTCAGCATTGGGCGCTCAGAAGATGAAAAGGGTCTATCCCGGTGGAAAGACTTGGCAGAAGTGTGCAGTCATTTTCTAAACGAAGCACAGCTTGTGCAGACTCTCCAGCTTCTCCTCCTCCCTCAGGCCCTGGTATGCGTGGTTCAGGAGGAATAATTACAAAGGCAACCTGTTATATCCAGGAATTAAATAGCATAGCCTGAAAAAGCTGCAACCACTACCAAAATCAGAATCCCACCTGCTTTGCCACACTGGTCACCATGAGCACATTCCCCCCATCAGGAGTTCCCCCTTCCAAACTGATTCACCACAGTCTAATTCAAGGCCTCTGTTTTGAAATTCAAAGGCCTCCATGATACTGGTCAGTGCTTCAGGAACTACTTATCCTTCCATGACTGGGACCTTCCACGGCAGCTGCATTTGACTGGAACTATGAAACTAATCACCAGTGGATGGAGCTTCATGAACAAACCACTGGACCTGGACTATGGAACTTGCTTCCCAAGGAGATAAGAATAAGCACAGGCTGTGCATTGTTTAAAACTACATGGCCCACTTCAGCAAAGCGCGTGTTTATCTTGAAGTCAGTGGGACTTAAACACACAGCAAAAGTAAAGCGTACACTTGGCTGAAGAGGGTTGAATTGGCTGAATCATGGCCTCAATGCAAAATTCACTTCTCTAGCATAGCTTTCCCTCAGTAGGTCTTCTCCTAGACAAAACACCACCCCCTCTTGAAAAAAACTCATCAAGTTACATGCTACCTGCTAGGAAAGATAAAAATGACAGAAACTGTTATTTAGAATGCACATTAGAACAGAGTCAACACAAATATGGACTCTTAGCAATAAGGAGTAAAAAGGGCATCAAGCCCGACAAAGCTTCCTTTTTAAAGTTTCTCTTAATCCCACCTTCCTGTTTTCTCAATCATACTCTCAATTGTCTCCTTCTTCAGAAATAAGTCTGGGTGTCTCTTGTACTCAGTTTTATTCTTTGGTGGCACTCATTTCACATGGTTATTACCCTTTGTGCAGAGTAGCTGCCCCTGCACTCCCTTATTGACACTGCACTTTCTAATTCTGGGACAATTTCCTAACTCTAAGCCCAGTGAGAACGTGGAAGAGTCCTCCAAGGGCAGTGGCAGGATCCCAGTCACTGGTATAATTCCAATTTGGGCCAGGCAAAGCCAGTTGGAATGTTCTCTCAGGAAGCATCCTGTGCTGGTGGAGCTGGTAGATTGGATGATCTAATCATACAGGTATTTTCCATCTCTAAACTCCATGGGCCTGCTTCTGTTCACATGAGTGGCAAAATTCTCATTGGATCAGGATTGGGTGCCAGGAGTCCGTAATCACTGATTTGTCTTCTGCACACAACAGCAAAACCGTCTGATTCTTTTTCTAGTACAATGGCCATATGACGTTAAATTACATGGGGTTACTTACATCTGTTTTAACAATTATGGGGTTTTTTTATTATGGTTATTCTCAGTAATGCCTGACACATGCTTATTTCATGCTTCATACCAATATCCTTCAGCAAAGGGCAAACAAAGAATGAAACCAATACAGTTTTAATGGCTCAAGTACCATCTTACAAAAAGCCAAAATTTTCAGAACAACATTTTTACTGAAACAGACTTTCATCCAGGACAAAGTATCCTATCAGAACCCAGTGGTTTTCAAATTCATGTCTAACAATCTCCTATTTTGTCCCTCTCAAACAGATAATTTTCCAATCAGGTCAATAATAGCAAACCAATTTACATTTACCAAAGCTATATAATTATAAGAATTAACTCAAACCAATGCATTTTTTCAATCTTTTGCCTGTTAACGCAAACCACACAGAGCTGCAACTAGATATTCTTTTGGAGACCAATGCAAATGTATTCCAAACAATGCATTCTTATTCAAATTCTTACGCATTTTAAATCAAAAAAGTTTGTACTATCTGCAACCAATATGTTGTAACTGAGCCTGTTATCTTTTGTTGAAGTCAGTCCCCTTTCACAAACCAGCCCATTTATATGGAACCAATAAGGTACATATATTGAAGGCAGGGCCTAATGACTTTATTATAGTTATACAAGCAAATTATTTTCAGTGTATAGATTGCTGATATTTACCCAAACCAAAATATTTTGATTGGAAACAGGACAAATACCATATAAGGGCTATACTGTGTCCAGGCTGTACACAGCTGTACAGGGGTGTAGGTGGAAGTAAGGTTTCTCCAAACTCCTTGCAGCCCCCAGCACATGGAGAAGTAAAGGGACTGCATCCACCATGCTGGGTAGCCATCTGTCTTGGATGATTTAGGCATAACAAATCCTGCATTTTAGCAGGAGGTTAGATTAGATGGCCTCTGTGGTCCCTTCTAACTCTAGCATTCTATGACTCTATACTCCACCACTAGGACCAACTCAACAGAGGGGGCAGGAAGTTTGTGGAGGCCTGAGTTCCCTGCCATGTATCATCCATCAGGGGGAGCACGAATGATCTGCCAACAGATGGCAATTTTCTCAACCTTGTTTGTTATTTGCTGTTATTCCAACTCTGCAAAAAATTCAGGAGCTGAGGGTTGTTTGCCATCAGATCAGGGGGAGAATTCGATAGTCAAATTCAGGGTATTCATTTTCATTGGTCAATTAGGTCTCATGGTTCCATTTTCCCTCTCTGATTGGATGAGCACCATTCCTTGAGTTAGAATTCATAGATACTAAGGTCAGAAGGGACCATTATGATCATCTAGTCCGACCTCCTGCACAACGCAGGTCACAGAATCTCACCCACCCACTCCTGCGAAAAACCTCTCACCTATGTCTGAGCTACTGAAGTCCTCAAATCGTGGTTTAAAGACTTCAAGGAGCAGAGAATCCTCCAGCAAGTGACCCGGGCCCCATTCTACAGAGGAAGGCGAAAAACCTCCAGGGCCTCTTCCAATCTGCCCTGGAGGAAAATTCCTTCACAACCCCAAATATGGTGATCAGCTAAACCCTGAGCATATGGGCAAGATTCACCAGCCAGATACCCAGGAAAGAATTTTCTGTAATAACTCAGATCCCACCCCATCTAACATCCCATCACAGGCCATTGGGCCTATTTACCATGAATAGTTAAAGATCAATTAATTACCAAAATCATGTTATCCCATCATACCATCTCCTCCATGAACTTATTGAGTTTAATCTTAAAGCCAGATAGGTCTTTTGCCCCCATTGCTTCCCTTGGAAGGCCGTTTCAGAACTTCACTCCTCTGATGGTTAGAAACCTTTGTCTAATTTCAAGTCTAAACTTCCCAATGAGCATTTCTTTTCCAAACATTCGCTGATATTAATTTAAAATTAGATGCTACTTCAAAAATTCCTGCCCCTAAACTGGTCCATAAGCATCTTTACAGAAAGTGAACACAAGAGAGACACAAGCAATTGGACAGAGCAAATCCAATTTTTTATTCAAGTGAATATATGTAGAAAGAATGTTGAGGAATTTGTCCAGTTCTAACAAAAAATTAGATCATCTAGGTTAAGCTGTCTACATATAGTATAGGCCACAGCTGTGACAGAGATAAAGAAAGACTTCTTTGTCCTCACCATGCCATCTGCAAAATCTTCACTGGTAGAACTCTTCCAGGTGGTCAAACACCTGCTTAATTCCAGCTGTGCATCCAGTGACAGCATATCTCCATTAAGCCTTTCCATATTAATTTTGCAGATCAGATTAATGGTGTTCAGACTGAACTGTCCTCCACCAGGAGCTGCCCTCTTTCTGTTTTGTAATTTTGAGATCACTGCTTTTACGATGGCATGGCAGAGATGTGCAGCCAGAGACTTCTTCCAAGCCCAGGTCAACTTGTATTAATCCAGAACCCTTGTAATAAATTAAACATGGGGAAGGTGATTTGTCTTCAAACCTGAGCATCCAGGGAATTTTCTTTCCTCATTCTGTCCTGGCCACGTTACTACGTGGTGCTAGAGTGGAATATTAGACACAACGGTCGAAGTACCTCATGGAACAGCTGGCATAGCAGCCTCAGGCCGAGCTAGTACCCTTGCAGCAGTGGCTCCAGGAGCTACTGCTTTAGAGACTCAGCACCTCACCGAGCTCACTCACGGCTCCTGTGGTGAGTCCCAGCTTCACATTGTCTAAATTAAGGCCTGATGACAAGGCCTATCTAGTTGTGTTTGAATGAGTAGCTTTGATAGGCCAGGGAGACACGGGCTACTTGTGTCTCACCGTTTTTGAATGACAAGGCCTAAGATGCATAAAAGAGTGCCTGCTGTAGGCAGACATACTACAGCCACTAGAGACAGCTGGGAATGTCTCCAGTAAAAGTAGTAGTAGTAAGTATTTATTATTTGTATTGCAGCTCAGGTCATAGGCACTAGCATCCGGAGTCCAACTAGAGCTGGGCAACATTTTTCATACAAACTTTTTGAGCAAAAAAATACAGATTTGGATCACCCAAAACATTTTGCACATTTGTGTCAAATTTGCCAGGTTTTTTAAACCAAAAACAAACAGAAAAAGTCCCAAATGCTTCACTCTCATTTTTTCTAAATGAAACTTTTCTACTTGCTGCCGAAAGGCTCTTCACCTTTTAAAAAAAGTTTAAATGTTAAAAAAAAAAGCACTACACAAAAAGCAAAATGTATCATTCAATTTGAAATATTTTTTCCTTTTGAATCAACTGAGTTTTTATTATTCATAACTGTCAGCGAACTAGGGGGGGAGCCGTTATCCACACAGCTCCACCTCCAAATAAGATCGGGGCTTCATTGTGCTAGGCGCTGTAGGTACTCATTGTAAGAGAGAGCTCCTGCCCCAGAGAGCTCTGACTCTAAATAAATGAGACAGACAAAGGATGGAAGAAAGGAAGAATGGTTATCTCCAATTCACAGGGGAAGGTATTAATTCATAAAATCTTTATTCACTTTAGATCTAATGAAAAAATTACTGATATAGCACCTTCCTGAGTAGTAAATTAGTATCTCTAATTCCAGCACAGATGGATTGAATTGTTTCTGGCTATAAAACAAGCATGACATTGATGATCAAATCCAGCATTCCAGCTAGTCCATTTGCACCCCTTAGTTCATTAAGGCTCCTACCAGTTCTCACTGATAGATTGCGCAGCATGCAGATCCTGATCACTGACGTGAAATACCACGTTGTCAAAATCTGCTGCTTGGCTGCTCATATGACAACCATCTTGATGATGAAAACAAGAGCCAGGCACAAATAATATACATAACTGGTAAGATGGTTTCCATACCTTTTCCACTTGGCCAAAAAATGGGCAAACCACAGTCACTTGTGACGGTGATTCCTATTTCTTACTCTGCTGAGTAAGATCACCATGATCATCATACACAGCATGTGTGTAGCAGTGACAGACATGTAATAAATTGCTGAACTATGTGTTGAATGACATGTAATGCTACTTGCTCATCTGTACCCTGCCCCACTAATTTACCTTTGCTGAGGATACTTGTAACACTCAAACTTAATCACAGAATTTTATTACTGGAAGGAACCTCAAGCGGCCATCCAGTCCAGTCCCCTGCACTCACGACCGGACTAAGTATTATCTAGACCAGAGTTCCCCAAACTGTTGGGTTAATGTTTGAGGGGGTATGGCTGGGGCCCGGGCCAGCTCCCAGTGAGGGAGCACCACTCAGCTTCAATTCAGGCCCCAGCCCTGGCCTCCGGCCCTGTGCCCAGGGCCCCAGCTGCTGGCCCCAGCCCCTGGTTGAGGCTCTGCTCCCATCCCGCCCCCAGCTGTGTCCCCAGCCTTGTCCCCCTTACCCCTACCCAAGTGCCCCCGGTCCCGGCTCCATGGGGAGAGGCAGACAGGGGTAAGGGGGGGCAAGGCAAAAAGTGTGGGGACCACTTTTATGGTCTAGACCATTCCTGACAGGTTTCAAGCAGCTATCACTTAAGAACAAACAACAGCCTATCAGAGGTTGTTTTTCCCCCTCTCTGAATTGTGTGATTCTCTTATGGAAAAGTTCTCTAGGACACAAGAGAAAATTACAAGCTTTCCATAGTTTATTTATATCATTCTATAGAACTGGATAAAGAACTGTATCCTGCTATAGTGTTCTATGTGGCTTAAAAAAATTTAAACAAAGGCTATCATTCTGTATTAAATTGCATTGGTTCTTAGTATAACTTCCATAGGACCCAACTGGTTTCACCCTTGTTAAATTCTCTAGAGATGAAATCCTAAGCCCAGTGAAGTCAACAGCAAAATTCCCATAAAGGAGTTCCATACCACTCCCTCCTCCCTGAATTATATTGACCCAAGGTCCAGAATAGGCAGTATTCAGTCCTGGAACAGTGACAGATTTAAGGTTTGATTACAGCTGGTCGAAGCTCAGAATTTCCATTTTTTTAAATGGGAAATGTTGTCAAAATTAATACAATTTTGCAAAACGTGTCAGTTTAGTGGAAACTACTTTTTTTGACAAACAGTTTGGAAGAAAATTTTCCTACCAGCTTCAGGTTTGACGTTTCACAAATGATCAGGGCTAGAAATGGTGGATTCATATCACTGGGGGGAAAAAAGGTTGATTTTTTTGTTTGCAATATTTGCAAAACCGGAGACAGAATTGTCTCTCCTAGACTAAATGTTCAATTTTTGATAATGTTTTGTAAAAAAAAAACCCTCTGACAAGGTTTCTTAACTAACTCTTTGACCCTTTTATGATTTATACCATGACAAAACCTCAGGTGTATATGTTTTGTGTTATTACAGATGTGTAAATTGATATTAATTGTATACATTTATCCCAGAAGTATAAGAACTGATTTTTCTCCTTGGCTATATAACTAGACATATAATAATTTCTCTGGAAGGTAGAACTAGAACATCTAGTTTTAAAAAAAAGGATGAAAAATCCTTGGGCAGCTCTGCCTTTCATTTTAAATGAATATAAATGTTCAGATGTGTCATAAATTTAAGCTGCAAGTAAATTACTGCCAAAGATTTGGGCACATCTTATGCTAGAATCCTGCAGCAAAATAGAAAACATTTGTTGAATCAGTCTGCTGAAAGAAGCAAGGAAATGATGTAATGTTTATGAAATATGTCGTTTTGATAAAATCCAATTAGCACTCTAGGTTGCTCTGAATAATGTTTTCAGAAGGTTTGCTGGAGTGATTTACTAGAAAAAAATCGACTATTCCTCCTCACCAATCAGTAACACAGCAGTTGTTATGGGTGGGCACGGGGGTTACTTTTCTTAATGGTACACAAGCCATGAAGCTATCTTGATTGTACAATTCATTGCCTAAAATTATCCATAGAACCCCCATTGGCTAATGATGCTAAAAGGTGGTGATATCATTAGCAGTGTCTTGATCTATGAAGAGGAAAAACTTAAAAGTCCATATGTGTTCACTTCTAAATAAAAGAATCGGTTTAAAGCATATATTTGTCCAGTTCTGTTTTCTAACGTACTAGGTAACATTTTATTAGAAACAAAACCTAGCTAGATAGGCATTGCCTTAGAGTCCCTGGGGCCAGCAGAGGTGTGTCAGGACAGGGCTACATAGGGTGACCAGACAGCAAATGTGAAAAATTGGGACCAGGGGAGGGGGAGTAATAGGAGCCTATATAAGAAAAAGACCCAAAAATCAGGACTGTCCCTATAAAATCAGGACATCTGATCACCCTATGGCTACAGTACATTGTGCTGGGGAGATTCCAGATCATAGGGCAGCTAAGGGAAGCCCCCCAGACCAGCCTAGGACCAGGAAGGCACATAGGTAGCTCAAAGCCACCTTAGCCCCCCTTCCCCTTCATCTGACCTGTGAGTTCTGTGCTGCACCTTGTAGAGACATAGCACAGAACCTCCCCCTGCTTGAGGCAAAGACCCAGGTTCATTACCTCAGAGACAGTAGTAGACTCATAGATGGATGGTCTAGCCACTAGAGGGCAACAATTAGCCATGCTTCGTTAGCATGCAGTTTCACACTCCTCCCACTAGGAAAGGTCCCCCCAAGAAGGTCCACAGCAGTTCAAAATCCCATAGGGGTCACACCTTGTAAGGATATCCCTGGTCAGGAGCCCCACCTGCAGGAATTGCATCCCGAACATCTGAATCTAACACCCGTCACTTCAGAGGATGACCCCGGCCAGGGCAGTCCATGCATTCTAAAGAAAAAACAAGGCACCTTTCTCTTTGAAAATGTAATTTACAAAACATTTCAGACTCTCAGTATCATCATCTGGAACGAGGGACTTAAGTTTTGATTATTTCCTTATGATATTCATTCAGTTTTTGTACTTTAAACTATTATTGTTTTCTCTTATCCTCCCCCATCCCCACCCCCACCCCCAGCCCTATTCTCTTCTTTCAACCCTGCATTTGTGTTCTTTTGTCGAGCGTGGTGAAAAAAAAACCTCAACGAGAGGAATAAGAAATTGATGAAATATTTCCAACGTGGCCTATTTTAATGTGACATAAAAATAAAGCCGCTTCATCAGGAAAAGATCATTCATCTTTAAGGAATAATACTTGATGTTCCAGATGGTAATGGCCAAAATGAAAGTGAGCCAGTAATCAAATTCTTGCATCCCATCCAGTCAGCCCAAATCCTTGCTAGTTACCATAGATTATTATTGATTACACACTAGTTTGTCTGTAGTGCCATTCATTGTAACAAAAATTCCTACATAAACCAACTTGAAAGTAACTAGGATATTCAGTAATATCAGGGGACCAGCCCAGCTTAATGCTCATTATCTCTGGCTTTACAAGCCATTCAGAACTCCAAAAAGCAGCCTGGAGATGCTGGCTATGTGCCAGATTGACATTGACAGCAACTGGGTCTACCTGCTGCAAATATGCTCGTTCTTCTCTCTCCAAGAAGAGATTTAGCTGTGAGGCCTGATCCAAAACCCACTGAAACCGATCGGAGGCTTCCGCGGGGCCTTGGGTCAAGCTTGAATGAGTGGTCTGCCCCTTGGGCTCCACAGCTCCAATTTCTCATCCCTCCCCAATAAGCTGCATTGCCTGGGAGTTACTACGGCTGTAGGTCTAAAATAACCCCCATGAATATGTCTTGCTTATGAGCCAGGAAAAACTAAAGCTGACCACAGAAAGAAAAGGGGGGGATTTGTCAATTTTTAATACAACTGATCAAAACATTCAAATTTTGATTAAAAATAACTAGCAGTGAGGTGCTCCTGTAATTCATAGGTGAGCGTGTTAAAAGTTACTGTGCCCAGTCTGTGAAGGAAATGAGTTTGTTCAGCTTGGCTCAGCTCGTTAGCCCAAACTGTAGTAATGCATCCTTTTTAACCTGGGAGATTCCCAGTTCAATCCCTGATGTGTCAGCCAAGATGGCACCCACTCCAACATACCCATAATCAAGAAATACTGCAGAAGCTTCCCATCCTCGCCATGTTCTGGGCAGGCTTCTGCAGGCCCACATGCAGCTGGACTGATTAATTCTCCCCCAACATTAGAGAAGCTTGCCAAATCGCCCTCTCCTGCCGGCTTATAGACTTAATCTTCGGGCTGCTCATTCACTTTCTTCCTCTCCCTGCTTGTCCTCCAAGAGAGAGCTCATCCAGGAAGATTCCAGTATCTTTAGGCCACAGTCACTTTACAGTTCTGCCTCAGCTAACTAGCATTCACTCAGCCATGGAAGATCCTACACCTGTTTATAGCCTCAAGGATGGCTGAACATGGCTGCTGTAGAGGGTGCTCTTCCCTTTGCAGTTGGGATGCTCCATATGCTTGATGGAGCTCAAGGAATTTTGGGTCCAGACATTAATGGGAACTTTAGAGGGCACTGGACTGGGACTCAGGAAGCCTGGGTTAAATTCCCAGCTCTACCACTGACTTGCTTGGTCAAGTCACTGTACATCTCCGTGGGTTTGTTAAATCCTGGTCTGTTCGTACAGTAGGCTCCTCAGGGTAGGGACTGTGTCTTGTGTATTTGCACTGTATAGTGCCTATATGTGTTCTGAGCTGGGACCTTGAGACACTACTGCAATATAAATAATAATGATGGTCCTTAAATTCTGGGGTTTATCTAAATTGACATACACGTGCAAATAGGAATTGCATCATCTCTGACAACTGGCAAAGTAGGTATGTGGACAATGGAGTGGATTGGAAATGGACAATTGCAGAGGTGAATGGGAGTGAAAATAGAGCTCCAGATATGAGAACAGAAGATAAATTGCATCTCCCATCTAGATCGGACCTGCGATGGGATTTTCAAAAGCACTTAGCATTGCCTAACTCTGCTCCCATTGAAATCGACACCACAACACTGAGCACTTCTGAATTTCCTGTGCCTTATTTCCCTATATTACTACAGCAGCAAGGCAAGGCACCTCTAGCCACAGGAACTCAGGGGGAAATCTGGTCCCACTGAGAATCCAGGGGAGTTTTGCCATTGACTTCAATAGTTCCAGGATTTCACCCTTTGTGCTTACCTGGCAAAGTGCAAGGAGGTTTGAGTAGATGACCCCGGATGGTTTGGAACCTCATTCCAGAAGGAAGTAAATCTCTCTCTTTAAATAATGTTGAAACATTTACAAATAACTCTTGTGCCTTTTCAAACAATACTATTTGGGGCTCGATTCTAACACCCCTCCCTTTAATCCACATTTGCGGTTTAAGGAACTGGTAGGTAAATAACTCACAATAAGACCCATCTATTAAGTGTGCAGTAGCCCTTTCATCTGTTTGCTAAAGAGACAAGTAAGGCTGGATGTGCTTTATATTGAGGTGGAAGTGCAATTCCTAAGCTACCAATCTGTCTGCTTGTTTGTAGAGTTTACCATGGAAACTGATACCCAGCTAAAAAGTTTTCCTTCATTCCAATGTCACTTCAGATAGGGCCGGGGAAAAGGATTACTGTGCCAGTGCTGACCTGTGCTCATTGTCTTCAAAAGCATGAATGAATGAAGTAATTTAAACCGTGAGAGATAACAAAATGCAGTGTGTGTACTAACAGTTGTTATTAGCATTTCCCATGAAGCCACCAGGTTGTTTAAATGGGGCTTTTAACAAATTGATATCAGGATATCTAGCACGCTGAAGACCTGCTTCTACCAGGTGCTTACAAGAATCCAAGTGCCTGTATCACACAGGTTCTAACTGGTCACGGACTGAGAACTGGCATAACAACATTATTCATCTCCAGTATTGCTCTGCTACCAGAAAACGACAAGGCTAGCACATTCATTAAAGTCATCAATTACAAAGGCGACGGTCGTTTACACTGAGCCAGATTCTCATACTCTTACATTGCATAGCACCTTATTCCACCAAGAGCCCCATTGACATCAGTAAAAAGAAAAGGAGTACTTGTGGCACCTTAGAGACTAACAAATTTATTAGAGCATAAGCTTTCGTGAGCTACAGCTCACTTCATCGGATGAAGTGAGCTGTGCTCACGAAAGCTTATGCTCTAATAAATTTGTTAGTCTCTAAGGTGCCACAAGTATTCCTTTTCTTTTTGCGAATACAGACTAACAGGGCTGCTACTCTGAAAATTGACATCAGTGAGGATTACTTGCGGAGAAAAATGTTCCTCATTGTGAGTATGGGTATCAGAATCTGCCCTGCCATATGAAGCCCCTTCTGCTCCATTAAACAATATATCATTGGAAGGGCACCATTCTAATCTGAGTTTTACACAGCAGATGTCCTTTCTTTCATCCCTCTCTTCCTGGCTCTGTGGAAATCCCCATGATGGATCGCCAAGTAGAATTCCACTGGAGATGATTATCAAATACAATACACATTATAGCTCAATATATTTTTATAGCAATAATACTACTTTTAAAACCTAATTTCAATCCTGCTGATCCTTAATCATTAAGTAGTGCTTATTCATGCCATCACACAGTTTGGAAAGGCTCATGAACAGGGGTGCAGACGGCTACAAACCAGGGCACCAACCCCAAAGCGGTAGTGTGTTCTATATTTAGATTTCACCAATCACATAGCAAGCGTGAACACCTCAAGCACTATGACAGCCTTATAATGGAGTCACAGAGTCCCCTTGGGCACTCTGATTTCTCTTGCCACCCAGGCAAGCCTGCCTTTGTGATAGATGGTCCCTTACACCAAAAATCACAAGAATATTCAGGTTACTCCTAGTCCCAAAGGACCAGTCACTTACCTCAGGTCTATGGCACCTTAGATCTCTCAAAGACAACAATTGTAATCAATCCTCCAATAAACTAACTAAACATTTATTAACTAGGAAAAAGAAATTAGAGAGCTATTTACAAGGTGAAAGCAGGTTAAACATACACTCACAAATGAGAAACAGTCTTAGGTTTCAAAAAGTAATAGAAGCTGCTGTAATGTGCAAGCTCTATATGACCTTTATGGCTAATCCAAGCTCAGTATCTTGGGGATCCCTTGTTTATGCTTAGAAATATTGTCCTCTCCAAATTCCAAGTAGCACAGAATTACAGTTCCTCCTGGTCAGGCATTTTTAATCCCTTCCCCCAGAGTTCCAACTGATGGAACAAGTGCCGGCACCTGTCTCCCTTTCATGGGTGGGTGGGGGGCAATCAACCAAGTCTTTGGCCTTTGATATTTCACAGTGGTTCATTTGGTTTCAATGGGCCTTCTTGTGTGTAGGACCAGCACTTTACATTAAATAATGCTACTTTCCTGTTTGGTGAGTTACACAATTGCAGTGGTTTACAATGCAAACACTCAGGATAAACTTTATACCATGGGCTAGAGATGAGGCCTAAAAGTCTTGGCATGAGCTGGCACCTGGTCCGCCCATGTCACACATGCATGTAGACTTATCCTGGGCCCACTTCTGCCATTCCTGTTGAGTAATAACCTTGGACTCTCAAATTACAGACACTTATACAGAGGCTTAATTTAGTGACTTCAATGGTTCTACTCATGTGCATATATTTAAGCATTTGTATAAGTGTTTGCATGATAGGGGCCTACTGTGAAAATAATCTCACTGAAGCAATTTCACACTTCAGAAAGTACCTAAAGCTCCAATTATTCAAGCAGTTTTACTAGGAACCTCAACATCATAGTTTACTAACGTGTATTTTATAATTCTATTAAAAGTAATACAAGAAGAGCTCCATGGAGCTTGAAAGTTTGTCTATGTTACCAACAGAAGTTGGTCCAATAAAAGAGGTTACCTCACCCACCTTGTCTCTTCCATATCCTGGGACCAACATGGCTATAATATCAGAGCAAACACCACATATTTATTAGGGTTGTTACTCAAGCTGACTGAAAACCAGTAAATCATTTTGCCAGAATTTGTCATTTGTTTTGCTTGGTTTTTCAAAATTTCATTCAGTTCTATAGCTGGTTGAAAAAAAAATCATCTACATTTTTCGGGAGATGAGGCGTTGTCAATGTCTGAATTTTGACAGATTCTTTTGTCTACAAATCTTTTAAACTCCAGTTGTGGCACTTGAATCAGCAAAGATAAAACATTGAATTAGGATCTACAGTACCCCGCTGCATTCAGTTGTCAGATTTAATAAAAATCATTTCTGATTTTAAAAAAGCAGTTAAAATAAATGACTGCTTTTTCAGTGTTCTCATGGCACATTTTTATAGAATATTTTAAAAAAACCATAAAAGTGGTTGCTGTATTTCACCTTGACTTACAGTTGATTCTGCTTTTGTCTTTAAGCCCCTTTATGATTCACAGCCACCCTGCTTATCTTTAGGATTGGAAGAAATAGATTTTTATCAGTAAACGTTAGTAAACATAGTTCACCAGATACGCCCGAAATGACAAAACCATTTCCCTCGATAATCCACATTTACAGCTAAGGAAAGGATGCAAAGCGAATATGGTGAGTGTCATTAAATAATTATTGTCTAACACTGCCATAATTGCCAGCAACTGTGAAAATTTAAATCAATAGGAAAAAATGCTTAAAAATAAACATTGATGTTATCCATTGAAATTACAAATAAAAAACCCAAAAAACAAAAACCCTCATGCCAAATTCTGCCAAGCCTAATTATCTTATTTTTCTGTCACGCTTTGCCTTTGTTTTGTCAATAATACCAGCATTGATCATCCACTTCTTCCATGAACAGCTTGGGGCTTTCTGCCATGTTGGCCCTTATATAAGTGATAAGCTCTTCATAATGCTTACTGAACTTTGCCAGTTGATAATGGTTTGGCAACTGACATTTGCTTATTATGCAAAACATGATCATGTTACTGTTCCTTGTCTTTCCTCCCCAGTTGTCTGTTTCATCTACCTATTACATCTTGTCATAAACCTAGATTGCGAGTGCTCTGAGGCAAAGAAGATCTTATTACATATAGCTAGGTTAGTGCCTTGCACAGTGGGACCCTGATCTAGGTAGGGCACATTGGGCTGTAGTATAGAAGAAGAAGATGAAGAAAAATAAGGGTTTTAATGGCTCACATTTAATATCACATAATAACTGATCATTATAGTATATGATGAACAGATAATTGATGAGTATAAAGGGCTTGATATTCTGCTGCTTTGCGCCACCTATAGTAATTTACCTTGGTGGAAAGCAAATGCAAAAGTGCTACCCGATCAATCCCCTGGTCCTCATCCAAAATACCACCCTCTGGAGACAGAAGTCTAGCACAGAGGTCAGAATCCCTTTTCTCCCCTTCAGCAGCAATCCCATTGCAGGTGTCCACATAAAGATCAATATTCTGCTGAGTCTCACCAGATGGGCAACATCCACTGGCCCCCTAGAGCACAGAAACCGATTTATTGGAGCACAGCCATTTCTACCAACTGGCAATTTTGGGGGGCTGCGATATGACTCCAAGCCCCTCTTTGGTTCAGTCTTTGCAAATAAAGCAGGTCATTCATCACTTCTACCTTTGATAGGAGTCCAAAACAGTTATTAAAGCTACTTACGATGACCCATCAATCTAATGGTTGCATTAGGGATCGCTAGAGTGGATCAGAGCCAAGGTCCATCTAGCTCAGTATCCTGTTCCTGACGCACTGGCAGAAAAATAACTTGCATGTTTACAAGCCTAATTCCACCTCCATACATTCACTGCACAACCTTCACTCACCATTAGAGTTTCCCTCTATTATTTCACTTCTTGTTTAACTTTTTAGCCTTCTTTCTGACCTCGATAAAGGCAATCTTGCCCCACTCCTATCCATCCAGAATGGAATGTGAATCTCTAGTTCACAACAGCCACGCTGTCTGAATTTCATCATTAGCAAGTACAGTTAGCACCTCATTTCTCTCTGCGAAGCTCCGAATGTTTTTCCCCACTGCACTGAAGTTTTTCTCTTCTGTAGTGAGAGCACATACATTCCAACTGAAATCTATGGAAGTTAGGGGCCTAAATACCTTGTGGATCTGGGCCTAAATTCTTAAGCTGAATGTATTGGCAGCGGTTGAAATTACAAATTTAAGGGATAAATCTTGCTTTGAGATATACACCGCGAAACATGCAAAATGGGCAAGGGCAGCAATAAATCCCTATGCAGGGAGCATTGTAGATGTTAAAATTAAGTCAAGGAGAGGGGGCATCCTGCCATGCACATATGAATAAGAGGTACGTGCTCGTGGCAGCAGCTGCCGTGGTATGGCGGGCACCATGACCCAAAAGGGTGTGGTTAGCAGAAGTGTTTGATTCTTTTACTTTCAGTATCTAGCTGGAAAGGTGCCAAAATACCATGAGACACTTTGCTCCCACAGGACTTCCTGCAAGGACAATCCTGGAAATATCATGATATGGCCTGGTTTTGTAAGAGTGTGAACCTAGCCGCATCCCAACGCAAGAGGGCAAGGGCTCACTGGTATCTGGTAATGAGTCTAAGCTGTCCTGACCAATTCAGTGTACCCCATGTCACTGTCGTAATCTGTATCCAAAAGGCATCATGTAAGATATCAATAAAAATCTAATGACATGCTGATCGTTAATTTATTGCATGGCATATCTACGGAGAACAAATGCAAATTTCCAATACATTTGTAATTTATGTTCTTAAAGCACGTCTGCCAGGCAGAGCTAAAGTTACTCCACTGTAGGCAAAGGTATGTTTTTCCCTCCACCTCAAAGGTACTTCCAAGATACACTAAGAGACAATGGCAATGCAATTTACATAAAAGGTAAACAAAACCACCAAGCTAATAAGGAGAGGAGATAACCACTCAGCATCACGGCAGGGGGAGGAGATTGCAGGAACAGATCAATTTGCATTGAACTTCCTTTCCCACAAGACTCCATGTCTCCTTCCTCACAGCTTGAATATACTTTACTGTGGGGGCTAACCTTCAGAAGAATCCGTTTCAAAGGTTCACAGGACGGGGCAAAGAACCTCAAGTTATCTTTCACCTAAGAGGACAAAGGAACTGAGCACTTTAGACTCTGTGAAGATCCTGATCAAAGAGGTGGTCAGCCATATTGCTAGAAGATAAAGTGTAAAAATCTTACCTTGAACCAAGACTATGGTTTTGTTACATCTTAGTCTCTAGCAAGGGTTCTTCACTTTTATTTGCTTGTAACCATTTCTAACTCTATCCTTTATACTTAGGATTTTAAGTGAGTTTAATCTCCTTTTGTTAATAAACTTGTTTTACTTTTAATCTAAGCCAACCCAGGGCTGTGCTTAAATTGAAGTGACGTAACTCCAGTTAAAGTGATAAATGGTCCAGTTTGTCTTTTTAGAGAAGCACATGAACCTTACTATTCCTCAAAATGGCCCAGGAGAGGACTGGACACTGCAGAGGACACAGTTTGGGGAATATCCGGAACGGGGCAGGGGGTGTTGGGGTCATCTTGCCGGTGTAACCACAGTGTGGCAGGGGTGTAACAAATAGACTGCTGGAATCAGAGTTGTGAGTCCAGGGCTGCTTCTGACACAGATGCTCCGCGAATGCTTGTATGCTGGCTGGTAGTGGCCAGACAAGGCAGCAACAGCAGCTGAGCAATTTAAGCCACCTAAGATTACAAAGCAGGCAGTAACCACCCTTTTCTGGGCTGGACTTCACCCCAGAACGTGACCGAGTTCTAGCCCAGTTCTGCTGGTGGAAACTGTTCAGAGAAGCTTCACAGAAGTATCCAAACTTCTGGGTGCTGATTGTGACAGCACCTCATCTCCAGATCTGTAGAGGTCCACCCATCCCTACCTACATCGGGCCAGCTTATCACAGCCTTTACTCAGCCACATTGGAAACGCCCCAGTTTGGATTGCAGCACCAGCTGCAAAGAAGAGGGGCTGCTTGCTCAAAATTCCCTCTGCAAGCAAATGAGCAAGGAGGGGATGGTCCGGGTGGGGCAGAGGAGAGGGGGAAAGAAGAACAAGCCCTGGCTCCACCTGCCCTCCCTACTCACCAGCCAGAAGGGCTCAAAGAGAGGAGCTCATAGGGCCACAAAAAGGGATGAAATAATTTACTCCCTCCCTAGAGCAGAGAGAGTAGGGGAGCCGGGGAAGAATCTAGACTGAGTCACAATTCATCCTCTGCTCTGCGCGACCCCTTAGGAGGGATAGTGCTGGCTAATGGCTAGTGCACCACACTGGGACTCAGGAGGCCTAGGTTCTATTCCCAACTCTGCCATTGGCCAGCAGTAGTCAGAGAAAAGCATAAGGTTGCAATCTAACCCATCATGAATATAGCTTTTTTTTGGTTGCTCTGCTACTGTTAAGAGAATTTGAAAAGCACAGAAAGGTAAGTTGCGGTGGTGGAGGGGAGGGGCAGGATGTTGGCACTGCCTCTGGGAAAGGTTTTTTGGTGATTCAAGACAACAGTTAAAAGAAGCCAAGTCCCCTAGCTTACTAGCTGAAGGAGGGTCTGGAATTATACAATAAAAGGCAGCCAGATGGCCAAATTAGTCACGTATGTCTTTTTTAGATATGTGGCATTTTTTCCCATTGTGCTCACATCCGGTGTTTTCGCACACTGTTCACCAGCATATGGCCAAGTTGGCATGTGCCTGGCTGCAGAGATGGTGAGTCCGGTTGCAACCATAGACACGGGAAGTATGGGTGCGGGGGATGCTGCAGCACCCCCAGGTTTCACGCAGGGCTATGTTCCAGGCCCCGCATGAAGGGTCCTAGCCCCGCGCCCAGGGCTCCACTTCTGGCCCCCCCTGCAGGGTCCCAGCTGCCAGCCCCATGCTTGAGGTCTTGGCTGCCGGCACCATGCCTGCTCCCAGCTGTGGCCCCAGCCTCGGCCTCCTTACTCCTGTCTGGGCGCCCCCCCCACCCGGAGTAACAGCCCTGCTCCCAGCCCAGCTCGGGCGGGAGGGGGTGGACAGAGATAAGGGGGCTGGCTTTCAGCACCGTCTACTATTACAAGTGTTCCAGAGCCCCTGGTTGCAACTAACGAGAGCTGATCTTTTTTAAAGTCAGATTTTAGATAAACTCTCAGTAAGTGCATTGGCAAAGCACTTTCTCTTAGGGACTACCTGGTAGGATTTTTTCCCAAGGATTGGGCTCATGGGTATTCCCTTCCGATAAACTTAATCTCTGAAAGAGCTGCAGCTTCTCCACCATAATCCTGGCTCATGACTACTGATTTTCTGTAATCAGTGCATACAAGAAATAGGTTCGTTACAGGCTCTGGGTGGGAGGGGAGCCATGGAAAGGACATACTGTATTAAGATTGGTGTGGTTGGCTTTTTAGACCACCAGCCAAAACTTGTCGGTGTCTTTGACCAGATCATTGTCCTAAAGTCCATGTCCTCACCTAAGACAGATTTCTATTTTCTAGTAATGCAATAACCCAATGACTTTGCTGCTCCATGGTGAAAGAGATGTGTGCTTGGCTTTTTAATATGACTATAGATTTGGAGGCTTTGAGACCAGAAGGGACCAATATGATCATCTAGTCTGACCTCCTGCACAATGCAGACCAGGAAACCTCAACTAGTGATTCCAGCATCAAGCCCATATGTTGGGGCTGAGCTAGAGGTATCTTTTAGAAAGACATCTAGTCCTGACTTAAAAACCATCAGTGATGGAGAATGCACCACATCCCTTGGTAGATTGTTCCAATAGTTAGTTAGCCACATGTTAAAGACACAGTCCTTATTTCCAATCTGAATTTACCTAGCTTTTTCTTCCAGCCATTGAATCAGTTTATGGCTTTGTCAGATTCACTGTCTATCAAATCATTTTAGATGACAAACTTTAGTTTGCATCAGTGTATTGCTTTTACTATATGGTGCACTTAGCAAAAGAATATCACCATATAGTTCAGTGTGTTCATGTGTTCAGTTTCAGTATTTTTCATCCCATTGTCAAACCATTTTATCTATCGATTAATTGTTTCACATACCATGAATTTGACCTTTCCCACTCTGTCATATTTCTAACTTCCAAAATGTGAAGCTTTTTGCAGTAAGTCACCATCCTCTCTACCACAGGTACAGTAATTTCTCCAGCTATTTAAGACAAATTATTTACAACAGATGTGGTTAAACAATGAGTCAGAAGATTTGCTAAGTGTACAAGTAGCTACACTGACCTTATTAAAATGCACCCCATTAAGCTGTAACCTTTTCTACTAATTAGTTTTTTCTTCCCCAATTGTCCCTTTTCAAAAACAAAATATACCAACATGGATGGAGAAGATTCTAGTCCAAGGCCAAATATTTCTGTTTTGATTGCAAAAAATCAATTCCACCTCCTTTGAGGAAAACGCATGCCTGTAAAATAGACTTGTTCAGAGTATTCGATGTTGCTTGAAGAAGTGCCTTTCCATTCAAAATTGAAATGGTTTGTTACCAAATGAATCTTCATCGACTTTGATAGTCTCATGAAAGTCTCTTGGCGCATTATCTTTTAGCATGCACAGCAACACTGACTACAGAAACAAAGATGAGTATCAAAGGCCAGAGTCTAGGCCCAGTGGAGTATTTCCATTGGCTTCAAGGGGCAGTGGATCAGGCTCTAGCTCCATGAAGTAGTACAAAATAATTGGAATACTCCTTTCAAACGTATAGCAAAATTAACAAGTGGTTTTATCTCCTTTATTTTAGGCCTTGTCTACATTACAATCCTGTGCAGTAGAGGGGGTTCTGCTGGTATAGCTAGTCTAGATCCAGATTATGCTGACAGAAGCACTGGTCGGTTGGCAAAGCTGCGTCTACACTGTGGGTTTTGCCAGCACAGATATGTAAACTAGCAGGGGTTTTTTAAACACCCCTGACCAACATACGTCTGTCAACAATACTTTGTAGTGTAAGCCTGGCCTATGTTTGACTACAATCCTGGCCAGCACATTAAGGCTTAGAAAAATCAAGTCAATGGGTGAAATCCTGGTTTCACTGATCATAGAATCATAGAATCTCAGGGTTGGAAGGGACCTCAAGAGGTATCTAGTCCAACCCCCTGCTCAAAGCAGGACCAATCCCCAACTAAATCATCCCAGCCAGGGCTTTGTCAAACCTGACCTTAAAAACTTCTAAGGAAGGAGATTCCACCACCTCCCTAGGTAACGCATTCCAGTGTTTCACCACCCTCCTAGTGAAAAAGTTTTTCCTCATATCCAACCTAAACCTCCCCCACTGAAACTTGACACCATTACTCCTCGTTCCGTCATCTGCTACCACTGAGAACAGTCTAGATCCATCCTCTTTGGAACCCCCTTTCAGATAGTTGAAAGCAGCTTTCAAATCCCCTCTCATTCTTCTCTTCGGCAGACTAAATAATCCCAGTCCCCTCAGCTTCTCCTCATAAATCATGTGTTCCAGTCCCCTAATAATTTTTATTGCCCTCTGTTGGATGCTTTCCAATTTTTTTCACATCCTTCTTGTAGTGTGGGGCCCAAAACTGGACACAGTACTCCAGATGAGGCCTCACCAATGTGGAATAGAGGGGAACGATCACGTCCCTCGATGTGCTGGCAATGCCCCTACTTATACATCCCAAAATGCCATTGGCCTTCTTGGCAACAAGGGCACACTGTTGATTCATATCCAGCTTCTCGTCCATTGTAACCCCTAGGTTCTTTTCTGCAGAACTGCTGCCTAACCATTCGGTCCCTGGTCTGTAGCGGTGCCTGGGATTTTTCCATCCTAAGTGAAGGATTCTGCACTTATCCTTGTTGAACGTCATCAGATTTCTTTTGGCCCAATCCTCTAATTTGTCTAGGTCCCTCTGTATCCTATTCCTACCCTCCAGCATATCTACCTCTCCTCCCAGTTTAGTGTTATCTGCAAACTTGCTGAAGGTGCAATCCACACCATCCTCCAGATCATTAAGGAACATATTGAACAAAACCTGCCCCAGGACCGACCCTTGGGGCACTCCACTTGATACCTGCTGCCAACTAGACATGGAGCCATTGATCACTACCTGTTGAGCCCGACAAGCTAGCCAGCTTTCTATCCACCTTATAGTCCATTCATCCAGCCCATATTTCTTTAACTTGCTGGCAAGAATACTGTGGGAGACCTGTGTCAAAAGCTTTGCTAAAGTCAAGGAACAACACGTCCACTGCTTTCCCCTCATCCACAGAGCCAGTTATCTCGTCATAGAAGGCAATTAGATCAGTCAGGCATGACTTGCCCTTGGTGAATCCATGCTGACTGTTCCTGATCACTTTCCTCTCCTCTAAGTGCTTCAGAATTGATTCCTTGAGGACCTGCTCCATGATATCAGTGACAAAACTCCAATGGACTTTAGAGGATCCAGGATTTTCCCCACTGTTTGTATTATAATAGCACTCAGAGTCCCTACCTGAGATCAAGGGCCCTTTGGCCTAGACATTATACAGAGATATTGTATTAGAAGTCTGTAGTCTAGGTGCTTGTTTACACAGGAAAGTTATAACAAAATCAACTGAGGCTTGAATATAAACTACTGTGGTCATACTGGCAGAAGTCTCAGTGTGGGCACGCTTATTCTCGTATAATTTGGTTTCATTTGTGTCACTTTGGAAGAGTTTTAAGCTAAAATCAAAAAGGTGTTCTTATACTAAAATAAAAGAGTGCCCATACAGATAATTACACACAGGTATAACTATAGTGGTTTAACTAGACTTGTGTAACTGATGAAACTTTCCCTGTAGACAAGCCCTAAGACCTGATCTACCCTTGAAAGTTTTACTAGCATAGCTATGTCGGCTAGGGTGTGATTTTTTTGCCAACAGACTAGAGTTATGCAAGTAAAAATTTTGGTGCAGACAGTTATACCTAGGGCCCTACCAAATTCACGGCCATGAAAAAACACGTCATGGACTGTGAAATCCGATCTCACGCCGTGAAATCTGGTCTTTTTTGTGTTTTTACCCTATACGATACAGATTTCACAGAGGAGGCCAACGTTTCTCAAATTGGGGGTTCTGACCCAAAAGGCGTTTCGGGGCGGAGTCACAAGGTTATTTCGGGGGGGGGATGCGGTATTGCGACAATCTGCACTGCCTTCAGAGCTTGGTGGCCGGAGACCGGCGGCTGCTGACCAAGGGCCCAGCGCTGAAGGCAACAGCACAGAAGTAAAGGGGGCAATACCAAACCAGGCCATCCTTACTTCTGCGCCACTGCTGGGGGAAGCTCTGCCTTCAGAGTTGGGCTCCCGGCCAGCAGCCACCGCTTTCCAGTTGCCCAGCTCTGAAGGCAGCACCGCCCCCACCAGCTGCACAGAAGTCAGAGTAGCAATACTACAGCCCCTCTACAATAGCTTTGTGACCCCCCCCACAACTCCTTTTTGGGTCAGGACCCCTACAATTATAACACCATGAAATTTCAGATTTAAATAGCTGAAATCATGACATTTACCATTTTTTAAATCCTATGACCGTGAAATTGACCAAAATGGACTGTGAATTTGGTATGGTCCTAGTTATTCCAGTAGAAAGAATAGTTTATTTCCCTTTGCTGAACTAAACTGAACTATATCAGCATATGAGATTTCATACCAATAAAACTGCATTTACACTAGGGTTTGGGTTTTTTTGCCACTTTAACAATGCTAGCATTAAAGTAGCATAACTTTTAAATGTAGACAAATAGCCTAAATAGACCAAAAAAGTTATTCTTATTATACAGATGGGGAACTGAGGCCCAAAGATATTAAATTACTTGCCCCTGGTCATACAGGAAGTCTGTGGCAGAACTGGGGGAGGGAGAAGGGTCCTCAAATCTTATAACTCTCAGTCCTGTGCTTTAAATCACAAAACCACTTTGTTCATTTCAATTTTTTTTCATGATCAATAACACTTCCAAGGAAAAACTGAAACTGTATATTGATTGATTCATTGATTGATTTCCTTCTGATTAGTATTATTAGAGCTGGTCCAAGCTTTTGCTTTAAAATGAAAAAAAATAATTGAAAATGGCCTTTTTAAAATGAAATTAAGAATTGATGACTGTTGAAAATTTCCATTTTACCTTTATTTTATTTAAATAGAAAACAGAATAAACAATTACTGGATTTTTTTTCTTTGCCTTCAATCACTGAGTTTTAAACACATAAAAATGAACAAAACTTGGGGTAATTTCAAAAAAATTTTACAAAGAGATTTTCAATTTTCAACCAACTCATTGATTTTGCAATACAAAATAAAGAATACTTGTTGAATAGAAATTGATAGGGGGATTATATGAAACTGGCCACAAAAGATAACAGATTTTGTTTTAAAGTCAGATAAAGGTTACATTCCTGTGTTATTGGGCACAGGAGTTTCCTATGAGACCAATAAAAAAATTGGTTATATGGCATTTTGCAAGACATTGTTTTAATCCCTAATGTTCGTAGCCATTTGTAGAGGGAAATAGGGTTTTTTTTCTGAACAATAAGCCTATGTATATTTATGAACCTGGGAAACACATAGCCATCCATACGCCAATCCGTTTCAAGCTGATGGAATTAATAATACTGATATAATGAAAAAATCTTTTCCACTCAAAAAAACATTGCCTGTATAATGTCACCACCTAAGAGTGTTTACTTAACAGCCCTTTAGTGCTCATTTCCCATTACTAGCAGAAGTCTTCATCCACAATGGATTGGTTCTATTTAAATCATGATATTTGCTGTGTATCACGTTACTCCAGCACGATTCCCTGTAGACAAATGAAAGCTGAGCGTGAACTGACAAGAAAAATGACTTAGAAGATGAATATTTTTGAAACAGCCTAAAATACCTATCATGCTTTACCAGTGATCTAAAGAGAAGCCAACAACAGTGTTTCTGAACCCTTTGCAAATCGTTCCATTTTAAATTAACTCACCTTTTCTGCAAGCTTCACGGGTTAGCATCCTTCTGAAACCAACTTGAATTCAATCACATAAAATAAATTGAAAGAATATTAAATGAATAGTTAGACAGGGGCCTGATCCAAAGCCTACAGGAGTGAATTGGGACTCTTTCCATCAGTGCCATTGGCCTTTGGATCAGGCCCATAATGACTATTGCATACAATATTAAGACTAAACCTTGCATATACTGTGTCAGAAGATAGTGTAGTCTCCTTATAAGGTTTTTATAGAATCATAGGACTGAAAGGCACTGAGAAAGGTCGAATCCAATCCCCTGCACTCATGGCAGGACCAAGTATTCATAGATTCATAGATTCATAGATACTAAGGTCAGAAGGGACCATTCTGATCATCTAGTCCGACCTCCTGCACAGCGCAGGCCACAGAATCTCACCCACCCACTCTTATGAAAAACCTCACCCATGTCTGACTTCAAGGAGCAGAGAAGCCTCCCTCAAGTCAACCATGCCCCATGCTACAGAGGAAGGCGAAAAACCTCCAGGGCCTCTCCAATCTGCCCTGGAGGAAAATTCCTTCCCGACCCCAAATATGGCAATCAGCTAAACCCTGAGCATATGGGCAAGATTCATCAGCCAGATACTACAGAAAATTCTTTCCTGGATAACTCAGATCCCATCCATCTAATATCCCATCTCAGGGGATTTGGCCTATTTATCTAGAGCATCCCTGACAGGTGTTTGTCTAACCTGCTCTTAAAAATCTCCAGTGATGGAAATTCTACAACCTCTCTGAGCAATTTATTCCAGTGCTTAACCACTCTGATAGTTAGGAGGTTTTTCATAATGTCCAACCTAAACCTCCCTTGCTGCAATTTAAGGCCATTGCTTCTTGTCCTAGCCTCAGAGGTTAAGGAGAACAATTTTTCTCCCTCCTCCTTGTAACAACCTTTTATGTACTTGAAAATTGTTATCATGTCCCCTTCTCAGTCTTCTCTTCTCCAGACTAAACAAACCCAATTTTTTTCAATCTTCCCTCATCGGTCAGGTTTTCTAGACCTTTAATCATTTTGTTGCTCTTCTCTGGACTTTCTCCAATTTGTCCACATCTTTCCTGAAATGTGACGCCCAGAAGTGGACACAATACTCCAGTTGAGGCCTAATCAGTGCGGAGTAGAGAGGAAGAATTACTTCTTGTGTCTTGCTTACAAACACTCCTGCTAATACATCCCAGAATGATGATTGCTTTTTTTTTGCAACAGCGTTACACTGTTGACTCATATCCAGCTTCTTATCCACTATGCCCCCCAGATCCCTTTCTGCAGTACTCCTACTTAGGCAGTAATGTCCCATTTTATATGCTCTTCTGGTTTGTTTTATGCTCTTCTGTATGTTTTCTGTTAGGGATCTATTTTTCCTTCCCATTGAGTTTTAAACTCCCCTTCAGGATCACAGTCTTAATGCATAACTCCATTAACAAATCAGCCCTAAAGAATGCACAGTCACAAAAACTTTGGTGTTCAGCTTCATCTATTCTGTTCAGTTCATAGCAGAATTTTACAGCTCCTTTTCTCCAGTGGCTTTTGGTTACTGCCTTTTAGAAATGGTCCAACGCCGCATCATGCTCAGTGAGACAGACCATAACCCTATAGGGCCCTATTCTGAACCATTTGAAGTCAATGGGAATTTTGCCATTGACTTCAATGTAGCTGGTTTGGATCTAATCCTATGATGAGGGGCCTTTGGAGATGCTCAGCACCCCAAATGCCTACTCAAACCCACAGGAATAGGAAAATTGCATTGACTTACAGACCCCTTAGGTCATTTTCCAGGCATTTATTTTTGTTACAAACATGACAAACTGTTTGCTGAGTGATTCCAAATTGGAGACCTAATATTGGGGTGAAAGTCACCTCTTCCCCACCCAGCCAATGGGCTTTGCACAGAGAAGATGACAGAATTTAAGGAGATACAATTCTCCACCTGATCCACTGCCTGAGCGTGGAACGATATTGGTTAGAACTGCTAAGACCTCTGTGCCCCTGTTCAGAGCTCTCCACCTCTGAGATCCACATAGTTGCTTGTCCAGTGACCTCTAGCCAATCTGCTCCAAACCCTCCTCCATAATTGGAGGTGGTTCAGAATCCACTTCCACAACACACAGGGAATGTGGAATCCACCTGCATGGCTGTGTCATCGGATACCCTGATCATCAAAGCTGTAGACACTCACTTAAGCTACATAGAAGGCTTTGCACCAAACCGGAGTGAAATTCAACCCAAAGCATGTACATGAATTACGCATATTTTGTACTTTAATGACAAGGTATCATTCAAAAACATACCTGCGGGAACTGCAAAATATCCCTGAAGCACTTCCCCCCACAGCCCCAGGCAGCTCAAAGGTACATACCTCCCTTGGTCCATGTGTGGAACCCCCACGAACAACAGTGGGAGTTCAGAATGTAGACCAAGGACAACAGGGGCTCTGATTCCGGGATGACGGACATTCTGAGCAACTTCACCGCAGTGAATGGAATCACAATTAGCGTACTTAGTGCACTTCTTGCCCAAGGCCCTGATCAGGGTGTAATGATAAGTAGAAGAGATAGGCTGTAAAAGGAACAAGCAGCCTCCCAAAAACCTGGAGTCAGCTTCTGCTAGAGTTGTCAGAGCATCAGGGAGGTCACCTGTTGCTTTGGGGTTCATGTTCCCCGCCGCCCCCAGTTGAGCATACATTACAGATTAACTCCTTCCAAACTTACGTCGGGGCACAATGCGGCCCAGAGTAAATAGGAGTAGGCTCCTTGGAAAAGAGTCACATGAGTATTTCCGTGTGAGTGTGTGTGTGTGAGTGAGAGAGGGGAGGAGGCGTGAACTGTCCAGAGTGAAAGAAACTGAAGCAAGTTTCCTTTACTCGGAGTAGTTAATTTTTGGGTTTGGAAGAAGGGCTAAACTCTTTTCGCTTCTTCTTATCCTGCCCTTTCTCTGCCTTTGCTCTCCTTTACTTGGAGAAAGGGAGCTTTAATATATTCCTGCCACCTTTCCCAGCATGCATTAATGCCTAGCCACAATTAGTCCAGGGAATTACAGTGCCCAGAATACCTCCTTCCTGGGCTGAAATCAGGAAAAGGGCAGAGCTGGACCTTGAACCTCCCTTAAAGGGACAGGTTTCAGAGTAGCAGCCGTGTTAGTCTGTATTTGCAAAAAGAAAAGGAGTACTTGTGGCACCTTAGCGACTAACAAATTTATTTGAGCATAAGCTTTTGTGAGCTACAGCTCACTTCATCGGATGCATTCAGTGGAAAATACAGTGAGGAGATTTATATACACAGAGAACATGAAACAATGGGTGTTACCATACACACTGTAACGAGAGCTATTACCAGCAGGAGAGCGGGGGGGGGGAGGGGACAGACCTTTTGTAGTGATAATCAAGGTGGGCCATTTCCAGCATTTGACAAGAACGTCTGAGGAACAGTGGTGAGTGGGAGGGAGGGATAAACATGGGGAAATAGTTTTACTTGTGTAATGACCCATCCACTCCCAGTCTCTATTCAAGTCTAAGTTAATTGTATTCAGTTTGCAAATTAATTCCAATTCAGCAGTCTCTCGTTGGAGTCTGTTTCTGAAGTTTTTTTGTTGAAGTATTGCCACTTTTAGGTCTGTAATCGAGTGACCGGAGAGGTTGAATTGTTCTCCAACTGGTTTTTGAACGTTATAATTCTTGACGTCTGATTTGTGTCCATTTATTCTTTTATGTAGAGACTGTCCAGTTTGACCAATGTACATGGCAGAGGGGTATTGCTGGCACATGATGGCATATATCACATTGGTAGATGTGCAGGTGAACGAGCCTCTGATATTGTGGCTGATGTGATTAGGCCCTATGATGGTGTCCCCTGAATAGATATGTGGACAGAGTTGGCAACGGGCTTTGTTGCAAGGATAGGTTCCTGGGTTAGTGGTTCTGTTGTGTGGTGTGTGGTTGCTGGTGAGTATTTGCTTCAGATTGGGGGGCTGTCTGTAAGCAAGGACTGGCCTGTCTCCCAAGATCTGTGAGAGTGATGGGTCGTCCTTCAGGATAGGTTGTAGATCCTTGATGATGCGTTGGAGAGGTTTTAGTTGGGGGCTGAAGGTGATGGCTAGTGGCTTTCTCTTATCTTCTTTGTTGGGCCTGTCCTGTAGTAGGTGACTTCTGGGTACTCTTCTGGTTCTGTCAATCTGTTTCTTCACTTCAGCAGGTGGGTACTGTAGTTGTAAGAATGCTTGATAGAGATCTTGTAGGTGTTTGTCTCTGTCTGAGGGGTTGGAGCAAATGCGGTTATATAATAGAGCTTGGCTGTAGACAATGGGTCGTGTGGTGTGATCTGGATGAAAGCTGGAGGCATATAGGTAGGAATAGCGGTCAGTAGGTTTCCGGTATGGGGTGGTGCTTATGTTACCATCACGTATTAGCACCCTAGTGTCCAGGAAGTGGATCTCTTGTGTGGATTGGTCCAGGCTGAGGTTGATGGTGGGATAGAAATTGTTGAAATCATGGTGGAATTCCTCAAGGGCTTCTTTTCCATGGGTCCAGATGATGAAGATGTCATCAGTGTAGCACAAGTAGAGTAGGGGCATTAGGGGACGAGAGCTGAGGAAGGGTTGTTCTAAGTCAGCCATAAAAATGTTGGCCTACTGTGGGGCCATGTGGGTACCCATTGCAGTGCCGCTGATTTGAAGGTATACATTGTCCCCAAATGTGAAATTGTTATGGGTGAGGATGAAGTCATAAAGTTCAGCCACCAGGTTAGCCGTGACATTATCGGGGATACTGTTCCTGACGGCTTGTAGTCCATCTTTGTGTGGAAGGTTGGTGTAGAGGCTTCTACATCCATAGTGGCCAGGATGGTGTTTTCAGGAAGATCACCAATGGACTGTAGTTTCCTCAGGAAGTCAGTGGTGTCTCGAAGATAGATGAGAGTGCTGGTAGCATAGGGCCTGAGAAGGGAATCTACATAGCCAGACAATCCTGCTGTCAGGGTGCCAATGCCTGAGATGATGGGGCGTCCAGGATTTCCAGGTTTATGGATCTTGGGTAGCAGATAGAATACCCCAGGTCGGGGCTCCAGGGGTGTGTCTATGTGGATTTGTTCTTGTGCTTTTTCAGGCAGTTTCTTGAGCAAATGCTGTAGTTTCTTTTGGTAATCCTCAGTGGGATCAGAGGGTAATGGCTTGTAGAAAGTGATGCTGGAGAGCTGCCTAGTAGCCTCTTGTTCATATTCCGACCTATTCATGATGACGACAGCACCTCCTTTTTAATTATGATGTCAGAGTTGTTTCTGAGACTGTGGAGAGCATTGTGTTCTGCACGGCTGAGGTTATGGGGCAAGTGATGCTGCTTTTCCACAATTTCAGCCTGTGTACGTCGGCGGAAGCATTCTATGTAGAAGTCCAGTCTGTTGTTTCGACCTATTTCCCCATGTTTATCCCCCCTCCCACTCACCATTGTTCCTCAGACGTTCTTGTCAAATGCTGGAAATGGCCCACCTTGATTCTCACTACAAAGGTTGCCCCCCATCCCCCACTCTCCTGCTGGTAATAGGTCACCTTACCTGATCAGTCTCGTTACAGTGTGTATGGTAACACCCATTGTTTCATGTTCTCTGTGTATATAAATCTCCCCACTGTATTTTCCACTGAATGCATCCGATGAAGTGAGCTGTAGCTCACAAAAGCTTATGCTCAAATAAATTTGTTAGTCTCTAAGGTGCCACAAGTACTTCTTTTCCTTAAAGGGACAGTTCATGCCTCCTCCCCTCTCTCACTCATACACACACACTCACATGGAGATACTCATGTGACTCTTTTTAAGGAGCCTTCTTCTACCATGCTGACACCTCCAAGGTCAAGATCAATAATGCTGATTGCAATGTAGTTGTAGCTGTGTTGGTTCCAGATATTAGAGAGACAAGGTAGAGAAGTTGCTCCAATAAGAGGTAATACCTCACCAACCTTGTCTCTCAAATAATGCTGATGTCATTAAGGAAGTAAATATGACAAAGATCCATGTTGTTCTATGCTCCAAAGTAGGCAACACATTGTGGAGTAGAATGAAGTTCAAGAGTGCAATGGTTTGTGGACTTGAATAGCATGGAATGAATTAAACAGACCCAGATCCTGAAAGGTATTTGGGCACCTGCGTCCTATTTATTTCAATAGCAATTAAGTGCCTAAATAAACCTTTGACTCTCTGGGCCACAACCACAAGAGGAACCATGAGAAAAGTATAGGGCGATTACAGTACAGGGTTACCATAGTGTAGGGCTCTTCCCAGCAGAAATTTGAAGGGCAATATAAAAAAATATGGCAATTACTAGCTATTAAGAAGAATACCTAATTGTCTCAAATAAAATAAAATAAAATAAAATAAAATAATGATTAAATGATCAGCATAAGACCTTGCACTCCTCCAGTGCCATCCATTCAAAAAAATCTGAGCGCTTTACAAATAGGGTGGCTGAGGACAAATCAAGTAACCTCTATGCCTCACTTTCCCCATACACAAAATAGGGATGATACTTCCCTATCCCACATGGATGTTGTGAAGCCTAAGTAATTATGGCCTCAGCTCCTTATTTGCATTGGTGACCACTCATACCAGGTCTGAAGTCCAGAAGTCTGAATCATGTCCACAATTTGTCTTTTCATTTGAGTACTCAGCGTTGGCCTAACTCCGCTCCCACCGAAGTCAACGGGAGTCTTTCCAGTCACTTCGATGCATTCCAAAGATCAATCAAGAGCTCTGCATACAGAACCAATATAGAACACTGGAAAGAATAGAGGCTACTCCAAAGGGTATCTCAGCGCAGAAACAACTCCCCAAACCAACATCCAGATTTGCTACAATAGCTGCACTTGCCCCAATCCTACAATGGGGCTATTCACAGTGTATAAAGTTATGCACATGCATATGTCTTTGCAGGCTCAAGGCCTTGATAGGAGGCCATATTCTATCTTTCCACGGCTCCACTTTCTGAAAATAAGCATGAGTGCTTTGTTGAACTGATGCCAGAAATACTCATGCTGCCAAACCTTGTGCTCCACAGCCTTAGGCCCTGCTCTGGAAGCACTTCTGAAGGTCCTGCTCTAGAAGCACTGTTTAATTACGTCTCCACACAGCCTGACACTGACCTTCTTTGTCAAGCGCTTTTGAGAGCTATGGATGAAAAGTGCCCTATATGGGCGAGGGATTGTTATAATGATTAATCTAGTCAACCAGGGCTGGGGCAGAGGACTCCAAACTTAGTCTTCCCTTTCTAGGTAGAGGTTGTCCAGTGGGTGCCTAACGTCATGCAGGTTAGCAGAATTTGTCCCCATAACCCCAGCTGCCTGTTACTAAACCAGTGTAATAAAGGGAGTGTTTGAGTCAGCAGCACCAGCCCCACGGGGGGAAGCTACCTGTCCCTTCTTTCAGCCATAAATGCTGAAATGGAGAGTTGGGTTAGGATCCCGAATGGGCGGCAGGGGTGAATCAATGGCCTGAGGGAGAGAAGGCACATGTTTGTGATCCCGCCGCTGAAAGACAGGGTGCAGCACGTTTAACCATGCCTGCCCCTCTGGGTACTGATGGATTACCAAGCCCTGCAAGAGTTCTTGGAGCTCCCTCACATGAAGACTGGGCTCAGGCAGCATTTGCAGACCACAGACACCCAGCTAGAGGTGTTTCTTGCCATCAGCTCAGGCAGCTAGCAGCAAAAGCCTACCTGGGATGGGACACAGCAGTACAGGATGGCCTAGCGCAAGACCACTTCACTGCTAATGCAGGCCAAGAGGATATCCGGATACAACTGCAGAGTGCAACATTGTAAACAGTCGATGAAGCCCTCCCATTAACAGATGAGCTGCAGCAGATTGTTGTGGCAGGAGTCTCTGATCAAGAGATGGGCTGGGACTGATTTTCTGATGTGTCATGGAGTTAACCTTAGTATGGGGGATAAAACATGCACTATAATTGGAAGAGACATCCCTATAACTTGCTGAAATAGTGACAGTGGTGTTTGTAGTACCCTACATACTCCAGTGAAGGATGTAATAACCTCACCAAGGGAGGAAGGGGTAAGTCCAGCCCAGTTAACAAGTATTGCAAATAATCACAAACTAGAGAGCATTGCAGAGCCAGCTGGAGGGATGTTGGGAAGGTTTGAGTTGCAGATGGCATGTTCTCTTGGAACCACAAAAGCAAAGGGTGCTAACCCTGTTCAGGTAGCTAATTCAGCAGCACAGTAAATTAAGGGAGTTTTTTTCCTTGTTCTGGAAAATAAATGAAGTAAGTGACAAAGCAAGTAATGGCCAACCTACCAAAAGAGTCCAAGACAGGTGCCCATAAACACCCCATCAAGTTGTGCCGAGAAGGCTTTGTTACCTGTCAGCTCTGTGTTCTTTGGGAACCAGCACGCAGAACCCAGCCTGTCTCTCACAAAAGACACCCCTCTTCCCAGCCTCTGCTTGAACCAAAACCAATCAGAAGAAAGACTTACAAAAAGCAATGAAAAGGCAGTGGAAATGCCCCTCCAGACAAGGTGACAGGATTAAGGCAACTCCCCTCACCCCATTTGCATCCCCATTAGCATACAGAATGGAGAACAGAGGTTCCAAGGCAAGAACTGCACTGAACTGTAGGACCAGAAAAGCAGGGAAGCACTGCATGATGGGGGATCTCTGCTCCAGATGTTAATGAATCCACCCCTGCACACATCCAGATCAGTAGTTATCAGACCAATTCTAGTAATAAATCCTTTATTGGTATCCAAAATACTGAAGCTATCTAACTGCATTGTCGGCTCCCTGGAAGAAACACCGCCCACAGCCAGGAATGAGCATTTCTATTGTCTAGCCTGAACAAAACAACTTTGGCATACTCCCTTGAGCCATCGGTTTACCATAAACAAACCTAGTGTTCTCCCTTGAACCACTGTTCTTTCCCCACAAAAACCCCAGCCCACGCTCAAGTAAGTGCTCTGATGCCTGGATCCAAACTCTGAAGCAGTTCCACTGGGACTTCACCTTCTCCTGACTGATCCTGCTGGGGTCTCTGCCTGTCTCCAGCACTCCGGACCCTCAGCTACCACCACCACCTGGGACCTCCGATCAATTCAAGCTTCACGGAGTGGTGAGAACCCAGCTCGCTCTCTCTCTCAGTGTAGCCTTCTGACCCTGACTGGCGTGATCAGTTATAGTTTTCTAAACCTGACTTTTGTAATCAAATTTAAGTTAGATTTATTATTATCACTGTTTTGTTTGTTTGGCTCCTCTCTGGTTATTACCTGGCAATAAATAACTTTCATGGTTAAGCTGGTTGCTTCTCTCTCTGTCTCCCCCCTTGGGTGTTTTTTAGCTTCCTCATTTGCTCTGCAGCAACGCTCCTTGTACCTAAGCTAAAGATCCCTGCAGTGCCCAAAAATCCTGTGGGGTTTGCTCATCAAGTGGGTTACTACCAGAAAGTGGAGATAGGGACGTGCTGAACCTGGGGCATATAAGGGTGGCAGCTTGGAAGTGCTGCTCAACCCAGCCTACTGAGTCCAGGGACATATAAGGGGTCAGCTTGGGAGTGCTGATTAACCTGGTCCTCTTAGACATGATCTGTTAATGTGTGTGTGTGTGTGTGTGTTCATCTGATTCTGGGGCTGGAGGAACCCAGCCCTGGGGAACCCTAATAAATGAGCAAACCCCAAAGTAACAGGCAAATCTAGTAACAGTTTATGGAAATGCAGAATTGTCACATCTGCTGCACCCATCTTGATTCTATCCAGATGCGAGGAGATGCCACTACATGCTGCCACGTTGCCTCGGTTATCCTTGACGGGGAAGAGGGATAGGCTATGGTGATGAAAGCTAAGAGAGTCTGTCAAAGGGGATCTCTTAGCTATTTGGCCAAATACACCAGGTAAGCCCTTCATTGGGCTTTTGATAGTGCTCCGGGTGTTGCCAATACTCCTAGGTGGGAGACATCTTAGGGAAGAGAAGCTCACGGCCAGGTAACAGTCAAGCTCTATTGACCAGGATGGAGAACCACTGTGGAGCAATGGTGTCCTTCTTGCATTGTGGGGGCTGCCAGGAAATGGACAGGTTCCACTCCAGAGCATCTGTGGTTAGGAGAAGTGACATTTCCTTTGGTAGGGTAGCAGCCAATATATGGAGATGCCAGTTTGGCAGGGAGATTGTGTCTGCTCAGTTGATTCTTCTGAGTGTCGTTTATCCCATAGCCATGAGGATGTGTCGCCTTCTAAAGGAGGAGCCACGGAACAGAGTTACTGGGATGGGTTTGTGTGGGGCACAGCCACAAGTGGCAGATCTGCCCAGGAAAAGTCGAAGTGTTCTGGTTTTAGCAGCACCAGCTGCCAGAGGTAATACACGTTCTGTTCTTTACTAAGTCTATGATTGTGTCATAATTCCAGCGACTCTGCCAGTGCTTGTGCTAATCCAACATGGGATGCTGTACGGTCACGCAGAATAATAGACCGCCTACAGTGAAGAAACTTCAGCAATTTAACATTAAGAACGAGAAGGCACATTCGGGCAGTTTGGAAACACACTTTTATTTTCATAAATCATTGGAAACTCTAACAATTCCCATTATATTTTGGCAAGTGGGCTTCTCGTGAAGTAACTGTCTAACACGTCACATGTTATGTACGGCTGATATCTAACAACTGCAATATGGTTAATGGGTTTAATATAGGATATAATCATGTAAAGGACCTTCATGCACTTGGCCAAAGCAGAAGTTAGTAATAGCTTTCATTGGAACATGCTTTTTATCTCCCAAAATTTCAAAGTATAACTTTGGGCATTACACATTCACTTGATAAAGGACATTTACGAATGGGAGAAAGGTTAATGAATCAGCACGTCCTTCAGTTTTTACTAAAGTGGGCAAAGACTGGCTAAATTTTGCATTTTTATTAATCAAAACCTAAATCCACAGGCCACATATTAAGCCGAACGGCATATTTTCAGGGAATTAGTGTTCATAATCAGTTTGTAAAGCTAAAATGATCCCAATATGCTGGAGGGAAAGAAAAAAAAAGATTTTTTTTTGCATGTGCATGCAAATGCCAAATTAACATCTGTATACAATATATGCTCTGGTCAGATCCAGAATATTGTTGTGGTTATGGGCAATTCACTTAAAGCCTATATGTTTAAACCTCACATTAGTATGGATAAAATGTTTTCTGCTCCTTTAAGTTTAAGGGTTTTTCCCCCCCTTGTTAAAGTTTCACATTAATGGCACTTATAAACCACAGCTGTTTCAGTGTACCATGTAACAATAGTGTTTTGTATCTGAGCAAGTTTGGAAGCCTTCATGCTTACTCAGTTCTTCCAAAACCAAAAGCAACACCACTTGTTACTCAAAACCAAAGAGGTATCTCTAGTATTTGCAAAACTATTAGATTTTTGAAAATTTGGTGTAAAATCAATTGTTTTCAGAGTTGAGATGAAGTTCAGATTCAGTGTCAGACAAGATTGGACAGTTTTGGATTTGGGTACTTTCTGATGAAGAAAGGAAAAGGGTCGTCTAGCTACTTAATTTGTGTAACCCATACACCTCCTGGGTGTGGTGTTTTGTCCCCTCTCGTGGCATTGAGATGACTTAGAGCAGGAGTGGCCAACTTGAGCCTCAGAAGGAGCCAGAATTTACCAATGTGCATTGCCAAAGAGCCACAGTAATACACCAACAGCCCCCCATCAGCTCCACCTCACCCCACTCCCAGCACCTCCCACCCACTTGCAGCCCTGCCAATCAGTGCCTCCCCCTCCCTCCCCGCACCTCCCAATCTGCGGTTTTTTGGCATGCAGGAGGCTCGGGGGGGGGGAGGGAGGGCAGAGCGAGGGCACGGCAGGCTCAGGGGAGGGGGTGGGAAGGGGTGGAGTGGGGGCAGGGCCTGTGGCAGAGCCAGGGGTTGAGCAGTGAGCACCCCCCGGCACATTGGAAAGTTGGTGTCCGTAGCTCCAGCCCCAGAGTCGATGCCTATACAAGGAGCTGCATATTAACTTCTGAAGAGCCGCAGGTGGCTCCAGAGACACAGGTTGGCCACCCCTGACTTAGAGATTAGTGAGTCTGCTTTACCACCCAGGAGGTGTGTGGGTTACATTTGTATTAATGAATCCCCTAAAGATATAGGGCCCAATCCTTGACTGGTATAGATGGGTGAAGCTCTATTGATTTAAATGGAACAAAGGCCACTTGTATCGGCTTTGGATCTAGCCAGTTCAATTATATTCAAAATGGGATGAAATCCAGCTAAGAAAAGATTGCAAAACCAAAAACTGCATTTTCTGGGTGAAAATGAATTCTGCACAATCGCTCACACATTGATTTTAATGGGAAAGAACACAAAGCTCTAACAAGCATCTTTGTGAAGTGGATGTGTCTGAATTGTGTGAATCAGAAAGTCAAAACAAACAAAAACAAGGGGCGGAGCACTGGAAAAATGACAGGCCAAAACAAAGCACAGAGTGCCATGTGTATATATAAATATCCCATTACATAGCACAGAGCTGTAGATTGCAGCATGCACATGTGATTTCAAAGGAAAATATTAAAAAAGGAGTTCAGACTGGTTGGGAGCAGTCTCTATGTGAAGTCATCCAGTAAATTGTCTAAGTAGACATGTCTGTGGAAGGAATCTTAAGAGTAGGAACCAGAGATCTGTAAAAGCATTTGCCTTTTAATCATTTTACAATGCAAATTTTTTTTCTATGCAACTGTTCTCCATAAAATAATTGTCAAATACAAGCCCACCCAATGCATTGTCTTGCTTTTGCTAGCGCAGTCTGGATTCACTTATGGCGTGTTCTTTCTGTGTCTCTTTTTCTGTGGCTATATCTGACTTTCTGCAGCAGTGTAATCTAGGATAGAGAATCGAAGTAGTATCTCAACAGGATTCCTTATATTACTGCTTTTCTGTACTTCAGCTACAACACTGGACCTGATTTTGCAGTCCTTATTCAGGCAAAACTTTCATGTACATAAAGGCCCCATGGCAGTGTTAAAATGGGTATAAATGTAATGAACACCCACCTTGAGGGCTCTTTCATATTGTCAAACTAGTGTAAAGAGGCCTTAGTACAAGTTAAAATGAGGCCCCAATTTATGTCAATAGGAGTCTTCCAGGTATAAGGACAGCAGGGTTGGGCTCATTCAGACAAGCTAAATTAAGTATAATTATGATGCAGATTTAGAAACATCCTCCTTAAATTCAATTTCCTTTTGAAACATCACTGACTTCATGAAAGATTTCCCAAGTCTTTCCTAGACCCACAATCCCAAGCTCCTTCCCAACCATGTTCTTCCCACCCACATTAATATTTCACTTCCCTATCAGGTATATTGTTTACCTCTGCTAAGCTTTCCATGTTTTGGCCTTCATTCAAACCAATGTTGAATCTGTGTCTCTTTATATTAGTCAATTCTATTTATAATGACATAGGAAAACTTCAAAGCTGCGATCTTCTTGCTAATCTTAATTACCAAGATATTTTCCACCAAGCAATAGCAGAAATCAAGACCTGGCAGGTGAGCTTCCCATTGGAGAAGAAACCCAGAATCCACATCACTGATATCTTTTTAGTGTCACTTGTTTAAGTACACAGTATGCACCAGTCCCTGAAAAGAGGTGCTCACAGACAGCATGCAGGTGATCCCTTCTTCCAGAAATGTCAGCCCAAACACCTGGCCCTGATTCCCAAGAAGCAACTCTGCCCAGATAATTGACTGTAGTTAAAGGGTAAGGCAGAGAGCAAACTCTTGCTGTTTGCAACAGCCTCCTCAAAAAAACTCACCCTGCAATTGGCATAATAAAATTAACAACACTGCTCACACACTAAGAAAAAGAATGTGTGAGGTAAAGTGTAAGTGTGTCACCTGGTAATTCCTGCCATAACACACATATGTAATTAAGGACCGTTTCTTTGTGATTTAACTTGCAGGACGTATCCATTATAGGTCTTCTGGTTAGGGGTGAGATTAGTCTGTCTACATCCTTGATTCTTCCAGATATCCAACAATCCAGTCTCATTCTTCTGGACTCCACTTTGCTTCTGGGCTTTCTAGGATCACCTTTTATCTTCTAAGGATTTTGTTCACAGTGATGTACCATCCTGTTTTCTGAATATTTATATCAACAGTGCTCAGAGATCTCAATCAAAATTAGGACCCCATTGTGTCAGATGCCATACAAACATACCAAAACACAGTTCATGCCCTGAAGAGCTTACAGAGTCACAAAAATGGCTATGGTTAGAAACAGATATTCTGGGCTTTTATTTCAGGGGTGCCAGCATATTTATTATGCCAGCTTTATTTAAGGGCTAATAAACAGAGGACAGTGATCAACTGTTCTTCTTGTCCACTGAAGGTAGGACAAGAAGTAACAGGTTTAGTCCGCAGCAAGGGAGATTTTGGTTAGATATTAGGAAAAACTTTTTAAATATAAGGTTGGTTTAGCTCCAAAATAGGCTCCCAAGAGAGGTTGTGGAATCCCATCACTGGAGGTTTTTAAGAACAGTTTGGACACACCTGCCAGGGATGGTCTAGGTTTATTTGGTCCTGACTCAGTGCAGAGGGCTGGATGTGATGACTTTGAGGACCCTTTTAGCTCTAAATCTCTATGAATCCTGCTCATCCTGTAGGGCCCCCAATTCAGCAAAGCACATGCTTAATTTCAAGCACACCTGCAGTCTTATTGAAGCCACTGGGACTACTCTTGTACTTATTTACACACACACATGGCCCCCCAGTGCGTGTTTTATACAGATCTCGGTCAGTGCCAATCCACATTGGATGTGACTGACAGATACCAGCAAAAGAAAACTGGCTTTTTATCTCAAGATGTAGCAGTTCATGCTTTTAGTTCTCTCTGAAGGTCCCCCAGTTCAATCCCTGATGTGTTGGCCAACCTGGCAGCCATCACATTTAAAGTTATGCAAATGCTTAAGTGCATTGCTGAATTGGGCACGAAGCACTAAATTAGGGATATTTCCATCTATCTTGCCTATTTCCATCTATCTAGCAAAAGATCAAGTTCCATTAAAAGAGGGTTTTATTTTCACTTTCAAGCAGTGTGTGTGTGTGTGTGTTAAAGAAAAATCTGCTTCTTCGTCTAAGTTCCAGTTTTTCAGGCTACATTTTGAAGTAGCCGCATATGTAATCTGATCTCTCCTCTTGTCATTTGTGCCATCAGCTCTGAGGGCCATCGTAGGATGTTGACAGGTATTTCTTGCTTTAAAACATTACCCTTCGGCTGCCTAATGGAACCTCCCCATCCCTTCCGGGAACCCCCAGCACGCACACACACACACATACACACACACACACTACTGTCTGTACAGTAGTATGCGTGGAGGGGGGACGCATGTGTGGGGTTATGTGCCCCACCCCAGATTTCTGCCTTCTGTTTACCACAGAGGTTTTCAAACTGTGGGACCTGCCCCCTACTGAGGCACACCCCACAGTTTGAAAACAGTCACTTGCCTTCTGCCAGGAGCCAGTGGATCGGAAGATGACTGGAGACTCAGGGGCCCAAATGGGCCGGGCAGCCCTCCTTGCCCTACTCCCCAGGAAGGGCAGGAGGTACAACTCCGAGCTGTGCCCTGAACGCGCTCTTGCCTCTCCACCGAAGGAGCCTGGGGCCGGCCAGCAACGCCCCCTGGAGCCAGCCCCTGCCTGTGGAGCCTGGCTGCCATGAGCTGCTCCCCGAGGTACTCATTCTGCTCCTGGTTCTGCTGCTGCTTCTTAGCACAGAGGCAACACATGGGGTAGTCACATGCCCCCCCCCCACTCCTCCAAACCTCACCCACTTTGAGCTCTGTGAAAGCTGTTCCGACACAATGTACGTCATAATTTGTATTAGGATAACGGCGAGAGGCCCCAATCATAAGCCAGGACTCAGTTGTGTTAGATGCTGTACAAATGCCAACTAAACAGCCACTCTCTGCATCAAAGAGCTAATGTCCTCTAGTTCTGCCTCCAGCCTTTTCACTCCTCCCGCTTTCCACCCGCTATCCCCTCTTCCATAAATGGACCGCGAGAGAGCCCTCTGCATGCTCCAGCATGCTGGGGACGGGGTGGTGCCTATAGAGTGAGACAGCTCTTTGGGGATACCCTCAGGCCCAGCGCCGTTGTGGGTAACTTTACTAATGTAAATCTTATTGGCGTTGTGTGGTGAGCGCAAAGTTCTTCCATGGCTGGAGAACCTAGCAACTTCTGATGGTGTCTACAGGATGGGTTGTGGAATTGGGTTTCTTTTCTGTCTCCAAAGCACTGTAACTATAAAGTGACCCTGGCGGATCTTAAAGGATCTGGTTCTGCCAGCCCTCTCGTGAGACAGGAAGTCATGGCGTATGCTTTTGAGAATTTGGTATTCCAGTGATTTAACATGCTCTATAAGAGACTTCATTAGAGTAGCAATTTCTGAATTGATTCCATGTCAGATGTTTGTTGATTTTCAAGATGTATGCCAGAGGCCCGAAGCCAGATCTTCAGCTGGTGTGAAGTGGTGTGACTCCATTAATTACAATGGACCTACACCAGGGGTTCTCAAACTAGGAGTCAGGACCCCTCAGGGGGTTGCGAGATTATTACATGGGGGGGTCACGAGCTGTCAGCCTCCACCACAAACCCCACTTACCCTCCAGCATTTATAAAGGTGTTAAATATATAAAAATGTGTTTTTAATTTATAAGGGGGGGTCTCATTCAGAGGCTTGCTATGTGAAAGGGGTGAGCAATACAAAAGTTTGAGAACCACTGAGCTACACCATTCACACCAGCTGAGCATCTGCTCCATGATGCCTCGTAGTAAAGAGAGCTCCTTCCACTCAAAAGTCTGACTCTAAAGTTACATTTAGAAGACAGCACTCCAGTCTTGAGGAATGGGGAAGGCTGTCTCCCCATTACAGTGGATCTAGAGCATCAATCAAGCAATATAAATGTGTAGCTGCTTCCTTACTTTCAGGGTGTTACAGTAGCAGGCTGAAGGCTTCAGATTGTCTTTACAAGATGACTTACAAAGAACGTAATGCCACACACAGTCCAGGACTGTACTTCATCTTCTTGTACAGAGAGCATGTAATCTCTGCTGCTAACTTACCTCCTCTGGCTATATGTGTGACACATGATAGGGAGAAAAGTTCACTAGGCTAACAACAGGGAAAGGCTTCCCTGACAGTAATACACAGTGTGATGGTTGTCTATATCTAGACATCCGGGCTGAAGTCTTGGCCCCATTGAAGCTAATGGCAAAACTTCCATTTACTTCAATAAGATGAGAATTTTGCTGCTGGTTTACAGTTTTGACTTACCTCATTTATGTACGGATGTAATTCTTACCTCCACAGCCTCTCTGAGCATCCAGGTGTGGTGTTGCAGGGGTTCTCTTAGTCTAGTGCCCCCTTCAGTTGTTCTGGTGCCACAGCAGTCTGTTGTTGTACCTGGCCTAGCCCTCTGGCCAGATCACTGCTCATTCCATTCCCCTTCTAGGGGAAAACTGAAAAATCCAGAAAATAAGACACTCAAAATCTAATGGCCTTCAAAGTCTGTCTCCCAGCTTCTATCCGGCATTTGCCCTTCTTGGCTTCTTTTCTTCTTCATACCCATGCTTCCCCTCTTGATCTGGGGGGAGAGGTAGGGGTACCCAGGCCCACCCTCTCCTCTGGATTCCAGCCCCAGCACCCTGTTTCAAGCAGATAAAGACTGTTTCTTCAATCCTTCTGACACTTCCTTGGGCTGCTTCTACCTTCACCCTGCTTGTCAATGTCTTCACAAGGTCTCTGGACTCGGCTATTCCTACCTGGATCTGTAGCTCCTCACAGTTTCTCCTTAGCCAGCTACAAAGCTGCTTTCTGAAAGACCACAGCTAGCCCTTCCCTGCAGCAGTTGGGCTGCATTGAAAGCAGCTTCTCACCTTTAAAGAGGCCAATATCTCCCTCCTCCAGATAGTAGCTCCCCTCAGCGCTCTTCCTGGAGCTAGGGCTTGTTTCTCAGGCCCCTCACCTCAGAGCAGTCAGCTGCCAAGCTTTTGTCCTCACCCTTCAGCTGAACAACCTCTTCAATGAGACGTCCACACTGGAGGGGCCAGCCAGTCTTCCCCTGGCACCTGCAGTGCTAGCTCTGCACAGCAGGAGGCAGCTTTTTGCTGGTGCCCTTCCCCCAGCCCCTTCCCAGTTGATCGGGTGAGAGGGTGCAACTTGCCCGGCCCTCTCTGCAAAGCTTTGAGCCCTTAAAGGTACAGTGTCAGGATTTCTTTCCCAAGCCTCAATCCAAGACCCTGAGATCCCTTGGTACACCTATTAGACCCATCCAAACCCTTAAATGGGCAAGGCTGGTACACTGATCACTAGGTGCTACTGCCTTCCACGGCCAAATGGGTCAATTGCCACAGGTCCCTAAATCGCTTAGCTGCTTTTGAACATTTTGCTCTAGGGCTACTGCACATCTCATTGACATGCTGAGAACGAACCCACGTGTCTTTTCACTTAGCGGGCCAGAGCCTCATTTGGTGTAAAGCTGCATCATCCCACAGATGCCACTGCAGCTACTCTGATTTACACAGTGTGTGCAAAAATACTGGCCCAGACTTGGCGTTGTGACCACGGTATGGTGGGCCAGGGGCTTCCAGGATCCTAGGGCCATCTGGAAGCCGGCTTAGTTCCTGGTATGCATTCGGGCAGTGGGAAGAGAGCCCTCATTTGTATGAAGAAATCAAGAAATAATGATAATAATTCAAGGGACTGTGCCAGGAGTTGGGATCAGGCCTAATGCCAGCCATGCCCCCTTCTCTCTGGCCACACCCTTCATGCAAGCGGCCGGGAGGCAGATGAATCAAGCCAGCTGGGTGAGGAAGATTCTCACAGGGTATCCAAAGCAGGTGGGATAGCAGCCCCAACAAATTAACAATGATTATCAATGCAGCGTTCGGGGGCATCAGTGGAGAATATCAGAGTGCTTGCAAGAAGGATGTCTAGCATAGCCGTAGTGCCTTTCCCAGGAAAATGAAACGAGCTTCTTGATCTTTATTCACTGGCCCAAGATATGAGAGTCCTGGGGTTTTGTAACACTAACAGTTCCCTTAGCCACTGTTCACGTGTTAAATCTACACTTAATCAACTGATCAGCTAAAGCTCGATTTCTCTTCTTTATTTACTTTCTGAGATGATCAGCATTAAACTGTCTTTTCCTGGCTGTACAGCATACAGGGAAAGTCTTACCAAGGTAGCTTACCACGCTAGCTTGTCCCACCTTTCCGAGGCAAAAACATGCCATATGAGTTAGCTGAGGTACATCAGGGGTTATTCATATGGTGCTCTGAAGTAACAGGAGTTCATTGAGTGGCATTAGCATCTGATTCCTTTTAGTGGAAGCTTCCCACACATATTGGGCCTGATTCTGTATTGGACTGCTCCTAATGCAGCCATTTACACCAGGACAAAGTGGGACTAAAAGGCTACCATTCTGATCCAGTCGTGTGTTATACTTGCTTAGGTGTTGGAGAATCAGGCTCATTGAATATAGCCACAATCTCCAGATGTTTGAAAATCCCATTTCTGCAGCACAGTCAGTGTGATATGTCAACATTTCTAGCCAGTGTGATGTGTAAAAATGTTCATTAGTCTTAATGTACTCAGACAAAAACAAATCTGTCGTTTGCCGGTGGGAATCCAATAACAAAGTGCAATTCTTTGAACAAGTTCTGTAACATTCTCCACTCTGCAGTAGACTCTCAAAATAAACAGTGCTAGAGATCCTCATTATAAGCAGAGATGGTCAAAAAATTTTAAACGGACCAGTTTTCCACTGGAAAATGCAGTTGCATCAAAATCAAAACATTCTGTGGGAATTTCAGTGAAATTTTAGATGGCAAAACATTTTGTTTTTCTCATTTCATTGCGATGTCAGAAAGTTTTGCTTCAATAAAGTAAGAACATTTCATTTCAACGTTAGCATTTTAATTTAGTTTTGACTTTTAGCTTATTGTATTATATGCATTGTTTTATACACGTTTGGCATACATTATATTTCATATTTTTGATTGCATTTGAATGTTTTGACATTGTCAGAATAAAACAGTTGAACATTACAAAAAAGAAATTTTTGATGTTTCCAAATGGTAATTTTGGGGAATTTCTGTTCTGGGGGGGCGGGAAATTAAATTTTTTACTTTTTGTTCCAGTTGGGAGTGTTGGAATTTCCTAAGGGACAGAAATTCTGTGACCAGCTCTAGTAACAGGTAATCATCAGACAAATGGGAGAGATAAGTGATGGCACTCCCCAGGGATGAGGAGGGAGAATTCTGCAACAGCATTTCATTCACACTTTCTTCTGTCTTCACACCTATGTTCACCTATCTGCTGTTTGACAGGACTCTGCTTCATCATAAGGATCTGGCATGTGAGGGCTGCTTGTTGTTGTTATATGTCATGGATTATTTGTAACACAGTAATGCTTAGAGGCCCCAGTTTGGATTTGGGTTCCAGTGCTCTAGGTGCAGTACAAACATATCATGAAAGACATCCCCCTGCTCTGAAGATCTTATTATCTAAATAAACAAGGCACATGAAGGAAAGGCTGTGTTCCCTCATTTTACAGATGGCACAGAGAGACACAAAGAGATTAAATGACTTGCCGAAGATCACTCATTGAGTCTGCGGTAAACCAAGGATTGAATCCAGATTTCTTGAGTCTCAGATCAATGCCTTAACCACAAAGCTACCTTTCCTTATCCACTATCGTGGGAAATGGACTATGTGTTGGCTTGCTGGAAGCCATCAGTGCTTTTCACACTGCCCTATATTAGAGTAATTTGTCGGGGGGGCACTTTTTTTTAACCTTATTCATTTGTACGTGATAGGAGAGGAATTGGCCCAAATGTGTGCATGATACAATGGAGTTACACCAGGGATAACTTTGACCCACTGGCTCCAACCCAGCATCGACCCGAAGGCAGACTAACTTCCTATTGTTTGCATTCCTTTGCACCGGTAGACAGAAGTTCATGCACACTAGATTTGCCCCACTCTACCCAAAAGCAGGACTTGTGCTGACGTACGGCAGCTTTCCCAGCTGAAGGATAGGTGGATGTCCTTTCAAATTGCTAGTGCAGGGTTGGTGCTTTGTCCACTCATTTTTTGTGTTAAGCAATTCGAGCCCTTTTCAGACTCCCACCCGGTATGTTTCAAGTACTGTTGAACTGACACACACTGAAAAACCTAGCCTTTTAATGAAGCTGATTAAAGAAACGGTCACTGAAGATACTACAGGGGTCTCAAATGACTTCAAGTACATCATCCAAAGTCAGCCCTGACCAACTAGAATTACTCCAAGGCAAAAAGCTGTGAAACTGACCCATATGAAGCAGTTACTATGGCTCTGATCCCCACCTGCAGCTGAAGCAGAACTGGTGCAGCTGAGCTGGACAAAGGGAGGGAGGAGCTTTAAGACACGGTAACATGTCAGTCAACTGGGGGACTGACCAATCTATGGGCTGGTCCACACTAGAAACTCACATCAGCCTAGCTGCATCTCTCAGGGACGTGAAAAAGCTACCTCCGTGAGAGACAGAGCTAAGCCAACCAGCCTCCCGGTGTAGAGAGTGCTACAGACGGAGGAATTCTTCCATCAACCTGGCTATCACCTCTTGGGGAGGTGAATTTATTACCCCTCCCGTGGCTGTAGTCAGTGTCTGCACTGAAGCACTACAGGAGTGCAGCTGTCGTGCTGCGGCTGTAGTGTTTTACGGGTAGATAGCCCCTAACTTAGAGCAGCATCAGAGCTGCTCCACATTATGCCTGGCTGGCCACACCCCAAAAGGCAACTGAATCAGCCAGAGCTCAGCAGAGTGCAGGCGTGATTGCTTCACGCCCCCTTTTCCCAGGCCATTCCCTTTGTAACTATGCATGAAGAATCCTTCCCTAGCCAGAAAATATGGTTTTACAGCTGCTTTTCACTGCCAGAGTAGCAAGAACCAGCCTTAACAGGACCGAACCCTTTGTTCGTAATCTTGTATCCAGTTATACTTTGATTACTTTTGAAAAGATGATTGCTACTAAGCATTTAAATGTGTCTTATTATAACTGTCACAGATGCAAACGGCAAAGCAGACTTTCTGAAGTTCCAAGCACCCAAAACTCCAAGTGCAGCAGGTGCTCGGAATTCCTAAAAATCAGGTGTGATATAGGCAGACAGGTAAAACATTTTCTTCGGTGGATTGACCTAAACTCTCTGAGGGAGTGTCATCCCCCCACAAGATGCCCCAAAGTGTTCGCTTTAACATCTCCAGTTCCACTTTGAGATGCGGACTGATTTAAACCCGGAGGCAGCTCTACTGATCTCCATTTCTTAAAGCTTTTCAATAAATCGTTCCAATAACAAGGCATTTAAGATATAAAAAAAATCTTCTTTTTTTTTAAACAGACAAGGCATTCAGCCAAAGTCTCAGCCTCAGTAGGCCTTCATCAGGGCACGGGGCCAGACAGCTTCTTATTGACTATAACACTGAAAAGGCTCGAAAACATAAATTATTCCAGCTAAAGTCAGCAAGTAACTTCCACTCAATAAATCATCTCCAGGGCTGTCATTTCAGAGGATAGCAGAAAAAAGAATGCCTGCATTTTGCTAAATCCACAACCTATTGTCTAAATTATGCCTCCTCCCCGACACACACGCGCGTTGCCAGCCGCCATCACAAATTCAGATCTGTACATTTCAGAGGATGCTGCACAAGCAGCGAAGGCCAGAGGCTGCCTCCAGCCTCCCCAACAGGCAGTTCGGTGCCGGTTTCAGCTCAGGACCTGCAAGTGGCAGAATGTGGCCCAAATCACACCAACGATTTTACTTATTCCTTAGCTTCACATGGGAGAGAGGGAAGAAAAACAAAAGAGAAACCCCCGTCATTGAGCTAGCCTGCGAAAAATAACACGGAGCTGCAGCCACATCAGCGCCAGCGGTGGGAGGGGCTAGTTTTCCCCAGTACGTGCGTGCCCGTCAGAGATGCTAGCTATGTACTTGGAGCGGCTGGCCCCTCCTGCTACTTGTGCTGCCATGGCTACGTCTCTGTTTTTAGGCACTAGGCTTATGTGGGAAGCACGCACCCCAGCTCAAATGTACATCTCCACTGCAGCTGGGGGCATGCAGACAGACCCATGCTAGCTCAGGGTGAGCTAGCAGGCTGAAAATACCAGGCCCAGGGGGAGCACATTGGAACATAACATAAGAACGGCCATATTGGGTCAGCCCAAAGTTCCATCTAGCCCAGTATCCTGTCTGCCGACAGTGCCCAGTGCCAGGTGCTCCAGAGGGAATGAGCAGAACAGGTATTCATCAAGTGATCCTTTCCCCATCATTCATTCCCAGCTTCTGGCTAACAGAGGCTAGGGACACCATCCTTGCCCATCCTGGCTAATAGCCATTGATGGACCTACCCACCATCTAGTTCTTTTTTGAACCCTGATATAGTCTTGGCCTTCACAACATCCTCTGGCAAGAAATTCCACAGGATTACTGTGCGTTGGGTGAAGAAATACTCCCTTTTGTTTGTTTTAAACCTCCTGCCTATTAATTTCAATTGGTGACCCCCTAGTTCCTGTGTTATGAGAAGTAGTAAACAACACATCCTTATCTACTTTCTCCACCCCAGTCCTGATTGTATAGCCCTCAGTCAGATCCCCCCTTAGTCATCTCTTTTCCAAGCTGAAAAGCCCCAGTCTTATTAATCTCTCCTCCTACGGAAGCCGTTCCAGACCCATAATCATTTTTGTTGCCCTTTCCTGAACCTTTTCCAAGTCCAATATGTCTTTTTTGAGATGGGGCAACCACATCTGCAGGCAGTATTCAAGATGTGGGAGTACCATGGGTTTATATAGAGGCAATATGATATTTTCTGTCTTATTATCTATCCCTTTCTTAATGATGCTCATCATTCTGTTCCCATTTTTGACAGCCGTTGCACACTGAGCGGATGTTTTCAGAAAACTATCCACAAGATCTCTTTCTTGAATGGCAACAGCTAATTTAGACCCCATCATTTTATACGTATAGTTGGGATTATGTTCTCCATTGTGCATTACTTTGCTTTTGTCAACATGGAATTTCATCTGCCATTTTGTTGCCCAGTCCCCCAGTTTTGAGAGACCCTTTTGTAGCTCTTCGCGCCTGGGACTTAATTTAGCAGGGGTGGTGGCTTGAGTGAACTGCCTGAGGACGTACCCAAGAAGTCTGGGTGGGGTTGTGCTCAGGTGGCGAAGCTGAGCTGTCGCCCACGCTAGCCCCCTGGCTATGCTGCTCTTTTAGGCCTGCTAGCTGGAGCAGAGCTAGTGTGTCTGTCTACCCCAGCTGGGAAGCAGCAGACCACTCCCAGATGCTATATGGACATACCCCAGTGCTGCTGTCCCCAGCCCAGCCCAGCCCAGCCCCCTTCCCTTGGCAGATGCACCTAGCCAGGCTCGGGAAGGCTCTGGAGTGTGGCTGGTGGCAAGATGTGGAGTAAGGGCCGGAAGAAGAGCTTGGCCCCCTCCAGGGACCTGGATGGAGCCTATGAACAGCTCACCAGGTGTCCTGCCTGCAGGAGCAGGGGGAAACATGCAGGACCCACTTAGCAGCAAAGTGCAAGGCACAGCCAGGCCAGGGCTTCAGTCTCCAACCCCCTGAGGACAGGGCAGGGATTCACCGTGGGGCAGACGCTTCCCAGCTGCCTCCAGACACAGGAATGCAGCCCAGGTCACTTTCCTTCCCTATCCCCTAACTGTCCCCGATGCCCTCTCCTGCACTGCCTTCCACCAGTGGCTACACCCCTAGGACAAACAGGAAGATTCCCACACACCTATACCCCCCATGCCATGCAGGAGTAGGGAAGGTCTTCAGGCCCCCCAGATTTGCCCCAGGGACAGGTCATTGACTGTCCCCCATAAGTTCCCCTTCTGGCTAAGCCCCTGGAGCACAGGCTGCAGAAGGGAATAGCCTGGAGGAGGCACCAGGACGTCAGTCTGTATGCCCATGGCTGTAATGTGCAGCTGCAGATGGGGCAGCTCTGTGATTAGTTGCTTTCATGAGGCAGTTCCTTTAATAAGAGTCCTCTCATGTTTTTACCCAGCTCCTCATCTGATCTATCTCCCTCCCTCACCTTGCTCTCCAGTAGCCCTCTATTCCCTCCCCACCACACACACACACAGTCTCTCTGTCCCAGTTTCCCTCCCCCAGCTCCTTGTCCAGTCTCAGCCTCCCCCCAGGTCCTTGTCTCTTTGCCCAGCCAATCCCAGTTCACTCCACACTCTGGCTGCACATCAGGCCTGTGTTGCCACTTGTCTCACCTCCTTCCCTCTTCCCCACACTGAGGGTCTTAGCCCCAATCTCCTTGATCAGCCAGTCCTAATCTCCTGCTGCACCTCAAACCCCTCTCCCAGCATTCTCCTCTACACACATCTACGAGCCCCCAGGCCCTTCCTGCTCTGCTAGAGCTTTTCAGCACAGATAAAACAATGTATTGTCCTAGTTTCCTTCTCATAAATGACTGAAACAGTTTGTCTGAAATGTTCTGAAAATATTTCAGCCTGAGCCAAACACCCAGCATAGAAAATTTCATCCAGAGCAGTTAAACTTTGGCCAAGTTATAAGCAACTGAAAACAGGGTCTCAGAATGGGAAGTGTCAGGCAACCTCAATCGTAGGCCGTGCTACTAGCCCTGTCTATAATATACCCATGCAGTTCTGCATAGTGCAGTATTCCAGGGGGTGTGGCACTGAAAATGGTATTTATGTGGCTGCTGTTTGCCTACTGGTGGTTTGCCAGCCATTATTGGAGTCCATTAGCCAATGGCTGGACTTGTAGTCAGCCTGGGTCTTGCACTGGTAACTGTTGCTGAGAGTTGAACCAGGATCCTTGTTTCTGTCTAATAAACAAGTCAACAGGGAGAGTCCCCTGGTGGAGCTGTGCTAAGCGTGCCTGTGCGTTAAGTCTCTGTTTAAACAACCGACAAGACAAACCTTGAACACTGAGGGCCACATTCTCATGCTAGCACCCAGCCTCAGAATAGCTGGGGTGAGCACTGGGCAGCTTCATGGGGGCACAGGAATTATCTCCTGAGCTGTAGAGGCTATTCCTGCCCCATGACTAACATAGCCCCTGGTGCCCCTCACACAATCCCACTGCAGGACAGAAGGACAGAAAACCCATCTAGGGCAGATCTGGTTTCATACCTCAGCCACCCAACCTGCTCCCTGAACATTGTCATGCAGGGAGCCCTACAGGATAGGCCTCCATGCAATGAATTGCTCTCAGAAGAGGATGACCTTCTTTTTAACGTTTGTGTGTGTGTGCGTGTGAGTGAGTGAGTGAAAATGTTGGGGCCAATTAAACAAGTGCAGCTTAATAATGACCAGTCATACTGCTAATTATCTAATAACACAAGCATTGTTTTGTAAATTTCACTTAGGTGGTTTTTAATTACTAATATTCATAATTTTATGTTGGTATTAAGAAAGAGACTATAAAATCAGAAAGCAGAGCGGGTGTGAAAGAATTTAAGGCAACTATAACCCTTAAACCTAAGCTAAGATTCAATGATTGAAACAATACACATGCATACACACAATGACTTAAGTAACAAAACAAAAATCATAATTTTTCTTAATTCTATCTAAGCTTGGACAGTCGAGAGAAATTCCTATAATGATCACAAATGCTCCCCAACTTCCATTTTCTCCTTTATTTCCACTTATGCAGCTTCTTGATACCTGTTTGGGTTGTAATGGCACCAGCTCCCACAGATTTTCAAGCTACACAATACTTGGATGGGACACACGCAAAGAAAAACCAAGTTCCTCTGTCAGATAGATTTTGGTGTGAAGCGGGATGGGGCGGTACTTTGTGCGTGAGGTCTATAGCCCTCTCATGGAATATTCAGATTTAAGGTTCCTTGCAATTTCCACTAAGTTGCTGTTACCTATCTGGAACAACAGGGGCTCCGTCTGGTGGCAAAAATAGCCTTTACAAGTCCATGGATGTCAACTGCTGATGGGCTGGAAGATGTTCTTGGGAACCTTCTACCACCAGACTGAAAAGGGAAATTGGATTGCAATCCATTACCCTGAATACTGTTAAGTCATTCTTGCCTTAGGGACTTTTTCTCTGGGGTTCATGGAAAACACAGTTGAAGAGCAAATATTTGCCTTTAGAAAGGACCAGATTTCACCAAGCGTCAGGTATTTGTAAAAAAAAATATCTTGGAGGAAGATACCCTGGACCCTCCTAAAAAGGCTTCCCCAGAACACACAGAAATGACACATCCCTGTGTGCTCTATCTACCTATCTTAGGTTTCAGAGTAGCAGCCATGTTAGTCTGTATTTGCAAAAAAGAAAAGGAGTACTTGTGGCACCCTAGAGACTAACCCCCATTAGTTCAGTTCCCCAGCTAGAAAATGGGGAAAGTACCTCTTCCCCGCCTCAGAGGGGTGTTGTAAGGATAAGCGCATTAAACAATTAGACGCTGTGATGATCCAGGGCCAGATATGCACTTCAGCTAGACAGTACTTGAAACCCACTTCATTCATTTTTTGAAACTAGAGTTCAAGTAGATGGTGTCCTTTTAAAACCTACATTTCATTCATTTTGTAACCATTTTTTTTGACAGTTTTCTTCTTTGACTTAAACCTTTGAGTTCCATTTAGAATGTAAGATGTAAAGGTTTATGTAAAAAAATATTTTAGCCATTTGCTAATAATTAGTTCAACCATTAGAGTTGTTAAAAGTCTTTGAACCAGCTGCCACTGCCTTATCTCAGAAAATTTGCCTTTCATGTGCATTGAAAATGCTCTCTGGTTGATGCTATCATGATCTAAGATGAGCAAATTTCTTAGGATGTGGTAAAGTAATTCCAGGTTTTTTAAAATAAATGTAATTTTGATTAGCCTCATTCATAAGCTAAATTCTCACACACCAAGCAAGCCCAGCACTCTTTGGATTCAATGGGAATTGCATGCACATATCTGAGGGCAAAACTTTGCCCTGTATATTTATTTTTTCAGTGTTTTAGGTAAACTGACTTAGGGCTGAATCCTGAATGCCTTTTGCCCTCAAGTCCCAGTTCAGCAAGGTACTTAACTTAAATGCACCTGCTTAGGTACCTTGCCAAAATGGGGCTTCAGCCAACCAGTTCACTGGGGTTTGGGATGTGCTAGGATTAGAGGATCAAGCCAAGAATGTCTTATTTATTTACTTACATATTTGCTCACTGGAACAGACTCATGAAGCATATCTTGACCTGCATGAATGCCAAAGGGACATACAGGGTTCACACCTCTCATGATTTTATCATGGGTCTCATGATATTTGGGTTTTCCTTAACACCCCAGCCCCAGAAGCCATGTGATCACATGCAAATCTCAGCTTTCACTGATCAGAAAAAACATTTCTAGCCTTCATGGCTTTGGAGAAAGGCTCAAAAACGTGAGCCCTGAAGGCTCAGAAAGTAGAAGCCAATAAATCATGAATTATTATTTTTTAAATCTGATTGTTAAGCCAGTCTCCTGATTTGGGGAACCCTGACTCATGATTTTGAATGCTTGGGGCTTGCAGTGCTGGGACAGTGATCCTCCCACCTTCCTCTGTCACATTGGGTCTCCGGTACCACAGAGTGCAGGTGACACCTTCATGTGAATAATTGCTCAAGCCAGGGAGTTCTTCAGCCCTTCCTGCCAGCCAGGGGCCTGGCCAATTTGCCACTTCCAGGCTGGATCACCGTAACTCACAGTTTCTGAAGCTGACTGGCAAGATAATGCTCAGGATCCAGCCAGCCGCTTGCCTTCTCCATGGCTCAGGCTGCTGTGAGCACATCAGGCACATCCTCAAGTCCTTCCACGGGCACCCTGTTGGCTTCTGATGCCAGCATAAGCCTTTGGGCTTAATTAGCAAAACCATTAATGGGTCGGGCCCCAGCTCCAACAAGACCAAAGTTTGATCTATTCATCCCTGCCACAGCAGTGCTCTTCTGGGGCCATGTAGATCTCAAAGCCCACAGTGAAGCACGTGAAAGTTGGGGTGGCTGATAAGGGGGTAAAACCCACAGTGAGCCAGATGAAAGAAGGAAGACTCCACAATGATCCTTGGTAGGGGCAGGATTTACCCCCTCTCAGTAAGCCAAAGGGACCATGGAGAGGTCCACATAGGTCCAAGGGAGGGAGGGGGGTGCTGGTTTCCTGCCAGTGCAATTCCTGCAGAGCTGAGCTGCCAGGAATTCCCCCGGCTACCACCCACACACTCCCATGCCCAAGGAGAGGGCTTCATGGAAAAGGTAATACAGCCCCAGGCCAATGGAGAAGCAATACAGATTCCCCGCAGCCTCACCTCCATCCAATATGGGGCTGGTCATTCCCCATCCCAAGCCCATCCAGGCCCCACCATTTCTGTCTTCATGGACCCCATGGAGAGCACTATGTGGGTCCCTGAGAAGGAGGAATGCTGCAGCAAAAGGCAGAGCCTCACCTTCCATGTGGGATGGAGGGCATTCCATTTGCAGAGAGCCAAAGTTTTTAGGCACCTGAAGATACAGATAGGTGCCTAACTCCCATGGGAGTATGGTGCCTAGCCTGCTTAGGTGCTTTTCAAAATCTCACTAGACACCTAGCTGTATCTTCTGTCAGCTGAATACTTTTGAAAATCTGGGCCCAGGTATTCATGCCACTAAAAGCACCATCGGAATTGGCTATACCCATTATCCAGCACACCTTGTGAGCAGCCTCATTAAAGTCACCAGAGCTGAACGGACATGGAGCATGAGCTATCCTTCCCCTTGTGGGGGCTTTCCCTTTAATTCAGGCAGGAGGCACATCACTGGGGCAGCATGAGGAAACTTTATTATTATTTATATGACAGCAGAGCTTGGGGTCCCATTGCGCTAGGCACTGTACAAACGTATCATTAAAGAAGGTCCCAGCCCCTAAGAGCGTACAACCTGAATAGACAAGACAGAGAACGTAGGAGTGATTTGTTCAATGCCTCACAGAAGGTCAGTGACAGAGCCAGGAATAGACTCCAGGGATACGTCTACATTTCCAACTAAGCCCAGGGATCTGATTCAGGTTTGAGCCCAAGCCCCCATTCTGGCCACACACAAATAAGTCTGACTCAGGACAGTAAGCACTCAGGACCTGGGTTCTCAGACCCTGCTGGGGGGTGCCAGTGCCTTAGTCCCACTGTGACCCAGGTCCAAGCTCTGTAATTCGGCAATGTGGACACCACTCATGCTGCAGACATAAGTCAGAAGTTCTGCGTAGTGCAGTGTGGACATATTTGCAAGGCTGAGACCTGGGACCAGCAGTTGTGAACCCAGATTTACCATGCAGTGTGGACACTCAAGCACAGGCTTGGAAGCACCACGTCCACAAACCCAGGTCCCACAGACCCAGGTTTACAATGCAGTGTGGACATATCCTAGTTCTCCTGACACCCACTTCTTTTCCCTACATGCTCTGCACTGCTTGTCTTTGCTTTGATTCGGCCTGCCCTGTACTTCTGTGCATAAAGGCCCTTGTTTTCAGTGTTGACAATCCCCTTTCACTGAGCACTACATGTGTTTCTTTTGAAACCAATGCTTTAGAGGATCAGGGCTATTTTCTTATACATCTTACGTAATGAGTTTTTAATTATGTGGATGAGAATTGCCCATCTGACATTACAGACCACTGAAATGCAATACATGTGCCTGCAGGAGAGACCCACTAGAAAGAGGGTATGCGTCTTTCACATTTCCCTTTCCAGGAAGAATCTTATTAGCTTTATTTGGTGTGATGTTTTGTTTGGACTCTTCTGTCTGAGAAAGGTTACACTCATTTTATTCACACTTTGAGGGTGTGACTATCATTCTTCTCTTCTGAAGCAGTTCCCATTCTGAATTCTAGATCAGTCCGAAATCTATAGACATTCCATGGAACTAAATAAGGCCAATAGTGATCAATTTCAGGAGGTCTGATGGCCATTAAGATATATTTAACTGAATTCATGGGTCCAGATCTTTCTCTGATGTAATTTCATTGCCTTCCACTTGGCCACCTCTCTTTTAACTATAGTTTGTTTAGTGCAATGAATCTGTGAGCCTGGCAGAGCTCTCCCCTATTTAAAATACTCTTTGTTTTCTCTCCCTATGCTTTATACTCAAGTGCAAGGTCAGCAAAGGTCTCCCAGGTTTTGCAGCCTTCGGTAATCTCCATTTGGACCTCAGTTCTTCCATAGGGTTATTATATGTATTAGGGTAGCACCTAGAGACTCCAGCCACACTTATGGCCCCTTTGAGGTAGGCCCTGTACAAACACACTGTAAGAAACAGCCTTTTCCTCAAACAGCCTGCAATCTAAATAGACAATTCAATGGAAATATTATTATCCCAGATTTACAGATGGTGAATTGAGGCCCAGGGAGATTGAATGACCTGCCCATAGCCACTCATAGAGCTGGCTGCAGCGCTGAGAAATGAATGTAGGTCTCCTGAGTCCCAGTCCAGTCCTTTTAACCACACAATCATCCTTACAATGAATGCAAAGAGACTCATTTTAGAGAGACAGTCTAGAACTGGCTCCAGGAAGAGTCTAACAGCTAGCTGCTTCCAGATGTAGCAGCACATTGGACAAAGGGCGTGGGAAGATGTCACTTTTGGTGAAGCTTCTTCAGGAGAAGCAGAAATAGAGCACTTGAGGCTCCAGTGGATTGGAGGAGAACTGTATGACTAGAGGCTGTGGTCTGCTGCTATGCAAAGAGAAGACACAGGCCCCAGGGAAGGAATCCAAACACGCACATCGGTTGTAGTCACTTTTTATTAAGGTTTGTTATTATAAAAATATATCATAAAATGTTGCTGCATATTTGTCCATTTACAGTCTGGAAGAGAGACATTATCCACGGGCAGAAACCGGTTCAGAGCACAGATCCTTGGGCTAAGGCCTTGGAGACACTGAATGAATCCTCTTCTCTAGAGACATCAGAATAAAGTCTATGGCATCGTAAGCAATGAACAGAGGTGGTAGGTCATGAAAAATCTGTGACTGCTATATATCCAGAGGTCTCTTGTGTGAAAGAAAGAAAGAAAGAAAGAAAGAAAGAAAGAAAGAAAGAAAGAAAGAAAGAAAGAAAGAAAGAAAGAAAGAATTTTCTCCCACCATCACCTTCCAACTTGACTGAGGAAATCACTCACTCAAGGCACAGGGTCAATGAATGTCCAGATCTCATTCACCTGTGCATTAAAAAGTCATTGTCTCTTTTTATTGCCTGGGCTTCTTTCAAATACAGCCTCTTCCTCTCCAAAGGCACTTCTTTGAATACAGTTGTGCTTCTAGTTTCTGTTTCATTTTCGAAGTTGGAGGTGTTTGATCCAAAACTCTCTCTCTCTCCGATGATTCACTGCAAGCTCTAGGAAGATGAGGCTGGGATAGAAAGTCCATGTATATTATTTAGGGTTTCTTGAGGTTTGCCTACAGGACTGGAAGGTTTTCTGTCCACAACTGTAGCAAGGGAAAGAAAGAGAAGCAAGTAGGTTGGCATACTCCTAATGCATAGACTGTAACACCTCTGTTTGTTTCATTACATGGCATCAGACTGAGACTTCTTATGGAACCTGATTAGTTTTGCTTGACACTTGCAGTATGTTTACTCACCTATGGCCCAAAGAATCTGCCATGTCAATTTCCCATTCACACTTGTTGGTCAATAGTCGCTACTCATTTTAAAAAAATCCTCTAAGAACCTTTCCCTTTCACTGCAAGAGAGACATTTCCTTCCCTGAAACAGTGACTAGTCTCCTCCCAAGATCTTTCGTAGAATAATAATTTCACTAGCAATAACTGAACCCTCCGACCTTTGGAAGCACAGCCCATCTGAAAGAAAAGAGCAATTTCCCCCCAAGGCAAATCGGGCTGCCAATGGCTGGCTGATCAAATCCTGTTTCTTGGGAAACACAAGATCGTGTGCACTGAATGAAGCCTGTTCCTGTTTTAATCCGTGTTTCTGACTAGCCATCTTCCCGGTTGCTAGTTGTAAACATCCGCCTCGGAGATTTTGCTCAACCCCAGTGACACACGCGCTTTAACGCTTCCTCTGCTATTGGGGGCGCGGGGGGGGGGGGCGTTAAGGCTTCGGGAAGGGACCCCAGGTTTGTCAGAAATGCAGTGACTATGTCAGTGACCGATCTTAAGCGATTGCTGCCTATTTGCCTAGGGAGGCACAATTATTTCAGAAGCAAGTGAGCTCTTTTCCCACCTCCGATGGAGGAATCGCCTGCAAGGATTGCGGGGGGAGGGAGGGAGTTTCTTCTTGTCTTAACGCTCTACCTACATGGTCCTTTTGGGGTAAGTGCGAGGAGGAGGGGTCCCTTCCCGGTTGCGCGCTGTACTTGTGGAGCGACGAAGATGTATTTTAAATCCACTTCACTTCCCCTCTCGCCGCACACATCTGTATTAGATATCGGGCCAGAAGCTTCACACCAACGCGCCTGCAGCGCCTGGCTTCTCGCAGCCCGAGGAACGAGCTGCAGGGCTGGGCGAGGGGGTGGGTGGAGGACGCCAGAGCCCTGCCCGTCTGGAGGGACGAGAGGGGATTTGCTTTTTTTCCCCTTTCCAAACTGCGCCATGTTCCCCCTCCCGGCTCAAGGCAGCGAGGGCTTGTTTTAATTCGCTTCGATTTCGCGCACACCAGAGGCTCGGACTCCGAGCGAGGGTCCCCCCCGCCCCGGCTGTGCTGGGGCGTGCAAATGAATGTTAGTCACAAGACACATTCCCTTCCGAAAGGGCCCAGTGTCTAGATATGAAATGCTCCCTTCAGGGCAGGGAAGTAGAGTCAGATCGGCCGCTGGGCTACTACATTCTGCTGCCGCTTTGCGGGTGTGTGTGTGTGTGGGGGGTCTTTATTCTATTTATTTATTTTTGCAAAACACAGCCTTTTTCCAGGCTCAATCTGGCTGAAACAAGCAAGATCGGGCCGCAAGCGTTTTCGGCCAGTCCTGGACTGAGCTAGGCAGCCTCCCCGGTGAGTCCCACAGGTGACTGGGCCGACCCCCAGAGGCAGGTATGTATTGAAAGAGAGAGAGAGAGAAAGACCCCGAATCTAGGCAATCTACCACAAGTCTAAACCAAGGGGTATCGCTGTCAGCCCCTCGGCTTCCCTTGCGATGTACGTGCTTGCTAAAGCTACTTTACACTCAGAAGGCGAGCGGGATCGGGCCCTAAATCAACCCAGCGGTTCGGGTTTGCGAAGGCGTTGCCTGCATCTATTTAGATGCTCAAGGTAAAGGCGCTGCGATTTCTTTGGTTTAAGGCAACGTTTGGGTTCTTCTGACCGCTAGGTATTCCCCCAGCCGCTCTGCAGCCCAAAGACGGACCGATCTCTCCAAGAAAATGGCACCACCCTCGCTGATTTGGGGGTGGGGGTCGCTTCAGGTGGCAGTTTCGAAGCACGCTTTGCCCATGACACCCTGTGATCTTTTACTTGTGGATAAGCGAGGGGAGAATTGGCCGGTTTAACAAATTTGCTACATCCCCCCCCCCTTCCCTCCAATGTGCAAAAGCTGTCCTGAGTGCGAAGGGTAAATTATCTTTGCAAAATCTTTGTTCAAAGCCAGTCCCGTTCCGTGAGGAGCCATCTCGTTTACAAACGTAGCCGAAGGTGGCTTTTGCAGTCAGATTTCAATGGCAATGCATGATCTCTACCGGTGTTTGCAATTAAAATGGTCGGAAAACGGGACCGCAGAGCTGTAACTGGGGGAGGAAATGTCGAAGTGGGTAAAACTGATTGTAATGATGCGGATTTAACTTCACAGTAGCTCTGGGATGCACCTAACAGGCTTAGATCAGGGTGGAGTGGCTTTGACAATAGATAGCTCCTATTTCTGGAACGGGAACAAAATAAATACACAGGTAATAAGAACCTGAGCAAATGCAAATGGGTCTTTTAAAAGAAGAAAATCTATAAATGATGAGTAAGATTTATTAATCCTTGTATGGGAAATTTCTGCAGGTTAATTGTGATCAAATCATACTTTTCTTCTCTTTGCCTGTTTATATAGGGTCGGAGGTGCCCAGATCTTTTACTATTCCTTCCGGCCCTGGTAGGGCTTCCTAGGCCGTCAAGTTCCTGGGGTTTAATGATGATCAAATAAAAGGTTTAACCAAATTATTTAATGGTGATTTTTTCCAAGGTGCTGAGCACTCGTTGATTATTAGTTATTATTATTATGTTAGAAAATCTGTCCATAAATGAATCTACTTCCTTGTCAATTATTACTTGGGATTTGTTTTATGTACCAGGTTTGGTACGATTACACCGCTGTATAGAAAAGTAAAATGAAACTTTCTTTGTCGCCGCTAGCTTGAGACTGTACGAAATGTACTAGATGCCTGCGTGCCGTTTAGATGAGTGAATGTTGTTTGATGGATAGCAGTTAAGCGGGGTGGGGGGAGGAGGGTTGAGTGTCAGAGCCTGTGTGTGTCTACATAGACACATCTCACACAGCTGAGTTATTTGAGACAATCATTACTTATCCAGTCAAATAACTTACATGAGATATAGGAAGCTATGCTTTCCCAAGGTAATATTGCAGGGATGTTCTTTATACTCAGTTCTGAGGTGGGTTCAAAGAGTTCCTCATACTTTTTATTAAAATTGAAGGGTTATCTCTCTCTCTCTCTCTCTCTCTCTCTCACACACACACACACGGTATTTTGGTAAACAATACATTTGATTGTAAAAGGGATGGATAGATAGATAGATAGATAGATTAGATGATAATGGACCAGAAAATTAGTCAAACTAGAATGTGCATAGATACTTAACAAAATTCTCTCTTTCTTTCTTTCTTTCTTTCTTTCTTTCTTTCTTTCTTTCTAAAATCCTTTTATGGCTATTAATTGTTATCCCTTATTGTACACAACCACTCGTTAGTAGCGACATTAATGAGGTTGTAACTCTCAGAAGGCTACATAAGTTAGGCAAAAATGGCTAAGGGTAGTATATTAAACAGTAATACTTAAATTAGCTGATAAGTGGAAAATGAATTGCAAATGTGAAAAAGACTAGAGACATTCTAGTGCACAACGCAAAAGGGGGCAAAGAATGGAAGCAGAACAGATGAGT